>NC_140300.1:16334416-16753493 GCF_964211825.1 Aythya ferina
AAGTGAAGAAATGTCAAATAATATTTACAGAAAGTTAAGCATTCCAATAAGTGTCAGGGAGAGCCTATTTGCTCCAGACTAACTTTTTTGCATTTTTTCTTTAGTGAGAACAATTTTTACAGGAACTATAATTGTAATGTCACACAACTTGTCTGTCCACACCCCTTTTTTTCTTCCTTTAGGTAACGTTTCCATCAGGAACTGAGGTAGAGTATGAAGTATTATGGGACACTTGAGAGACAACTGGTGTTTCTCACGTAAATAAGTAGTAAATGCAGGGTTGTCAATGCAGATAGTAACACTGGCACATGAAATAATAGTAGTAAGTAATTGAAGCAAGGAAAAGGAGTGTCAGATGAGACAGCTGAATTGGCATGTGAGTCTCTCAGGAGATACTGAGAGACATTGGTTTAGAGAATCAGGCTCTTCTTCTGCCGTCATTTACAGAGTCTCAGTCTCCTCCTCTTAAACTGAAAAGAATCAGACAGGCAATACCATGTCTAGTACCACTTTAAATTTAATCTTCGTGATCTGCAGATGCTAGTCATAACATTAGGGCAGGGGCTGGGCAGGTAGAGGGACTGCAGGTCCCACTACTAAGTATGAGCTGAAGTCCAGACAACCCTAAACTAAGAAGGACAAGATATTGTTTGCTTCTAGTACTTGTCCTTCTCACCTAACACACAAAAATTATACCACTGTCTTGTCTACACTAGCAGCTTAAAATCTTCCTGAAATACATTTGATAGGTTATCTCTAATCCTTTGCACAGAACCTCCCTGCCTTGTCCATGGTGAGCCTGGCATGCAGTTAGTCAGCAAGGAGAGCAGGAAAGAGCCCTCCTCTCCTCTGCTCCCTCCCATGAAATCTCTGCTCTTCTCCATACAGGAGATCCTGAGAGCAGGCAAATCCTCAGCCCTCCCCTTTCCTGAATCATTTCCTTCATAGCAATGTGCTGTTATACTGTACACAGAGAGTTAAAATTCTACACTGCCACCTCTGAACCAGCTCTTGGTCTAGGAAAACAAAATTACATAGGTTTCATGGCAGACTGCACACTTCATAACATGAGGAAAAGAAGTAAAATTCTGCCCATAAGGGAAAAACTGCAAGGGAAGCAACCCACGAGATTATTTTGCGTATGCAGTTATGAGGTAGTTTTAAAATAAATAAATACATGGACCAGCTAGTATATAAACATGGCTGAGGAAAAAATAAATATTCAGACAAGTTCGTCTGCTTCATTATTTCCCCCAGTGTTTTTCAGACATCTTCACTCTCAAGCACTTAAAACACACACCAAAAATGTTTCCTACTCCCTTAAGCCAATTTTAGCTTACCTGCCTAGTGCGCAAATACAGTTCCCTTGCAACTGCAAGCTGTAGTATTGTGTTAATAATTTTTCCTCCAATTCCACCGAGATACCCAGAGAAACTTGAAAGGAAAATCAAAAATTAAAAAGGCAAAGGGATCTTTTAATATATACTGTCAAACAGCTTTGAGGCCTTAATCCTAGATGCCTTTTTACCTCCTTCTATAACACCTACTCATGATTTTTCTGTTCAGCAATGAAAAGATGCTCAACCAGAAAAACGAACTTTTACCACCTGTTTTTTTTTTTTAAAACCCAGGGAGTTGAGTGAGAGTTCCTCACTGATAGCACAATGGTTCCCAGTAGTCATACATCACAAATTTGATGAGGAAGTGAGTTTCAGCCTGTTAACAACAAATCCTGTTCCCTTCACATTTCCTCATTGCTGGATGTTGTTGCATGACGCATCATTAAAGAACTGTTGCCAAAAGACGGTTCAAGCTATGTTTTCACTTAATCATTATGGACTCAAGATAGAAGACCCTTTAAGCAAAAAAAAAACAAAACACATAATTTATATTTGTTAAAGCTATATGTACTTATTCCACTATATCTACAAGCTGAAAGCCAAGGACTTGGGTTAACTTTGTGTGTGCTAAAATGTTCTGCATCCTCTTGATACAGGTGGGGACCAAAAACTGTCCAACTCAGAGCACACTTTAGAGGATGAAGGCTATATGTGCCTATTTTTAATTTCCTATCCTCTTCAGTTCAAGTGCATGTCCCTTAGCTTCCTGACAGAAAGAAACACAATCCAGGCAAAATGACAGAATTCAAAAGATGTCTGTTGCACAGATTGTGGTTGATTTCTGCCTGCTGGAGTTAAGAGGTGGGTAGGAACATTTCTAATATGATAATTCTACTGGATGTTTCTGTTAATTTATCATTAGCTCCAGTAAATACCATCCTCCTCTATATAGGGATAACAAATATTAAAAGAAATTAATAGAAGTAATTAGGGGATGTTTAAGCAGTTTATGTGAAAATCATATTTTGAAATTAAATAAATGTTTTCATTCAGAAAAATAAACTTATTTAAAATAATAATTGAAGTTATGACAATTTATGTGAAAGGCCCAAGGCAGGGTTAAGTGTCCCATTTAAACTTCAATACTACAGTTTGTGTTTCAGTCAGAATTTATGACAGTAGTCTGGGAAGACCAGGGGAGAGGGGATATTTTCTCTACTTATTTAGCCAGTGAATTCAGTGATTTGACAATGAAAAATAAAGCAACCATCTGTAACCTGAAAAAAAATATAAACTTATTTTCCCTCTCGAAGCTCAGGGCTAAAACTCAAAATTAGTGAATGAAATCTATTTATTCTAAAATCCTGGCAAACTCAGGCATTAGAAGTTACTACATCAGTTCCTTAGTTGCAGAAAACACTTGTTTATTTAAATAATCATATTTTACATGTAAAACATATTTTGATCAACATATTTATTTAAATGTTCAGAAAGTTCAAATTACATGATCTTTTTAAATTTCGGTACTATGCTATATCTATTAAATAATTTCCAATCACGTCCAAAGGTGTTCAAAACATAAATCACTAGAATAATAAAGCATTCGATGTTTGAAATTCCGTCAGATAACATAAGTATATGCTTCTTTATTTAGGAATACCTTAAATAACATGAGTATATCTAACCAGTAAGAGTCTTTTCTATTGTAAAGGCAGTATTTTGCAACAAATCAACACTTAATGGCAGCTTCAATTTTCATTGGCCATCTTCAGTTAAAAACTAACTCTTCTTTTAGAAGGCATCAGAGAAATGGTAGGAAAAAAAGCCTCTTAAAAGTCTGTTACTTAAAACAAGTTTTCCTGCTTCATGTTTTAAATCAGTAATACAAATGGCTATTTAAATTACTTTCATGTCAATCTATCCTCCATGATCTGCAGAGAGCTATTTAAGAAGACAAAGAGACAGACTAAAGAACATCTTCACTTGTGTTACTGTCAAACCCGGTAAAGTTCATATTTATCATGCCATAGTAATATTTCTTAAAATCATATTTTTGCTGCATTGAATATTTCAATGGAGAAAGATATATACATTATTATAAACACAGAGGATTCTTTATTTGCTAGAATAAAGGAAAAAACTTATGTATTCGAAAAAACACCTTGAGGAGATGACATATGACTAAGAGCTTCCATTGTAATAAAAAGATATAATAGTAACAACTGGCAGCCAGCAGAAGCACAGCAAATACATGATTATCACTGACTACTCTAATACTGACAGCAAGATAGAAAATAACATGGAAGAAAAAATGTATTCTGTAAATCAATTAAAAAACCACACCAGTACCATATGCTTTGTACTGTAAAAAAGTAAAACCTACTCAAGTAGGTTCCACAAAACAAACAAACAAACAAAAAAACCTACTACAATGTCTGTAGAAATAATTTCAAGTGCGATCACAGGTCTGAAAACCTTTCAGAAAACACTTCAAGGTCAAGAATGAGATTTGCACTGCTACTGCCTTCTCCCTTCCTCTTACAGTCCCCCAGCCCACCCCTCAGAGTCCACTGCCAGTAAAGGGACACTAGGGGATTTTATGGAATATCCAACAGGTAGACCTATGTTTCTGTCTTAATCAAGTACAACACACCCCGCAAAAAACTGCAAGCAAAGATTAAGAACCATGTTTTCCTGTTCTAGTTGCTTACACTTGCCCAAATTTGCAAGAAGAAATATAACCTCTGAATGCCTTTGGCATTACTTCTGGCCAAAGGTCATGAAGCACAACTGGACTTAGGACTTCCAAGGACGCAGAGGAGAAACTACTCTTGGGTACCAATGATATGCTTATGATATGCTAACTAATGTTGGTTAACAGAGAGAAATGCTTCAGAGAACTTTCTAGCAACATTATTACCAAGAGGAAAAAAAGGGGGGGAAAAAAAAAAAAAAAAAAGTAAAATCATGGCTTGACTATTGCCAGAACAGCTCATACACATGTCACTACCCAGTCTTCAAAACCCCAGATATTCACCCTCGATTGCTCGCTACTAGAGAGAGCAACTACCTTTCAAAATACATTTGCCAGCAATACAGACATCAGACCATGGAGTTGTAGGTCTAAAGGACACCCTAAAGGACAACATGCAGAGAAGGATCATCCATAACAGTAGGCTAGGACCATCAGTCATAGGCAGATGGCACCTATTACAGTTGCACTATTGAAAACAATTGTAATTACAAAACTAGCCATGCTGCAATACCTACAGAATTCAGGGATTAATGTTCAATTTGTACGTCCAAAAAGGCTTACATTCTAGGGGAGGAATAAAGAATAGTTCATTCTATGAAAAAAAAAAAAAAAAAAAAAGAAAAAAGTGGTATATTCTGTTTTCATGATAGTTGGGTGAGAGGTGACAACAGTGTGAATTCTCTGCTCTGAAGTCTTAGCAGAGGATTTTCTCTATTTTTAGCAACAGTAACAATACAATAACAATCTGGACGTAACAATACAATAACAATCATAATCAATCATAATGTTATTGTATTTTGTTACAATCGTAACAAAATACAATAACAAAAATACAGTAACAATACAATAACAATCTGGACGTCAGGAGGGGGTTCTTCACAGAGAGGGTGGTTGCACACTGGAACAGGCTCCCCAGGGAAGTGGTCACTGCACCGAGCCTGTCTGAATTTAAGAAGAGATTGGACTGTGAACTTAGGCACATGGTCTGAACTTTTGGGTAGACCTGTGCGGTGTCGAGAGTTGGACTTGATGATCCTTAAGGGTCCCTTCCAACTCAGGATATTCTATGATTCTATGATTCTATGATTCTATAATAGCAGGTGGGTGAAGGATGTCTGCAGGTTTGCATTGCATTACATAACAAACCTCTCACACCATTCCATGAACTGCCTATTCTTCCTTTGGTCTGACCCTGCCTTTCCAAACAAATTAGCCCACTTGGATATATTAATCCAAGTCCTCCTTAATGTTTTGACTTTTAAATAAGAATATATTTATTTAAACACAAAAATATAGAGATAGGGGGAAGCATAATTTATCATATCAGAGTACCTAAGTAGGTGGTTGGGTTATAAATTTGTATATCTAGCTAAATTTGTCAATTTATTTTGACATATCCATTTCTCTATGACAAATAAAAGCAATAGTTCATACCTTACAGGGCTTATATTTCAATATTTAGACATCTCCAAGAATCACAGATACACATACAGAGAAGGACCAACTTAGAGAAAGTTGGCACAATTGGGAGAGGTACATACATCTGAAGGGCAGCAGATGTTGGAAAGAAAAAATCAGAAACAAATGAATCCCAAAGGTACTGTTAAATCTCACATCTAAAAAAAAAATAAAAATAAGAATTAAAATAAAATAAAAGGAAAAAAGAAAAACCTAAACTACTACACTACTACTCCATGTGTGAAGCTTGGAAATTAAATTCCAGAGCAGCAGATGAAAATTAAGGGGTGGCCAGATGAACCCTCCCAGACAAGAGCAACAATTACATCCCTTCTCTGGCCATCACAGCCTAAGCAAGTCACCCAGGGAACAAGGCAGAGTGCTGCACTTGGATCACAATGCCCCAAAATCTCTGCACAGCTTCTCCTCGCCTCCACACCATCATAGGACAGTTGCACGAAGGGGCTGGCAAGGAGCAGTGCTGCACTCTGCTTTTTGACTTGAAATAGAGTCGGGTTCCATTTCAGGGAATCAAGCTCTTCTAAACTGATGTATAAAGTCTGCTGCTAAGATAGGGGACTCTCTTGATAATCAAATTAGAAATGAAGGGGGGGAGGGACATTCCCTTCTGCTATACTCAGATTTGCCAAATTTAGGTATATTTGTGACATTTGAGACAGTTAGAGCCATCCATCAGCATCTCTGTCACTAGCTTTAGGTTTGCAAAAATGGAAACAAGATGTTTCCTTGGAATGCAGCTTTGTACAATTCTGCAGATTAAAAAAACATCTCTCCACAAATCCAAGATTCTGTAGGTAACTAGAAGCTACCACTGTAACATAATAAGCAAGATGGGTGCTACATTAAATGACCATTTGAATGGTCAGTTAATAAAATGCTAATATTAGGATACTGAACTTACTCAGATTAACTTTCCTATTATTTACACAGAACATCATTAGGCTATCAAAACATACCACACTGTAGCCCAGAAAAACAGGCAGTGTGGTGGGGGGGAAGGGAATCAGCATTCTGGTGTGGTAATAAAGGTTTCTTTCTCCAATGATAATCAACTCTGCATAATTAAAATAGCTCAGACTGCTGAACTAATTTTCAGACTAGAGGTTTCTTCCTGTAGCAACACTTACACACAAAGTTTCTACTGCAACTGAATTTAATCGTGAGTCTAATTACAATTTTAATGAATATCCTCAACACTGCATGTAAACTTGCACTTCACAGTCTTGCTATCAGAGTCTTTTAGAAGCTTTCTGCATTTAATATAAAGGATTGTTCTGAGAGATGCTCATGGTAAAGCAGTATTTTTTAAAAGAAAGATTAGACTGTGTTTGGTCAAATTGAAACATTGTTTAAAATTGGTTTAAAGTAACTCTAAGTTTTAATACACATATTTCAGAATATTTTTACCATATATTTAATTATGAATAAGCATTTGGCTATTTCTAATCAAGTTCTAAATTCAACGTGGACCAAAATTTTATCTATTGAGTTTCACTTCTTCCCTTCCTCTCCTTTTTGTCAATGCTTTGAGGTTTACTTGTAAATTTTCCCACTAAAGGACAAAACCAGTACAGGACTTTCTCTGTTTTTTCACTGGAGAAAATCCACATTTAACAACCAAGGCCTAAAACCTCTACCAATAAAACACCATTTCTATCTCAGTTGCCTGATATTTTATGGAATTCTAGTGCAGGAACTAAAAATTCTGTAGCAGCCTTACATAAATCTCAATCTTTTTAATTAAACATGAGAACCGACTGTTTACCATGGAGTTTCTTCTTCTATATACAGTATTGTTTATTTTACATTTCCCTCAGATATGCAATGGGCAGGACGGTGCCCCATTTGCCATGAGTCTACCATTATGGCAGCACAGGTTGCTGGTAAAAAGAAGGTGGCCAGGTAACCTGGTGGGCTGCAGATTACACTTCCAGTTCCCAGGCAGATGTGACAGATATAAGATGACAGCATATGAGTGCTCTGCAGCAGTTACTGATGTATCCAGCAGTACTGCAGAAAAAAAAGCATTTATTATGTTCTGGAATTAACCTTCTGTTAAGCCTCTGTTAAACCTATTCAGATGTACTGAAGGTTTCTGGGTTTGAATTCTTTTCATTCCCATTCCATCTGCATATTCCAATTGAGAAAAAAAAAAAAAATATATATATATATATATATATATATATATATTTGCTTTAAAGTTTAAATCTGGTAATAAAATCTTCAATCACAGAGTCCTATCCCCTGCTACTAACTAATAACAGTATATAATCAATTTCATAAGTTTATAAAAGCTGATGCTGAAACCAGTTAGGTTTCTTGTCCCTCTAGTCCTGCTGGGAGGCTGTTCCAGAATCCCACTCATCTGGGATCAGTGAGAATCCCCTCTTGTTGTGCCCAGCCATAATGGCATTCACAGTTCGATACAGAAGCTTTTCTCTCCAGCTCCAGGACCCCCTACACCAGACTCTACCACTTAGACCTCCAACCAGCTGTGTCTCACATGTGGCCCTAGAAACAGGCAGTGACATTATGAAGCAGATGGGGTGCTGTGTTCAAAGGAGTCTCATGAGAAATGCTGCTTTCCCCAGCTGAAACAGCAACTGCACATCACAGCTCCTCCCATCAGGCACCGCGTATCAACTAATTTGGGAAAAGAACCCTGAAAGGGGTACATTTCATCGAAGATTTTAAAAATTAGTTTAGAAAAAAAAATCATTATTTGTTTTATTTTTCCCTGCCTCCATTCAAATATCTGCCTAAACACACCAGGTTAACTCTTGTTTTTAATATGACTTGCATTTCATTTAATGAAGAGAACAGTAAAAAGCTGGGGTTTAAAACTGGGAAGCATATTGAGAAGCAGTAGAATTCTTTAGCCTGTGCCTTATGTAGGTAAATTCAGCAATGTTTCAGTAGAAATTTAAGTGATGGAAAGAAAAGAGTTTGTTTGTTTGTTTGTTTGTTTGTTTGTTTTTGTTTTTGTTTTTGTTTTTAATTTGTTTTTCTTTATTGAAAAATAAATATCACTTCAGCATTGGATCATGTACATCTCCAGCTCTGCTATCAGAATCAGTGAAAAGAAAAAAAGAAAGATTTTGTTTTTCTAAGAGTCTCTTACTTTTAATTATGCCCTATCAAATAAGTTACTCCAACCTGTAATACATTCAAGTAATAGTGGTTTGCCCTACTATCCGTGTGGAGGTAATTTTTCTACTTTGTTATATAGCAGTACAAAAATATAGTCCAGAGTTTAAAAAAGGAAAGAAGAAAAAAGCTCAAAAGCAAGAAAAATAAAGCTTCTTAGGCATTTGCCAGTGTTAACCATACTTATGCTTGCAACAGTTCAGATTCACCTAACGAAGAGGTGATGTTGTGGTGGGAGGCACAGGCAAATAGCAGCCGGTGAGGAAATATTTTGTACCTTCCATCTCTAGCTGTGGAACACAGCAGCAGCTGTAACTAAGACACAGGGTGATGCAGGCCCATGGCTGTGATTTTAGTAGCAAGCTGGTGCAGAAAGGTGCACTTGCATCTCCCCCATTCCTCAACAGATGGACGTTCCCACATCTTCCTTCTGCCTGTTCAGTCAAATAGGCAATCTCACTCATCTAACAGGAAGATATTAACTTAGTTACAGGACCTTGTTTCAGGTCTGGGTGATTGCATACCTATGGTGGTGATACAGCAGGATGGTTGCAGGACTGCAGCATCAGGGACAAGCACAGGATCTCTCGGAAGGTGGTAGCTTGCAGCTACCTCTGCTTAAACTGCTGTAATGCCTTGCACCATGCCCAGAAACTTGATTCAGATTTCAGGATGCAGTAATGACATTTTTGGTTTTTGAACTACGCACAGGCTGGACAAATGAAGTTACTAAAAGCATGATGAGAGCTGGGAATATCCAAAAAAGGGAAAAAAATAAGGAAGTTCCCATGGTGCTTCATATGCACGTGCAAACAAGAGGTGCCAAAAAACAAGACACATGGAAGGTGGTCTGATTTTTCATGTAGCATTGGCTGATTCAGAGTACAAGTGTTTAATAGTTTTGAGATATCTTAGACACAGAAGTCCAACTATGAAACCGTAACAGAAACTCTAGGAGCACTGCATTCCTTGTAAAAATGAAACACATGAAGTATGTGCTTTTAATCATGGCACAGAAGAATGTGAAATTACAGAGGGGGTTGCGATCAATCTAAGCCAATTTTGCACATCTAACTAGGACCAGATATGAGATAAGATTCTAATTGAGATCTGGAAGAAAAAACAAGTGTTCACTGGAAAAGCCAGAATTAACCCTGAGCTATGCAATTAGAACTTACAACACAGCATAGTTGTCCAATATGTAACAAAGATTATGGGATTATGAAAGGTAAGTGATTCTTTGGCACTGAAGTAAGCATTAAGTATACACAACAGTAGAAAGGTACCATGGAAAGGTTTGGGGGTGTTCCAAAGTTAGCACTGGCTATGACAATGAACATAAGCTGAAACAATGGAAAGAATAAATGAAATGGATTTTATTCCTTTGTAATAGTTCCAGCAACATGGGCTGCTGACAAGAAAACAGCATCACCTCTGCCTGCTCACTGCTCTAATACAGATGAATAGTCTGTAACCTGATTTTAATCAAGCAGGACATTCCCTCCTCGTATGTCAACAGCCCATGCACCAATTAATAGTTAGGAGCAGGTAATACAATGAAAATGGGTAAAAAAATGCAACTTAAAGGAACGACTGTTAGTTCTGAGGATGGAACTAAGTACTAAGCACATGGGTGAGAAAAACTGCAGTAACACCAAGGAAAAAGATGCTAAAAACTCATCCTATATTCAATCACATCATGCAGGTAGGCCAAAAAGATTAGAGTCTGAATCAGTCTTCTGGGGACAAAATTCACTCCAGAAAAGAAAATATAGCTAATTCTATCACCTGGAGATATTTTGTTCTTTACTTGTGACAGAACCCAAAGGAGGAGCCCAAGAGGCATGCTCTTCTGGGCATAACAGGGAGATACAGGTAATAGTGAATACACACACAGATACTGCTTTAGAAATAAAAAGAATAAAAGAGATAGATATGATATTTTATGAATAGCTAAGTTACATAGCAAGGAGGAAGTATGTTAAAAGAGAGCAAATTTATTACCTGCCAAACAAGAAATACTGGTAGAAGGAAAGGAATACAACGTATTTCAAACATTTTTCATGTATGATATGAGAGGTTGTCCTCATAAAGTAATGTGTGAGAAATGAAGCTCGTATCCATATAAAATAAAAACAACAAAAACAAACCACAAAAATTTCAAATTTGTGAATTTCAGATATAACTGGGTATTGACTCTAAACAGAAATGTTTGAAAATACATAAATGGTACTTACGTTTAGTTAGATTATCTTTCAAATTGGTGAAAAATAATTTAAGTTTAGGACTGGAAACTCTGGGCAATCTAATAGAGCCATGACGAAGGCAAAGCGAAATGACAAAAAGATAAATCCCATATAACAAAAGTAACAAATAGGAAAGGCATTAACTTAGCAGAGCACATAAGCAAACTGAGGAATAGTGAATAATCCATAGGGAAAAGTGATTTACTTATCACTTTTAAATGTTTGAATAAAAATTCTGACACTTCTTTTTGTTTCTTTTGGGTGTTCTTAGTGGAGTTTGCTGGAAGGAATTGCAGAATATGGCTGATGCTGGCTCAGGTTTATGGGCTAGATCACTGTAGGCTCTAAATTGATCTGCAGTAGATTTTGCCAGCACTCATCTCAAACTTCCTTAGCTTTCTCCAGGGTGCAGAGTAAGATGGATCAGGTTTGTTTAAATTAATTCTGAAGTTCTTTTTCCAAGAGTGACTAGAGTTTGCAAGTTTTTCTGCTTTCCTTTGTTGGAGATGAAATATTACTTTGGGTCTATACTTTTTAGAGTCAGAAACTCCAGCATTTCAGGCTGCCTGCAGGACCGATCCTTCTTGCCTTCTAGCACAAATCATTTGTGTTCCGTTCTAAATTTTTCTTAACCAAGTACAGATCTATTCCTGTCGATTTATCCAGTTCTGAGATCCCATCTGCTTGGCTATATATTCTTTAACAAAGTCTGTTTGCTATATGCTGACCTAGTTCAAAGATACATTTGCTCATTGACTGCTCTGTATTCCACCTTCTCCCATGTTTATATTACCAGCAAATTGTATAAGTTTGCAGGTTTTTTTTTTTTTTTTTTAACCTAAGGCATTTTTATAGATTAGAAACAGTACAAATTCAAGTATTGATCCCCAGGGACCCCATTTAATACTTTACCTAAATTGAAATAGCTCTTCTTACAATCACTTTTTATTCCATATGTGTAACCACTGAGCTTTTTATCCAATTTCATATTATAGCATCTCTTGAATCCTTGAAACTCTACTGTGGTCAGTCTTGTGACAATACTTGCTTCTTAAATGCACTCCATTATGCCCCTGCAGTGCATATCTGGAATAAACTAAATGGACAAATCTAACATGACACCTGGGCCACCTAATGATCTTTATTTTGCTTATCTCTTTTGTTTATCCAAAAAATGAAGTGATTCTGTTCTTAGAATGATAGCTGTACTTCCTCCAGAAAATAAAACAGTGATTAAAACTGTCTGCCATTTATCAGCTATTATCTCTAACATAGAGGTTTGGTTTCCCTAGTTAGTATGCACACAAATGTCATAATCACCAAAATGTTTCACAAACAGATCTTAAGCTTCCAAGCAGCATCTCTGTTTTGGCAGGTTTTCCATTCCCTATACAACAGAGAAGTGTTGGGGGACACTAATACAAAGCCCATGGGAAGCAAGCAGATCTTGTACTGTATAAAGTCTCCAAAATTCTACAACTTCACAAGAATTCCAGTGCATTTCAGGCAGGCTGAGACAAGCTAACTTAGCAATAAGTAGAAAAGTTCTGAACCTATCAAACAGAAGGAAATTTCTTTATGACAAGTCAAGCGAAGAGACAAGCCTGATGGACAAGGTTAATGTAGTTCTCCTCTCCCCACCAAACTCTCAGGGACCACAGAAAATGCCCAAGACAGCAGAAAGAGACACAGCACTTTCAGGTTCTCTTCCCTCCTTTATCCGGTTCTTATTGGGAAAAAAAAAAAAAAAAAAAAAAAAAGTCTTCTCTACTGCCCTCTCTAACATCAGGCACTACAGACAAGCTGGGGTTCCTAACCACTTCTTTAACACCCATCAAGAAACTGGAGATACCCAAGGCCTGAAAGAAAAACAATGATGAAACTAGAAGAGGCAATGCTGAGATAGATTAATAAAATTGGAGCGTAAGAACTTGTGGATCTAGAGATGGAATCGATGTGGGAACTACATAATTTGACTGTAATAAGAGAAGCTTTAGTCCTCTCTCAGAACAGGCATCAGGATTGAGGACAGGCAGATGTCAATTCTGTTGCAATGATCCTCAGGCACAGTGTTAATTATAATTTTGGAAGCCTCACAACATCAGGCAGCCCCACAAAAGCTGATAACCCTGTCACACCAATACAATAAAACTAGACAGAAAAGTTCAAAATCAAAAGGCCCACCAAAATAACCCAATACGACTAAATTTTTGAAGCACAAACACACAAGTTCATATTCTTATATATAAACGCACATATGAACAAACATGCACACTTAGTGCTCATATCACAGCTCTTTGGAGGTCTGCCTCAAGATTTTTAATGTTTGGATTTGGTTATCCTGGACTACTAATAGGATCATTCATTAAACAAATATGAAATTACTTATTACTCTGCTAAGGGACTGCCTATAGAGTTCAACGGAACTAGATAGGCCCTTTTCCTCCTCCTAAACACAACACAGTTAGAAGCCTGGTCATATTATTTTCAATGTGCTATTAGATTAGATCATTATGTAATCTTCGTACAGTCTTTGTCTGATACACCATCTGATGCATGCCACCCATCACCACTTCCAAATTCTTCTGTTCACAGCTAAGAGGGCAACTGGACTTGATCCATTAAATCAGCCTGCCCTGCCTATTTGATATATTTTAAAATAAATGCCTTTGCATTTTTTCCATGCTACTGCTCACACTTGGAGGAGTACCCTTAAGCATCTGCAAAATTGTCTCATTATCCTCCTTTGAACTTTCTTTGCAGCAAATCTTGTGCTAAGGTGGGGTGAGGAGGAGAAGACAAGAGGAGGCAAGAGCAGGTTCAGTGCACGTTACCTTCTGCAGAGCCTCAGCAGAGGCCTGAGGTTACAAGTAAAGAATAATTTTGCTGCTGTTCAGTAAGTTGAAAGATTCTTTTTCCCTGCATCCGTGAAATAATTCTACATTAAATTTAGCTATAAAAGCCGTGACCCTGGAGAAAGGACTTGGCTCTTAGCCAAATGTTTTTCATATTCAGTTTCACTTTCCTGGTATAAAATATTTAAGAAAACAAAATTCTGTTTAAAATAATTCCATAAAAAAGTCATCATGTTCTTGTCTTTTTTATATGTATCAGAATCAGACATTTCAAAATGATTTCATCCAGAACATGGCTTCAGCCTCCCTCACACTGTAAGTGATCAGTACTTGTGAAAGCCTACAGACTTTATACTGAAAGGCAAGCTAATAAAAAAAGAAGAAGAAAAACAAATTCTCTAATGCATTTAAAACCCTCCTCCTCTCATCTGAGTGTTTGTACTGTCACCAGCCATTGGAGAATGTGAATGTTTCTACATAAAACAGATTAGCGCTAATGAAGTCTCTGGTAAACCATGTGGAATTTCTGGCCCTTCTGTCTGTTGAGGCTGTGGAAAAGCTCTGTTCTGGTTGAGATTTTAGAAAATTATGATTATTTAAGAAGTGTGAGTTGTTGGTGTTGTGAGTGACATTCTAGTTTTGATAGAAAAAAGCTTTATCAGATGGAGAGGTTTTAAAGCCTTTCTTAAAGATAGTCAGAGTTTCAATTCACCTAATCTCCTCCAGAAGTTCATTCCACAGCCAAGACCTTTTGTCCCCAGCCTTTACATGGGCTTCTGCCCAGGCTTGTGCTGTATTAAAAACAAACCAAAGCAAACCAAAACAAAAACAACACAGGAAAAACAAAGCAAAACACAGTATAATTCTGAATCTCTATAAAGTAAAAAATTGTTTAGTTAAGATCAAAATATTGCAAGTTTTGTAGTTCAGGCAATTGTTTTTGTTAATCAGCATAATTTATTTCATTGATTGAACTATTTAATTTGACTTTTTAACTACTGTTTTTATATAATCTTCCTGCAGGCAAGTTTTATCCTAAATAGATTTCGTGATGAATGCACCCTGAATATTTAGTCACATTAGATCATTTTTTTCAATCTAGTATTTTTGAAATGTACAAGATATATATGGCAAGCAACCATACTGTGTTCATGTTTTAAAAGATCTTTAGTGCTGCTGGCCTGAATATGCAGCTGTGGAAGATGCCCCCAAAGAGGAAGTTTTTCCTTCAGTAGCAGCCACAATGCTTGGCCCTTTCCCAAACTTGGTGCTACAAATTCTACCATATGGCTGCCCAGCTGGGCAAAGTCTGTGAAACTCAAAGTAACTCACAGAGTGTTTTGGGGTTGTTTTTGTTTGTTTGTTTGTTTGTTTTTGTTTTTTTTTTGTTTGTTTTTTTTTTTTGCTGCATTGCCAAGGAGGCTCATTGATTTTCCACAGGCTGGCTGCAGCAGAGCCTGTTTTCTTCTGCTCAATCTATTTTCAGGAGGTCAGTAAAACCACCTGATGTCTGATTTAAACAGAGAACAACAAAGAAATTTAAAGAGTCTGCTAGGCCCAATCCTTCCTTCTCTAACAGTTTGCAGAGAAGCGAGAAGGATCCAATGATCACTCATCTGCTAGTATCACCAGCCATCACCAATGACTCCTTTTTATGAGAAAAATTAAGAAGCCAGTATATTTAGCAGCTGAACTTAATAGAAAATGAGTTTTATATTGGTTTCAATGAAGAAGATTCTTCAGGGCTAGAATGTTGCTTCCTTTCAGGTAGACTGCTCTCATTGCACTTTTCTTTACCAAACTTCTCATTTTTAAAAAAATGCTTAAAAACAAACAAAAAAAAGACCACCATCACCGTGTTCATTGAAAGTAATTAATCTTTCAGAGAAAAATCATGTTACATTTCAGAAGGACAGCAGTTGAAAGGTGAGTGCTTTGGCTTCAGTTCATCAAGCAACATGCGCTCCTTTTTACAGCCCAGTGCATTGAGTCAAGTCTTAGTCGGTTTTAATGGTTTTCAAATGCACTTTATTTTGCTGCAGCAAATTGTATCTTTTTATTTATTTATTTATTTTATTTCAATACTTTATGACCAGACAATATTGTAGGTGTCAAGCACATGCCAAGACATTTTGTAACATCTCCATTTGCTATGACCATCTATTACTATCTCTTGTTTGGTCTTCTAAGGCAAACTAGAAGGATATTATTTTCCCCATGAATGTATATGGATGTTTAAGCTATAGTTGGTAATGTATAGCTCATAACATCACATAGATAATGGTACCTCTGACTTTAAGGTAAAAACTAAAGGCATATCTCTGTATTTGAATTTCATAGAGAACTATTATTTATACATATTCTTCTCTTTTGGAGTTTTTATTTCCAGTTCCTACAGGAAAAAATACACCTATCATTAGTAAATACTGTAGATTTTCCAACTTTAACATTACTTTTTTTTGCCTTTTTTGTTTGTTTGTTTGTTTGTTTAGATAAATGTGAACTCTGACATCTCTTACTCTGGGCTTTTTACAGTGCCTTTCCTTATCCTATTTTAAACATACTGGCAATCACAACAACCTTTCCCTGAATCTGTTCCTCAGTTTTTATGGTCAACAGCTGATCTGTTGTTGTTGTTGAACTGATAAGTGCTGAGTTTTTATATTGCGGACACTGGGGCTTCCCTTAACAACTGAATCTTTACACCTCCAGATCAATTTGGAGGCTTTTTTTTCAACCTTGTTAAATGCTAGACCATCATTTCTCGACAGAGTCTACTTTACTTATTTCCCAAAAGAAGACAGTCCCTTTTCTGGTGTTAATTACCATAACATCAAGCCCTAAATTTATTCATCTGAATCTTGGTTAAACTGAGGTTTATCTCTTCTTGGTCTTGATTAGATGATTAACCCCCACCTCACCTTGACTGAATCCCATTTATTTCAATGGCATTATCTTTACAGAAAGGCACAACTTATGAAATACATAGGATCTGCAAGCTGGTGACTTAGCAGTAAGGTTATTAGCATACTTAGCATTGGCAGTTCTGCTTTGTGTATTATTTTGAATTTTCGTGATTTTCTTTCTTCCATTCCATTTTAGCCTTTTAATCAGTCTTCATCCATGGAACATTTTCTTCTTTTAAGATTTGCTCGATAGAGTAGCTTTGGAAGAAGAATTTTTATTAGCATTTCACAGCAATTTTGTTTTATCTTTAGTTTATGGTTCAGTATAAATTAATCCTTGGTTAAGGCACTGTGTGGCTCCACGGGGCATTTTGACATGCCTAACATATTAATAGCTAAAATTTACCAGCCAAGTTCCCTTCTCTCTACCTTGGTTTATCCCCTGTGTCCCATATTATGTAAAAAAGTCTCCTTCAGGACAAAATCCATGTCTGTTTTAGTATTTGGACCAAGAAGAGCTGGGTCCCAGGCATCAGAAGCATTTACAGGTGTTAGAATACATTCCAGGAAGCTTTGTGTAAACTGTTTGAAAATAACAGGTTACATTTTATTACTCTTTGATGGATATTCTTGTCTTTTTACAATAAATAAATAAATAAAAATTAACACCACTAATTTATATACAACATTTGTTATTCACCAGGACTTATCAGCAAAAGTATGGTTCATATCTTTTAGATTTCAAACTGCATAATAGGCATTCAAGATGAAAATTTTTCAGCAGTGACTACTTTCTGAATTACTTAACTATGTAAGTAACTATCTTTGCCTCCATAGTACCACATACAGACTTCTCTCCATGATGAAGATTACTTTAGTGGTGGAAAAAATAAATGTAAACTGAGATTCAGATTTTTGTGTTTCACAATTATTCTTTTAGTTTTAGAAGAAGAAGAAAAAAAGTTACATTTTGTCAGGTTTTCTTCCCTAGTCCAATATGTTACTTTCCTGCCTCTCCGTTTGTAACAAAACGTTCAATGAAACTATATTGGTTTTGACTTAATTTCTATCCACTAGGGGAAAGAGGTTATATTTGGACTTCTAGAATAATGGTCAACCTCTCTTACAGCAGAGGTTGATCTAGTCCTGACAGTATGCCTACTGGAGCCAATAGCATGAAAACATCTAGTGTTACTTTCTCAGGATACACATTTGCCTCCACATATTTGCTATTTAGAGACAGGATTACCTGAATTGATGGTGGATTTGGGTGGGTACAAGCCAAATTGTAGGTCAGTATAGCCTGACTACTCAGTCATTATTTTGTAATAACTCTCTAAAATTTGTTTTAGTTAAAAGATGTTACCACATACTTAACTAATAACCACCTCAGCTCTACATAACATCATCCCAATTGGAGAGATCTTAACATCTGAAATGTTATGAACAATGTCTGTAGATATTTTAATGTCATATTGAAGATTTCTTCTTGTGAAAGTTCCAGTTATGAAAATGTAACAATAACATCGCAGTAAAACCTGATAAAGGAATGTATAGGGTGCTTCACTAATAAGTAGGTTTCATCCTGAGGTATGAAAGTGATGTCTGAGGACACCTTTACTATAAATGAGAGGGCAGGAGAAGGGAAAAGCATTGAAGCTGCTCTTGCCTTTGAGCTACACTGACCACTGGATCAATAGCTGTCATTAGCAGAGGTCCTTTAAAGGAAGCTAGCTGCACTGTGCTGACATATAACCTGTGTCAGGTGGCATCATGTGCACATGCAGAAAACTTCAAATTCACAATTGGAAAACACAGGAAAAGCAAAGAAGATTTCTAAGCTAAAAATCAACGCAACTGGAATTTTGTGTAGTTGTTGAGTTTCGGACAAAAGTAGTTTCGTATTGCAACAAAGTAAACTGAAGCTCATTTAAATATTAAATTTAAAAAAATTCAACTGATTATGTGTACTTGAGATCACTGGAACAAAGAAAACTTCTGCATAAACTTCATTATCAATAGTATATATTATTCATTTGATTCATCTTAAATTGCCACTGAATCTCAATTCATTCCAAATAGGTAGTCATTTCAGCTTGTTTAACTAAATTCTTCCTCTTCCCAGAACAATGAATCTACCAATCTTAGCAAATGCACTGCTTGTGTTGTTTGTATTGCCTGCCTCACTTGACAACCCTCTCTAAAACAGTCTGTATTTTTAGTTTTGTAGTGTGATCACAAAATGCTGAACATAGAGATAGCATATACATGTCCGTGGAATTAGTAATGAGAACCAAAATATATTTCAAGACTATTATCCGCATACAGATGCAAAATGCTTTTGTCTCTGAAGGCGTTGAAGAAGTAAAACCAGACTGTACCTGAATGCCAGATGACTTTACATATAACAGCACTGTCTAGAAAAGCCTCCGGAGAATTGGATTTCTGATAATTTCATCACTGTGCAACCATCATAATAAGAGATAATCCCCTTACTCCAAAAAAATTATAGTCTGAATAGACAAGACAAAAGGGGAAAAATAGAATGAATCACAAAAGAAAAGTAAAATGCTCAGAATTAGAATAGGATTTTAAAGACCTGCCCTATTCTAATAACACTGTCATCAATACTCAGATAACATTACACACATCAGTAATATGCTAACTCATATTGTTACTGATTCTTGTTAAAGGATCGTCTTTCCCCATTCAAGCAACAATGCTTAGAAATATCAGACTTAAAAGTCTACAAATACAGAAGACAATAATTTTCACTATAAATTCAGCGCTTTAGTTTTTTCAAAAAATTACACAAAAATAAAAATCTTGGCTTCCAAATTCTCTTTCAGAATCATACCCCTTGAAAGACAGTAGTTTTCTGCTTTATGAAGCATTGCAGAAGGTCTCTGTTGTGACCAAAATAATTTTAAAAAGCAAACTCACTGAAATCTATAGAGGAAACAGAAAACAGAATAATTTCAAGCAAATTACAGACCTGTGATATCTACCAATAGGAACGAGGGGAAAAAATCTTTATAAGTGTTTTGCAATTTATTTCTGATGAAAACTAGCCAAGATATCTTTGTCACAAGGTAATGGATATAGATTTCATCACATACCAGGAAAGTCCATAATCTTGTGAATTTATCTTCATTCCATGCTGTGGCTGATGGGCACAGGATAATGAAGAGCTCTTAATCTCTCATCAGAGAGATGGAAATCCTACAAAGTTTTTTCCCCAATCTCTGTTAAGCTCCACCCATGTTGGTGGCAACACTATATCACTTCTCACCTTCTCCTCTGCTTCCAATCTACATGTACACTTGCAGGAACCCAGCAATCACTGACAACCTTCTCTTCAGCCATCAACTCCTTTTGCCTTATTGCCTTACAGCCTCACAGAAAATAAGCCCAGAAACACCTTGTGATGCTGGTAAATACATTAACAAGCTTCAAACCCATTTTTTTGTTCCAATACATAGACGGGTTTGCTTTGATCTCTTCGGGGGCAATATTTTTCACCAAGATTTTTCTGAGAGCAACAGCTACAGACCTTACAGTAATGCCTTCTTGCTCACACAGATCCTGAAAAAGTCCTTTTTAGCAGTAAATTATAAATGAAACGGATGATTCATTATTTTTTGTTTGTTTGTTTTGTTTTGATTTGTTTGTTTGTTTGTTTAATGCTCTTATCTCCATCAGAATTTGTTTATGTTATCACTTTGTAGCTTGGTTGACTACTATATGGTTAAGGTTGACTACTATATGGCACCATTTGACAAATAACTGCTGCATACAGTGAGATTACTTCAAGACAGTCCTCTTCCCCATCAACCCCACAATTTTCCTTTTCTTCCTTCAGACTCTGTCCATCTTGCAGATCTTCAATGCTTGGCAACAAAACTCATTCCCAAAATTCTCTTTTATGCTTAGATTCACTAGGAGGTCTACTTGATAAGAAGGCTCTAACCACATTTTGGGGGGCCTGTGGTGGAAGCACTCCCACGTTTTCATTCTGTCAAAAAAAAAAATATCTAATTTCTCAGGCTACATCCTTCATGCACGCCAGCTCCCATGAATCTTGGCTCCCAAGAGCTATGGAGAGTCAATGTGTTAGGGAAGTAATGCCACTCTTTGAGGAAAAAGAATGTAATATAGACAAAATATAGATTTTATTTATTTTTTAGTTCAGAAATAAGTCTGTAAAACCCTCGGGGGTTTTACAGTTTGAATTTTACCAAAAGCAAACAAACAAACAACAAAAAAAAACATACATATACATGTATATACTGCCTTCTTCCTGAAACCTTAGGGTACATTTAGGCCAACCTTTCTGATGCAATAATGAGAAAACAACAAGATCCAGACATTTGAGATTCATATGAAAGCTTGCTGACAAAACTGAAAAATAAACCCAGTAGTTTGGAGAGAAGTCCATTCAAGAACAGATATAATTTATGTTAAAGTTCTAAGAATGTGAGAAAGAAATACTTGTATTTTTCTAAATAATTCAAAACAAGATACAAAAGACATATTTGTTATTTCACCACTTTTATCCATAAACGCTACTAGCCTGCTGATTGTTGGCTACAATTAAGGAAGCCATTTATAGGTAAGAAGTAGCCCCACCTTTCTTTCATACCCTTCCCCCATCCCTTCTTTTCCTTTCAAACACTTTTGGATAGAAGAGATTTTTGTTGTGTTGAGAAAAAGGAAAGCCACAAAATATAAAAACTAATTTTACTAGAAAGTTAATGACTGCAACATAACCCAGATTTTCTATGGTTATTGCATTAGGGAGAAAGAGTTATGAAACTTCATGCTTTTGCACATTTTGTTGAGCTTGCAATCCTGGTTGAAGGAGAGAGCAAATTCTCAGGTGCTAAACATCAAATTGCTTATTGGAACAGCTGCTGCACTGAGCTGAGTAAGCAGGACATGCAAGGAGGGACTTTTTCTAGGCTAGTCTTTGACCAGCTTCAGTGCTAACACTTACAAATTAAAAAGGAACATCTTATGATTAGAATATTATTTCCTTTTCCCTTCCACTAAATATACAGACACAAATGTTCATTTTACATCGCTTGCTCTTGGTTCCACTGTTTTTGTATCACACACTGCTGAGCCTAACCAGTGTATATTACGTTTCATATTCTCCAAGCTGTGAAACCTGCTTCAAGTGGGGGACTGGAAATGCAAATCTATTCCCTTTTGAGGACAAGTGAAATGTACTGGGGTAAAGCTAATTTGTCCTTTTCCAAGAGAAGGGTGGGGCATGTCTGTGAGGGGGAAATCTTATAACACCATTAGCTCTGGAAATACTACAAGACGTAGATTTTCTTCTTTGAATATATTATAAAGAAAAATATCCCCTCATTTTACGGGGAGTGGGCAGAGAATGTTAAATACCATGAAATAATACTGATTATAATGTAGATTATTCAAGATACAGCTTTCTAACTTCCAGAGATGGATTTGGGTTTCTTTTGTTGACTTTGATGATGAATTGAATTATTTAGTGGGAACAGGTAAGGCTGATCAACTATGAGGTACTCTGTGATGGAAACAAGATTAAATATTATGGCAAACAACTGATTTTGGCTGTCAAGGTAGACGCAGGGAGTACTGGAACACCTTTTGCTGCAGATGCTCTACAAACTCTGCAAAAAGGTAGGAGAACCTTAAGTAATGGTTGAAGTAAAGCATGATTCTGTAGAGCAGACTCCATCAACCCTGCATTAATACTCCTTCCCACCCACATTCTCACATTCAGGCTCCATTTTCTTAATCTCTGTTTTCACTCTTTAGTGTTTTTGGCCCTTTTTTTTTGGTTTGTTTTGTTTTTGTTTGTTTGTTTGTCTTTTTTTTTTTTTTTTTTTTTGTGTGTGTGGTGGTGGTAGTATTGGTGGTAGTTTTTTTTTTTTTTTTTTTTTTTTTTTTTTTTTTTTTTTATTTTCTTTACTGAAGTAGGGGTTCAGTTCCTGCTGGGGAATAAATAGTGCCACTCCTGAAATCTCCTGCTCATTTTGAACAACGACTTACTGAGAAAGTCAGCTTCTGTTTCCAGCAGGTTCCAATTCATGTTAGAAGCCTGCAGGAAATGGGCACATTGCAGCATCTGATTAAAGTCTTTCATTGCTTAGAGTAATACAGGGTCAGCTGGTGAAAAATCTTTTTTTAATAGAAAGCAAACTGACAAAATTAAGAAGTTTATTCCCTAAAACTCAAGCACAAAACAAACAAACAAACAAACAAACAAAACAAAACAAAACAAAAAAAATCTTCAAATCCTGAAATTCTAACTATTCTATGGATACATTGAAAACTCTCCTAAAACATATTTTTCCTTCCAGAAGCAAAGGGAGTATCCATGTTCTATCCCCAAACTGTCATGTTTCAGTAATAAGTGGGAGATAATTACCTGGAGATTAGAAAGATTTCCATACTTTTTCTCCAGAATTAATGATAACCAAGTATAAAAATATTAGAAGCTTGATTTACAAAAAGTCTAAAAAAGTTCTGGTATGTATCCAGGATGTAGTTAGGCCTCCCCTCTCTACCAGCCCAGGTAGAACACTTGCATTTTCTGAATCACCACCCTACACCAATTTCAATCTCACTCTGTTTAAGGAGGAAATTTGCCAATCAGTGGCTTGATTCATAAATCCAATGTTTCATATGCTATGTGTATATAAATATATATATATATTCATATATCCTCATAGAGTATATCAACAGTCTCTTTCTGCCTTCTAAGTTGTCAGGTTCTCAGATTTCTTGCCTTTTTAACAACCCTCTTTAAGATTTAATCTCCCAGGTGCTTCCTGTTTGCAGATTGTGGAGCAATAAACAGCAACATCAGTAAGTATGCAAGTTAGCATACTAGCAAGTTATGTCTTGCTAGTTGGCAATCTAGTGATAGAGAACATGTCTGAGAGAAGGAGAATGGTATTTATGTACATTGTTCTGAAAACTTTGTAAAGTATTAAATTATATTTGGTTTTGGTGGAAAATGTTAGGACCCAGACCTTTGCACATTGGCCTGAGCTAATTCACCAAAAACATTCAGTAACTCTGCTCACCACTGCAAAGTTGCCCTTTGGCCATTTAACTCCAAAATGAACTACACAGGAAATATAAGAAAGTCGGATTAAATGCTTTCTGAGCACACAGTTTTTAGAATAGTTCCATACCCAATGTGCACATGCCTATAAAGTAAATCTCTTGTCAAAGTACATGTAAGTGTATGCTTACTTTCCTGTATAATTAATTCAGTAAAACACGGTTTCCAGATCAGACTTTGGTGTCTATTTTGCAGCTGCAAGATGCTTAGTATTTTATGATTTAGGAATAGTTGACTGAAATGGTCAGGAAAATAGAACCTTTCTGAAGTTCATACCAGCCATCTGCTTGTCATAATCTTTGAAAAGCTTAATCCAAGCATCTCCAAATTAATATGTTTTCCCCCATTTGAGCTCTTTGATCTTTGCTATGTTTTTAATGAGATAATCTTGCAGGTCTTGAAAACTCTGAGAACTCTCAAAGCATCTTGTTGCTATGTTTCATTTTAGTGGAGTGTCAATTCGAGGCAGCATCCTGATGTTGGTGTGGAGGAACAGGTGGCTCCAAATTCTTTTCCAGACTCCTAAAGAGGACTCTTATTCTTAGTTCTTATTTTTCTGGTCATTTATTGCCCAGGGTCAGGCCACACATCTTTGTCTGCAACACTAACTTTTATTCGAAGAGGTATCAGAACTTAAAACATTAAAATTTGTATGTAGCAAAATGGAGCTGCATTGTAATTTCTTACACACTGTCTCATTTTCTGAAATATGCCATCCACCAGGGCTGTTAAGGTTCATACACATGTAAGGACCTAGAACATGACCTTTCCTAGATGTCTTTGTCTGGAAAATAAAAATATATATATATTATTTTTTGTCTCAAGATATTGGAAAGAAATATATGTGGATGTGTGAAAAGAAATTAAGGTTTTCTTCCTGAATCTGCCTGCAAGCTGTTGTGACAATGATATGCTGTTATTACTCAGCATATTCCTCATGGAACAGAGGAACAAATTTCAAAACTGATTAAAGTCTCCATTGTGGAAAGGCCACAAACCCCAGCTAAGAATCCAGCCAGGAGTCTTAAAAAATGGTCCCTACAGCAGCTTTCTGCAAAAACAGCAGAAGCAGATACTATAGTAATTTCTAATGGAAAATGTCTCAAAAAGATCAGGATTGACATAGTCAGAAGGGTTGTGAGGGACACCTCCAGTAATTATTGGCATATCATGAAAAAGCACACTTTTCTTGCTCCTTCAAAGTGTGCATGGGAGGTGGGGGGTGAGAACATGAAGCAGACAACCCCCATGAAGAACTTGACACAAAGTTTTGTTCTCATTCTTTTGCTAGTTCTTATAAGCACAACTTCACATTGTAAACAAGAGGAACCACTGTTGTGATATAGTTCAAATATACGCAGATCAGCACAGGTGTCAGTACTGAAATAAAAATTCAAGGCAACTTACTTAGGCTAACAGGTTGCTAATAGAGCTTGCCTGTATAGGAAACTTACTGGTAAGTGAGCTATGACACAAAGATATAGTGTACGTACAACTTCCCTGTGAAGGTCAAAGGTGAAAAGCAGCTTACTCCAAATGGAGTGGACCTTATGCCCTACCAAAGGTTGATAAGACTGCATTGCACTTACTCTTCTCAGTAAGTACCTCAGTGATTTGGTAGTAGAGACTAGCTAAAGTACTGGGAATCCCTAACTAACTTCAGTGTTATATTCTGTATAATACATCTGTTGCCCAAACAGGAACTTGAAAAGTTAGTCAGAACTCCAGAGTATCCAACTCTATCATATGAAAAAAAAAAAAAAAAAAGAAAGAAAAGAAAAAGGATAAAGTTTAGATTGTTCAAGCATTATTAATTCACTTAAACTATTTCATTGCTACATGTCATTTTGTTTTTCATTATCAAAGCCTAGGGCATAAATTTAAAAGGTCTGTAAGTTCTCTCCTCTCAATTTGTTTGCTGTTGTAGTTCAGCATTATTTAGCACCAATGTGTGTTGGCCCTTTAGCACTTTTCTTCACCTTTAACATAATTTATCAAAGAAGGTAACAAAATACAAGTTGATCAGTCTCTCTGGTTTAATTTAACAAGGCAGGTCATAAAGGCTTTGTTCCTTGACCAGCCATGCCAAAGTGCCGCTTTCACATATTAATGTGACATGACTTGTACAGTCATAATTACTATGACAAGATAAAGGGAATTAGTTAAAACTTAATTAAAACCACATGCCTTACAACTGTGACACTGTACATATTTAGTAACTTTACTTCTTTATTTCTGGCTTATCAAAAGGGGAAGGGGTCCACATGAATTTTCCTGGTATTACAAGTGCATCAATTAAGGAAGAAAATTAAACACTGATCATAAATAACCAGATAAGAAACAAAACTGAAATAAGACAAGTACTCTGATTCATGGTTAGTAATGAGTTTTCTCACTGTTACCTATGTACTAAAGCAGCAGAAAAGGATGAGCAGCAGTTCCTCTTCCAAGGGTATGAGAAGAATTGATCAGTGCAGAGGTAGGGCAACAAGACGGAAATCTGCAGACTCTGACGCATCATTGGTAGCCCTTTCAAAACAGGTATTACTGAACAACACCATTAAGAATAAAAATAAGGCTTGTCTTTTCACGTTACGAATAATGGTGATCAAAAGGAAACAACAGTTTTCTCTGGTTTATCATTACACTTTACAACTCTATGGAAAATATGGAGTGGTACTGTTTAGAAGTTTAACCCTGTGCAGTATGCTGTAATGAGCCAGCAACATTTAGTGATTTCTGATTTGCTTTAATGACTCCATCATTTTTCTATAAAGAATTTAACTTTATAGGTGTTCTGCTGTTACTGGTTGCCAGCTTCTTCCCTGTTAGGCACTTTCCCATGATCAAGGGCATATTATTATTGTCCTACAACCACTCAACAGCATCAGAGCAAAACGTTACCCTTCCAGGTTTTGGCTGCAGAATAATCTATTTTTCTTCTACTATTGCAGAAGTCATACACTATTTTTAGTGCAGATATTCTCAGTATGAACTGGGCTCCATGGTCACAGGTTCCCATCACTTGGACATAAAGCCTGGATAAGCTTTATGGGGTTCTCATTTTCAACACCTCAACAAACTTTGTATGTCTCACAGTGCTTATTAACCCTTGTTCACCATAAGGAAATGATGACAACTGGGGGGAAAGAGAAGAAAGCAGAAGGGGGAAGACTTATTGCTTCAATGGGACAATGTGTTACTGCCTGATTAAGGTAAAGAGGGGGCTTATCTTTTACGCTGGTACTAGTGGTACCACATGAGCCCTGGTTCTGAGCAGGTTTTGCAGCTGTTTAAAATCCAACTCTGGCATGCTTCTGATGAGCAGTGAAATAGTTAACAGCACTGACATTTACAGTATAACTAGGTATCAGCATTAATACTGTTGAAATGAATGGGCCCGTCACATCTGTCAGAGCTATTGTTTCAGGTCCCTGCATCCAGTGCCTGTTTTCAAGGCTAACAGCTAGGGCTTGACTTTTATATTAAAACTGAAAACATACCAACATGGAGAAGAGGGTGACTGCACCAAAGAAGCGTCTCTCTTCTGACATACCACAAATCAGCACAATCAGATCTTGAGGCTGGAAGGGTGTGTATCCAGAAACAGTACCAAAACATCTAAAAATCTTGGAATTTACAACATTCACAGGCAAAATTTATACCAACACCTTTCTGGTTTCCTTTGTAAAGGAATGCTGCAGAAACAGACTGCTCACCCCACTGGTAGACCTACCCCTCAGCCCAACTCAGGGTCTGACTACTTTGTAGTGATTCTAGCTCTTATAAGAAGCCACAAGCTAGATTAAAATCAGCTAGTTCAGGTGTCACAGGTAATGTAGCTGCAGCAACACAGAATTTGACACCACCCACCTGCTTATTTAGTCAGTATCACAAGGGAGAATCTTGGTGAGAGCTGACATGACCATGCCTTTCCACAGAAAGTTAATGCAGGCATGTAACCCTTTGAAGGAGAAGACATAAA
Source organism: Aythya ferina (assembly GCF_964211825.1). NCBI lineage: Eukaryota > Metazoa > Chordata > Aves > Anseriformes > Anatidae > Aythya > Aythya ferina. The sequence continues at coordinate 16,362,253 of NC_140300.1, forward strand.
ATCACAATAGCAGTCTCATTCTTCTGTTTGCATGACACAAAAGAGTTTCACACTGATCAGTAAAGGATGCAGCAAGGTTTTATTTCTGCCCATTATTTTGACATTTTCTTTGAAACATTTATTTAAGAGGGTTCCATCTTTTCTGGCTTCTGGAGGAGGGGAAAATATGTGAAATAGAGTCCTGAGAATAATGAAAGTGAGAAATTATCCAATCAATATAGCATAATCCCTGCTTTCCCATCCTTGGTGAGCCACAATGCAACTATTTCAATTAGATCATATCTACATATCAGTTAGACTGCATCTATAGAGGTTTACTGTTTACTGTTATATAAACAGGTTATATATGCCTGCATATTTTATAAAGTATAACATGATCTATAGCAGTGTAACAGTAGAGCAGATGTTGCTATATTCACAAATCAAAGCTTTATATTAATCTACAACAGCTTCATCCTTACATGAGTTTAAAAAAGTAGAACTAATAAAAATACAGTTTTTAGACATAACTGTTAGGCAAAGAAAACTGCTGCCATGAAGACAATATTGCCTGCAGTTTTTTACCTTACCCACTTCCCGGAGGTAATTACCCCCACAGCAGAAGCAAACTCCAGTTCATAGTTTACTATATTAGCACAGGCCTGTCTTAACTAATAGTAAATATGCCAGAATGTGAACTGGAACACCCAATGGAAAGACACAAGTTCCTATCTGCTGCCTCTGCTCACCTATAGCAATGGGATAGTGCAGAAAATTAGAGGTGGTAACATCTTGTCTCATTTCAGAGAAATTCAGGCATGTGAGTCTGAGTGGGATCAGCCAGCCAGCAGAGCTCAATTTACCTGGCTCACAGCTATGCCAGCAAAAGTCCGTCATATAAACATGCACTCAACAAATTGAGAATATTTCTTAGTTTGTTACAACTCAATTAACACTGGAATTGATATGCTGCAAGATGCACATAAACAGATTTTAAAAACCTAAACCATGATCTATCTTTAGCTTTCAAGGTAGACATCCCTTAGAGACTAACAAAATCATCAACAACTCAAAATAAATGTGAATGTTAATAGACCAAAATACACACTTTTAGGCAACCCTATGGCAACCATTGGGATCTGCACATTTGTAAAATAGTGAAACTCTTTTGGCACTACATCATCTGCAAATGTGAAAGATGTGAAAGTATCTTTTTTTTTTTTTTCCCCTGGCAGTAATACATAAAGTGTAAAATTAAAGAAAATGTTTCAGACAGCAAAGCTAACTATTTGAAAGGCATAAATATCAAGAACAGAAAGGAATATTTGGGGCTGTAGCAAGGCACGGCTACTCTGAAGACTAGAGTAAATAAAAATCCAAATGAAATTTTATATTTTTAATGTATAAAATTCCCTCATTTTAAGCTGAATTATGTGGTGTCATTTACATTACTTTCTGAAAACCATAGTAACAAAATAGGCATTCATAACAACATTCATAACAACAAAACCCAGACATGAAAAATTTCAGGAAAACAAGTACATCTAAGCAGTCAAAACCACAAAAGATATTAAATATTTTCTGAATAGAAATGTGGCAATGTCAATAGATACATGCAAAATAAAAATATGTATGTAAGCCATGTAAACAAGAGAAAATTTTTGTTCTTCAATCTTTTCAACCTAAGAAGTTCAAAGCAGTCATTGGAACTACTTCTATGCCATTTTGCAACCAAAATCACCCTGATCCATGAGCCACTGCTGAGAATCTACCCAGAGTTACTCTGCAGCCTGTGAAGTACTGCATCCCCTCTGCTTTCATCTAGAGATCTATGACAAGACCCTCACATGTTATTTAGATTGTAACTAGAGCAAAGCCTCAGAGAATCATCAAGGAAAACCTCCCTTACACCCAGTCTGACATAAAAGCTTGGTCCAGTCCTCTATCTCCAGCCACAGCAGAGACTGCTTGTAGCATGGCAGAGTGCATCAGCTGGCCACCACCTGCAGCTCACTCCTCTCCTACTGTACCAGCAGCTGCTGTCATTGGGTTATGCATCTCAGAGATACATCCCTGCCTACTCTGTCTTTAGTATCTGCCTTCAACATGTTCACCAGAAAGTCCTCCAAACCCCTTTGCAACCTGGTAATACCATCTGCCTCTCCTCACAGCCTCCTGTGGTAAACGTATCACAAGTTCACTATCCACCATGTAAAAAATATGTATTTTTTTAACCTCTTTTTACATCTTTCTATTTTCAGTGAGTGTCCCCAGATATAGTGCTGAAGTATTTCTTGAATAACACATCCATTTTTGCAAACTTCAAGCATATTGTTTTCAGCTTTTACCTTTCCCAAGTGAAATGTCCCAGACTTTTTAGTCTGTCCTTGCCATGCAACACCTTTGTTACCCCCTTAACCATTTCATTTGCTCTCTTCTGTAGCTTCCATAACTCTGCTATGTCTGCAGAGCAGAATAGCACACTATGCTTCAGATGTGGGTACTTTAATGTTTTACATAGCACCAAAATGATACCCTCTGTCTTGTTCTCAAAACCACTACTGATGATGCCTGACATATTGTTTGTTTTCTGGCTGACACTGTGCATTGAGCCAATTGCTTTAGAGAGCTGAAATCAATGGCTGCTCTGAAGATCTCTTTTCTGAGCTGGAGTTACAACTTCCAAGATCTGTGGTGTTTATGTTTTAAGTCAGTTTTCTGCAGGCGTGTTGCAGTACTATCTATAGTGATGTTCGTTTGACTTATTTTTGTTCCCTCACTCAGTTTTGCAAGGTCCTCCCAGAGCTCACCATCAGTGTGGGATTTGACTATGGTATTGTCCATGATCTTGGAGATTTCACTACACATTCTCTTCTCCAGGTCACTGATGAAGGGGTTGAATAAAAGCAGTACTATCATTGATCACTGTGAATTTCCACTACTTATTCTTTACCTTCCTAAAACCACTTGTTTCTTATCATTTAATCATATTTGAGTCCTCAAAAGGACCTTTTCTCCTGTTTCTTTAACCCCAATACTCTTTTACTCTAGGGCTCTAGTTTGTACCAACAAAAACTAATGTAGAAAATAGTCTCAACAAAGCACCAATATCCATGGTTTCCTTTCTCAAATCCCTACTGTTCTGGAAGATGCTCTTCTGGATTTCCCTTAGCTCTAAAAGTCTCTTGCTACAATCCTGATCATTTTTCTTGTCCCTGCTTTCATCCTGTTTTCTCCTTTTTTCTTCTCTCCTATTCTTTCTCCTCTAAAGAGATCCACTGCTACTATACATTCCTTGTACTGACTCCCCCCTGTTCTAGATGTTGTGGTTTAACCCCAGCATCCCTGAGGTAAAAGCGCAAGCTCATGGATTGAGATCAAGACAGTTTACGAGGTAAAGCAAAAAACTGCACACACAAGCAAAGCAAAAGAAAATTGGTTCACTGCTTCCCATCATCAGGAAGGTGTTCAACCACTTCTAGTAAAGCAGGGCTCATGTGTAATGGTTTCATGGGAAGACAAATGCCATCACTCCAAACATCTCCCAGCTCATTCCTTCCACCCAGCTCTTATTGCTGAGCATGATACCATATAGTATAGGACATACCATATAGTATGGGACACTGGCCACTCTGGGTCAGCTGTCCTGGCTGTATCCCTTTCCAGCTCTTTGTGCACCTCCAGCCTGCTCTCTGTCAGGGCAGTATCAGAAGCTGAAAACTCCTCAACTTGCTGTAAACACAGATTTTTAATTTCCAACAAAAATCCAAAATACAGGATCATATGAGCCTCTACAAAGATAATTAACTCTATCCCAACTAAAAACAGACCACCAGCTTAAATAGCCTTTTTCCTTATTGCACTGTATCAGTTGCTTTACTGAGCTCCAGTGGATAAGAGGAACTGCATTTCCTTTATTTAAAAGGTGTATTATTTTACCAAAGAAAAATACTTGTTTAACTGGCTGCAATCTTCTCTATGTTTTCATTAAAAAATAAAAAAGAAAGTTTATACCAACATTCTAAAGAATATTTAGCAGAAAAGAAAGCTGGAGAATAATTTCATAAGGAACACAAATGTCTAAGAAATTATCTGGCAATTTGTGACTTAGTTACACTTTCTTTGCATAAATGATTTACAGATGAAGTACTAAACAGACCCCATTAAAGGTTTTTTTCATCTAGCTAGCAACTTGCTGCTAGCTAATCTGGTACAGCAGGAACCATGTCAGAGGGGAATGATCAAAGTATTGAACTAAAAAGTAAAGTAAAAAGGATTGGGTGACAACAGTTTGATGTCTCATTGAGGAGAGAGTGAGGCTTGGAAACAACTTTTAACATTTGGTTGTACATTCAAAATTCAGTTCCTGTGTACCATACACCAATTAAGAAAGGAAGGGATATTTGCTAATACTATTTAAACTATTGGTGTTTTTCTGGTACTTATTAGCACCTACTTGTCTACACTGACAAGTGAATGTTTTGGATAAATGAAGTCTTTGTTAAATATTCAACACTTAATTTCTGGCTACATACCTCATGATAAAGAAAAGCCAAGCGTTTAAGGCAGGGAAAGTATCTAGCTCTCCCCAGACTCAGTCTTCCCAAGTGTGGAAGGGTATTTCATAATCTGGGCCAGGAATCAGAAGTTGCCATCTAATGGCTAGTAAGTAATGCTAGTAAGTCTGTTCTCATATGCACTAGTTACAGAAGTTGGCATACCCCGATCACCTTTACCCTAAGGATATTTCAGGATTCAGAACCCAGACATACTATAGATATGTTCTGTAAAACTAAGGAAGGACAAACACTTCTAACATGAAGACTTTTTTTCCCTCTTAAATGATCAAAAGATGGTATAAAATGTTTATTTAAAGGAAAAAAAAAAAAAAAAAGAGAGAGAAAAAGAGAAAGAAAATACAAAAAAAAAAAAAAAAAAAGGAAGGAAAAGATAAGAAAAGAAAAAGCATGAGATATTTCAGGATCTCCTTCACAGAACTCAACCTATTCAATCAGAGAATAAATGGTCATAAAAGAGAAAAGACTGGCACTTAGTTATCAGTCAACTATCAGTAACAGGGCAATTTCTGTATAGTCTATTGACTCTTTTCTAGTACCTTCTTTGTTTTCCCAGTAATTTCATCCTGCAGACTGCCTTCCAAAGCCAGGATTACACCTCTGTTTATATTTTCTTGTAACAAAACAAAATATTGATAGCAAGGCAGTTTATATTTCATTGCAATTCTACTATGTTTAGGCTAATACAAGATAGTAACAATAAGCGTTAACCAGTTCTCTTGTGTTTCATTTTGGTGGATTTTGTCTTTCAACTACTGGGTCAACATGACAAGCATCAGAACAAGGCTAACTAGTACTGATTAACTAAAGCAAATTATTTACAGATACACAAATAACTGAGACTGGTCAATCTTTTTTTTTTTTTTTTTTTGGTGTGTGTGTGTGTGTGTGTGTGTGTCTGTTTTTCCCTGGTTGCAAGGAGAGAAAATACAATTCCTGTGAGACATTTTGCTGTCAACTGCAACACTAAGAAGAAGAGTATTAAGATGTTGGATTTTTGTTTATGCTTTTGAAGGCATAAACTGGGGTTTTGTTACATAGACCAAACTGAAACGAACAAACAAACGCCAGGCCAACTTGAGGCCAGAACTGAAGCCAGGGGGTTTTGACCTATGTCATTCATTTCAGGTTAAATAAAATATTTTGTTTGATCTGTGACAATTCTGGGTACACAGTGTGAACGAGGAATAAGGATATCCTATCCTGCCCTGCAGTCCAGTGTTTAGGCAAATTATTTCAGGTTAATTTTGCTGAAAGAACATGGCCTGGCAAAGTCTTGCCACTGTCTAACATTAAGCAAAGAAGATTCTGATCGTCAGCTTCTTAGTCCCTTGGCAACAGGAACTATTAAGAATCACTTTAACCTTTTCTTAAAGATAAAACAGAAAAACAGTCAAAGCACCAAAATTGTAAAGCATTAACTCATGCTTTCATATTAACTACCCCCTATTCCTTTGCCCTTTACCTGTAGGGACATTTTTAAGTGGAAATAGTCCTGGTAATCTTTCAGGTAACATTAAAGATAGTAAGAATTGTCCTTTTAGCAACAGTTGAAATGGGTGGGAATTGCTGTTAAAGTTCAGTGTTGCTTCACTGAAAACAAAACAAGACAAACATACACCTAAAGGTGAGGGAAAAAAAAAAAAAAAAAAAAAAAAAAAGACTGGAAATGCAGTTTTTGTTGACAGCCTCCCTGGTGAGAAAGGCAGATTTTGCACAAGGTTTTATCAGCTACTGTGAGACCTGAGTGACATGTACCAACATCAACCTACTTAAGACATCGCTTTTAGTTGCCTTCTAAATTATGACTTCATGGCAGTGTCACAAAAGAAGCCTTTTTAGCCACAAATGTCAAAACAGAAGGCAAAGAAAAAAGAAGGGGTGGTCAGAGGGAAAGGTAAAAACATAGAGATAATAGGAGTTCTTCCTCTGGTTAAGACCACAGCAACTGCTCTTTGGAGTTAGCCATTTTAGCAATGAGTTAACTTTGCAGACAGGTGCAGCTGTGGTGACTGAGCCTCCTCAGCTCAGCCTGGCTGTTCTAGCAGTCCTGGTGCTAGTTGTGAAGTTACAGAGATCTTTCCATCTTCTTGTCTACATCCAGTTATGTGAACAAAAGCAAATGCCAGGCAGAGAAGTACAGAGAGTTACTGTTTTGTCTACCAGAAATTCATGTAATGCAGTTTATAGGTTCTGTCAGTAGTATTCTTGGTTTAGACAAAGCCATGCTGTGGTTGCATAAGACAATAAACTTAAGGATTCCCAACTAACCACATCAAAAATGCTGCATCTCTAGAACTTACAGAAGAGCTTAAATTCACCCTGACAGCTCATATTTGTTCAAAAACATTTGCACTGCTAGGCTTCATTCTGTATCAGGTATCAGATTCCCATCTTTCTACAATCACCATAAAATCTGTGCAAAAGTAAAAAAAATGGCACAAACTTCATACCATGATCTGATTAAATAGACAGAAATACAACTGTGTACTTATACCTTATCTGGATCTAATTTGTCTTGTTGGATGATTCTGCAGAATATAGATCTGTTATTAATGATCACAGAACCATAGCCACAAACTTTTTGTTGCTTTGGCTTTCACAAGCAGTTTTATATAAAAGCTGGATTGTACTTTTTGTACCTCAGACAATTCCAAATGTAGGCCTCAGCTCACATAAGACACAGATTCCAATTCCCTCTGATTTAGCATAAAGATTCCTATCAAAATCTCCACCCAGGCTATATGATAGTTTCTCCACTTATCTTAGGTTGTACCATCTTTGCAAAGTCCCATTCTATTGTACATTGGAAAATGTCACTTGCATTTCCCTTTCCTACTTTGTTACTCTTGCTTCTCTTGAAGACTGCATTACCTTTAAGTTTACATATTTGGAAATGTATAATTTTGGATTAAATGAGTTGGAAGCTTGTTGATTTTGTTTCTGTTGCCTGCCCTGGACATTGCAAAGCTACTCATGGCATCTTTAGGCCTAAGATTCAGGATTCCATGGGCACCAAGCCTATCCAGTAACCTATCCAGTAAGGGTAAAATGCCCCTGATCTTTCATCATTTTATGGGTTATGAAGATATGGTATCAGCAGGCTTTACTAAAGGCAATGCATTGAGAGGGGACTTACAACTCTCTCCAGCTTGAGGGGACTTACAACTCTCTCCCTTTTGGCCCCATGATAAGAGTAGTCTCATCAATGATGCATCTCTCTCTCTCAGGCTGTACATCAGGCTAAAAAGATATATCAAGAACTTAGGTGTTCCAGCAGAGCAGTGCTGATAAGAGCTGCAACAGTACATGCTGGGGGCCAACTGGCGGAAAGTAGCTTTGCAGAAAAGGACCTGGGGGTCCTGGTGGAGACCAAGTTGAGACAGCAGTATGCCCTTGCAGCAAAGAAGGCTAGTGGTATCCTGGAGTGCATTAAGCAAAGTACTGCAAGCAGATCAAGGGAAGTGATCCTTCCCCTCTGCTCATCCTTACTTGGAGTTCTGGGCTCCTCACTACAAGAGAAACCTGGACATACAACAGAGTCATGTAAAAGACCACAAAGATGCTTAAGTGTTTGGAGCATCCCTCATAGGAGGAAAGGTCGAGAGAGCTGAGACTGTTTAGCCTGACTTTAAAACTGACCACCCTTTGGGTTACATTGGCCTTTTGGAACAGCCTTTGGCAGAAGGTATGTTGCATCACTTTTGTGCTGCTATAACCTTTCCTCCCAGCAGACATCCTAGTGCCAGGTATTTGTGCCAGGATTTATGCCAAAGGAAGTTGGCAGAGCCCCAGGTAGAACCTCACCCAATGTTTTAAGGAGTCTCAGACCCATCTGAGGGAGTCTGTTTTTCCCATGCCATCATATTTAATAGCAGCACAACTTTTCCAGCACTACTCAGGCCCAAAAGTTAACTTCCTGGAGGTAAGGTAGAAACGCAACTTTCCTCTCTTCTGAAAAGGGCTTGCATTTGTATAGTTAATGAAGGCAAAATACACTTTTCTCTCCTTCATTGTGGCCTTCAATCACCGTCCTTATATAACCCAGTCCCTCAGTTCTAAACCTAACACTGTGCATGCCCATTGTGATCCATGGATGTTCCTGTTGCCATTTTTGAAAGTATAGAGTTGGTGTCTGGAGGACGTTGTTTCTTCTGAGGACTGATAAAAAGGCAAAGACCAAGAGATAGTGAAAATCTTTGTGAAATCTTGTCATATTTTACCTGAATCAAATGATCTGGAGTTTTCCCAAGCTGAAACCCACATTCAGAGGGAAAACCTTCCTAACCTCTTAGGTAGGAAAGTAGGCTAGAAATAGTGTTTGCTGTAGAATGAATTGCTTTCCCACTTTCTGGAGACAGATACTTGATAAGACTTTCAGAGGCTGAAAGATGAACAGATGTCTAGGGAGATATAGTGGCCAAAGTTTTGGAGTAGATTGGCAGAAGCAGCCAGTACAGAACAACATGAACTGGAGTCTTTCCTCCTACAGAGATGCAAAGTCAGAGCTAAGGGCCTGAAGAATATTTAACAATCTGAAGAGTGGAGATGAATACTTCTTGGTGCTGCCAATCTGAAAAAAAAATGTAAAAATCAGGCTTTGAAAAATCAGAAATAAATATATATATAGCTTATTAAAAATCTAGAATCCTTACATCACCAAATCCAGGTCTCCACATGTCAGCAAATCACAAAATAGACACTTAGTTCAGATTCCATGAACACATACATCTTGTCACTAACTGAGCTTAGTATGCTCCCCATCTTCCTGTCTGAAACTTAACAAAAATAACAAAAGCCACATACCACAGTACTAAAAAGAGTAAAATATTCAATCTTATAGGCTGTTACAATAGCAGGGAATTTCTTCAGATGTGTAGTATCTTACTCTACTCTCTACACAGGAAGAAGGCAATGTACCCTGCACAGTCCCACGCCAGTCTGGGGGGAAACTGCATGATAAACACAAATATGAGATGTTTTTAGTACTGTCATGGACAACAGTACAATTCATCTAGTGCTCTTTGGCTACCTAATCTAACATGCTAATGTGCTTTAGAGAAAGGAGAAGGTAAAACTCAGAAGTCAAGTTTTATATCAAAGAATGGAAGGAACAGAAGGAAGACTCCTATTTATTCTCTATGTTCAAACATCAAAAGGACTGAAAAAAGTGATTTACGTACACAGTCACAAAGTGCAACCGATAGTGATCAAGTCTCCTTTCAACCCAGTTTGGGAATATAAAATACATCAGAGACTTGAAAAATCCTGCTATGAGTCCAAATTTTTACACCTGGTTACGTGGTCTACAGAGTTTTGATCTCTCCCAAACCATTCCAATGCTGGCATGTTGACCTGCTACCACTTCTCACACATTTTAATGAGCAGTGACTAGCAATCTACTACAAAAGCTCTTGCTAATTGACTCAAGTGGATCAGGCACTGACAACACCGAAGGTGCTCTCCTGAAGAGTTTACAATCCAAAGTAAAGTATGTTGGACAGTCTGATGAGCTTTCAGATGTCAATGAGATTGACATCTCCAGAACTTCCATTTAACAGGAACAAATATTAATCTCTACTCACCAAGGCAGAATTAAAAATAAAAATAATAAAATAATAACTATTAAAAAAAACACCACACACCTAATGCCTAAATAACCCTAGAATTCATTGCAGCAGGATTTTGCAGATGGATGCTTTCAAATAGTGATCAGAAAAAATAACAAAGGAAAATGTATTAGGGATACTAAACTTAAAAGGGATTTAACTAAAGATTCAAGTTCCTAAGCTACAGTTCTAAGCTATAACACGAATGAAGAAGGTATGGAGAAGAAATATTATAATATACTGGCCTGTTCTTCTAGGCTTTTCTTAGTCATCTATTACTGTCTATTATGAGTGATGTCAGATGAGCAAATGGATCTGTGGTCTCAGTAAGTTTTTTTTGTATTCTTATATTATTCAGCTGGGGGACAGAATGATGAAAGGCTTTATAGCTTATTAGTAGTGTCTAGTGATATAAACATTAACCTTAAACTGAAAAAAAGACCTTACTTTCTGGAAAGATAAGGCATTTAAATATTAAAAATTAAACATTTTTGACCTTTACAGGCAAGAGTGTCCATTCTCTGCTGGCATTGACAAAATATCTTCTATACTGAACTGCTAGTTGAACCTATAAAGCCTGCAGCACCCAGACTGTTTGCAGTTGAAATGACAAACATCAGATAAAAGAGTTTTGAAAAACACATTGCAAAACAAAAATTACTGGAAGGCTGAAATTATTTTTTGAGTACAACATCCAACAATAGGAAATCATTCCAAAAATTAGTCCAGTGGTCCTTTCAATGACTCCTCTGTAGCATGTTGTTGCTGTTTTTCATACTTCACTACCTAAGCATGTAACAAAAGCAAGGGATTTAGCTCAAAAACTCCAAAATCAAAACTTCTACTTCTTCCATTCCAGAAAAAAGAGTTGGCATAGAGAGAAAGTACTGATCATATTCCTGTGGACTAGTCCTTATAAGGAACTACATCTACAAATCCTTTTTGCCAGGGGATTACACAGTAGTGCAGCAGTGCTAGCAGACTGGAGATACTCAATTCCTCTTCCTGGTTTTAGGAACAAATTGTAATATAGTGTTTACAAATGTTAGAAGGAAATTTAAAAATGCTTGTGTTTGGATCACAAAAGACAGAACTCAGGGTCCCTGGATACAAAAACCATTACCATTCCCCACTTGGTTAAAGAAGCATGTGTAAACATCTATGCTTCACAAAGGCTGAGCTCTCCTCACCTTCACAGCAGAGGAATCAGAAACTCCAGGGCAGGTCCGGCTGCAGTAGAGTGACAGAAGCATAAAATGTAATGGTGGATTACACCAACACTAGGCTCAGGACACTTTCTGTAAAGGTCTGAATGAGAAGGCAGACAACAGATCAGCTTCCTGGAAAGCTGAGCACTGTCTTGGCTTGGCAAACCTTTCTCGGATTCTCGGTTGAAACTACTAAGCAGTGCTGCATTCTTCCAGGTAAAGAAACTAGAATCATAAAGGGATGGTTAGGTTCATACATTTTAACATGACTTAAAGGCAGGTCTAGGATTCGGCACCCTAGCCTCTAATTTAACATAAGGTACACCTTATAAGGTACTGGAGGGTGCAGAAGCAGAGATCTGATTTCTCTCATGTCACATGAAGACTGCTGGCATACCAGACTGCTCACAAAAGGGAAATAACCATGTTTGTGAGAGTAAAGCATATTCATGAAGAGAAGACCTAGTAGATACATCAGCATGAAAGCATCCCAGGGCACATAAGAAGAAACTGAGGTGCAGTCACAAGCTTCCACAGTTTGTCTTGACCATATTCTACCTCTCTTCATACAAATAGCAATTACCTAACCTACAGGAATTAATTGAAATGACCTAAGTGCCTAACTGAATACTAGGACTGCAGTGTGGAGAGAAAAATCTAAGCAAAGGAAACAATACACTGCCATTTAAGCAACAGTTCCTTAAGAGGAGACTTGCATTGCTTTGATAGCACTGCTTTTCCCCTCTTCAAAACCATGTTTAATTATTTTCCCAATAGTGAGATTTTTTTTTATGAAAATATTTGAAATAATTAATTTTAAAATGCTGCAGTGAGCATTTCAATTACTATTATCCGCTTCCTCCTCTTTCATGCTCAGGGACTGATGACAATCACAGAGCCCAGATGCCAGCCTGTATATTATAGTCTCAGCCAGGGTATTTGGCTCCTTGGCGAGATCCACAGGCAGTTATTCTGGCAGCTCTCAAGTTGTCCCTGCCTAGTGAACGATTAAGGCTGTTGACTGACTGCTCAGACTACCCTATTCTGGACATCTGGACTTTTTCCCCTCCTTTTACTTGTAGTAGAGCAGCTGTTCTGTGTATGTACTGCATTTGTGCAAGTGTGCATTGATTCACTTATTAACACAGAATCAAGAAAATCATATTTATGTAGGTCTCTTTTAAGTCACAAGACACACGGCTACTCCCTGTGTTACTGTGATTTTGCATAAATTAGAGAGAAAGTTTCCAAACCAGTAAACGCAGAAATATGCATGGAAGGCTATATCTGGGGAGAGGGCTATACAACATGTAGGTCTGCAGCAGGTGATGCACATTGCCTGGAATCTGAAGAACACTTGTTTTAACATGTGCCTAAGAAAGTTGCCAGAGACGCTGTAAGCCCTGACTCTGACCTTAGCCACCCCTTTGACTTCCTGCACAGAATTTCCTCTGCTTCAGATGGGACAGAAATACTCCGTATGTGGCTGATCTCTCAACAGTATTGGCCTTAAATTATTTATTATTTCTTGAGTACCATCAAGGTATCTGAAGCTGTCCGATACAGAGGGAAAGACATGGTCCCTGTCCCATGAGGCTTACTCTAAATGAGACAGAATGATTAGTGCAGGTATTCAAAGTAATGCCACATGGCATGAACAAATGAAGGATGAGGCTCAAAATTTCAGCACTCAACCATGTTTTAATCTAACATTATTACAGAACACGAGTGCTTTCAGTAAGGCCAGGTGTGCATGTAAATATTTTCTCAGATTACCTACATCAAGGAAGAAAGTGATAAAATTCATACCTATTTGACAAAACCATTCTGTCTAAGTGTTAGCATGGAAGAAAAAAAAAGTGGAAGAAAAAATGTCTCTGTGATTTAGCTTTTTTTTTTTTTTTTTTTTTTTTTTTTTTTATGAACAGGTATAGGCCACTGTAGCCAAAGAAGCCAAAGAACTGCTTTGTTGGCATAACCTGTCTCTATTAGAAGGTTTTGCTGCCACAGCAACATAGTAAAATGTTCCTAATGTACAAAAGGCCTAAAACTGCTCCAAACACCACCTACAAAACTAAAAGTTGTGGATAAATGTTTTGGAGAAAGCTTGGATTGAATATACATGGAAGTTATTGTAAAGTTTCATATAATGCGATAACTACCTCAATAACTACTTCTATTATTGGGCAGATTCAATAGTTCTCTTGCTAAAAAGAGTAAGAGTTTGAGGGAAAATGATTTATATTTACAGCCAGGTTAGTGAATGCAGTCAGGTAGTTATTGGAGGTGTAGCCAACACTAGGTTTCCAATCTAACCTACCTTATAGCAATATGTGTACTTACCCACATGCTTTAACAAGAAACCTTACCCTAGCCAATGGGCAAGAAGATGATGTGGAAAGAAGTGAGCAGAATTCCAGGCACAGCTGGAATCACTCACAGTTATGACTTCAGGGAAGCTGGAACTGAACGCAATAGATATGGGAAAGTCGTTAAAAGGATTCAAAAGCAAAAATACCATAGTTTAAAGAGTCACAGGGAAAATGGACTGGATTGGTGGGACAGAATGAAACGAGAAATCTGAATATAGTTATATTCAAGCCAAAAAAATGTTTCTGTCAGATGTCCTGTCCCAGACTAGCTTACTGAGAGGATGCCCCCCTTGCAACAGGGCAAATGCTCAAGTTACCTGGTTTGGTTGTAAACCTGAGGATAGTCTATCCAGGCATTTTGCTTTTTATGCTTCATGGTATTTCAAATCCTGGTCTAAATTCCCATAAATGAAGAACAAACATGACTACTGACTGCCTACACATGCCCATCTGTTCAGATGGCACAGCTCCCACTAACAATTTAGTTGGGCAGTTTCACTGAAGTCTAGATGCCAAACCAGCATACGTTTCACAAAGATAGTCTCTATTATACTACAAGCACCATTTCCTTTGCAAGATTCCTTGTCTGGGACAAGTTTGAAGACTAGCCATCTAAAGCTTCCCTGTTAGCCTGGTTTCATAGGAAACAAGATTATATAATCACAGCATGACTCCTCATCTGTCAGTCTGCCCTCTACTCTCCTACAGAAGTTTGGCAAATATCAACCAGATTTGACAGAAGGGCAATGGTTTCAAAATTATTTTTTTCCTATACATTTCATTAAAATAAATGGCTGGTTAGAGAAGATAGACCTTATCAGTGGATTTACTAAGGCAAGTTCAACTATCGGACATAAAACCTTATTAGAAACAGAAAATCAACACCAGTAAACACTGTCTTTCCCATGGGAAAAAGTATTGTCAAAGTTTCACTGATACTAGACAGCAGGGAATCCAACCATCAAATCCATAATAAACAGGACAGCTGCTCACAGAAAAAATCTTGGTTTTCGCTCACTCTTCTTGTCAAAGCATGCAACCAAACCAAACACCTGAAGGCAAATGCTGAAGAATCCCAAAGAGTTTACAAACATTTCTGGCCACAGATCAAATGCTCCATGTGTGTAGCAGAATAAATTGGCAGCACACTCTCAGCTAGGGCACATGGCAAGCACAGTGCCATCCACCTACACGTAGCAAAAGTGCATCAGAATATTTATTGTTTTTTTCAGATTCCACAAGTTCCTCAGTAATTTCCTAATGAATGTTACAGAACTTGGAGAATTCATGTAAACTCTCAAACATTTTCCTGAATGATCAGTGTTGTCCATCACTGATCACGCTGGGCTGCAGGAGAAAAACAATTCAATGGGTAAGTCATTCATGGACTTGTACAGAACAAAAGGAAACCATGTGTGGTGCAGTTTCTCCCAGCTGGTACTGTCCAGTCCAAGTACCTCAAGTCACCTCACTGATAAGTCTGCTTACAAAATTACACCACTAAAAACTCTGTCAGAGACATGTTGTACTATGAAGATCAATGGCAGCAAACTGAGCTGTTTTTCTTCCTCAGCAAATGGCAGTGCAGAATGGAACGACGAAATATAGGAAATGTATTTTCAAACAGAGTGATAACTAGTCAAAGTGACCAGTGCACACAGGTCATGAGAGAAGAAAATTGTTTATCTTTTTAGCTTCAAAAGAAAACAAAGTTCACAAAACTACAAGCATATACACACTAGCTCTACAAAAGCAGCGTGTTGTAGCTAGAGATAGGGTGAACTACTACATTTGTGCTCACAGTATTGCATAACCACACAAAAATCAGTGCCAGCTGTCATGGCTAAGAACAAGGAGACTAAGGACATGAGGAGAATTGGATTAACAGTATTGAGGGAGATGGCCAGCATCCGCAGCATGTAATTAATGTCATCCTGACAGGAAGAAGGAACATCATCCCGTTTCCTTTCAAATGCACTGTGGCCCCAGATGCTCCACCTCGACCAGGAAGTCTGTGGCAAAGAACAGAGCTGAATCTGGATGTGTGAACCATATCAATATCAATACTATCAGCATTCCCACAATCAGACCTACCCTAATAGGACTGCTGGAACCCTCCCATACTAGGATGTTAATGTGGGAAAAGGCAGAGCATGCTCACAGTTCAAAATTCATTAACAGAACCAATCCTTACTGAAAGCCTTATTTGATTTTTTACTGTTATTTTTATTAAGTAATAACAACTATTTCTTTGGCAACTCTATGGTTAGCATCACTCTCACTGATATTCTGTCTTGAAAAGAGTATTCCCATTAGGGACTGAATTTTGCAGGTGTATTAATTGTCCCTCTTACTACCTTTTTGGATCAAACAGAGCACAGCTTGCATTTACAGGTGTTTGATATCCTATAGAATGGCTTCACTGGAGATCTGTGTGCAAAACAGCATCACTGACAATAAGAAAGAGAAAAATATAAAACAGAACAAAGAATTATCATTTTCATTTTTCTGATGGTAGTTTGAGACTAAACAGAAGAACATTTCTTTTGTTTTCTGAGAGCCTTTTACTATGTTAGGTACGGTGGCTGAAGACTTTTGAAAGATCTAATTTTACTGGCAGTTACTCCTCAAACTAAATCAATAACAAACAATTTTTAATAGCTAAGCTCTTTCCATTTGAGTGGCTTCAGTGCATGTGCATAAGCTGCAGTGATGTTTATTGTATATGAGGATGGAAAAGCTAGACTTTAAATTGTGTAACTTTCCATAACACAGTTTTCCTGAGGGCTGTTCAACTCAACAAGCCAGCCAAAGAAAAGGGAGGATGAATGTAGCAGACCCATTCCTTTCCAGCTTGAGATGCAGATGAGGCCCCACCCAGCAAACCAAACCTCTGGCATCCATCCACACAATCCTTCAGGCAAGAGGAACCATGGAACAATATAGCAACACAAACCCTGCTCACCCTTCTCATCCTGGTGCTTGCTTTCTCACAGAAACAAACTGCCCAAGTGGTACACAAGTCTGTCAGATTCATGGTCCTCCACCATTGTAAAGTAGTCACGTAAAGCTTGCTTCTAATATGCTATCATTTGCCCAGTTTCAATGTGGTAGAAGCTACAGATTTTTATTTTTTTTCCCCTGTTCAGCACTGTGTCATTTGTACTATACACAAACAAGGTAGACTCCTTATCATGGCCAGAAACATGTTCTCTTTTCAAACTTAATTATGAGTGAAGCAACAGCAAGAGTCACTCATATGAAATTTAAGAAGTAATCACAATTCTCTCAAAATACAAGATTTTTACTGCAAGATCATTGTGCAAATAATTTGGTAGAACATCACCATCTGGTGGATACACCCACTGACAATTTGGCTTTAAATTTTTCTTTATTTACCACATAGTTCTTCAGCTCATTGAAGAATAATAGATCAAAAGGTCACAGAAAAAATACATTCAAGCCATTTAGTAGTAATCTATAGCTTCTTCTCAGGACAAGGCACAAACCTGCAAAAACAGGGAAAATTCCTATTTTCATGCACCATCATAGGTGCATAGGATCTGTTAAATATAGAACTTATTCACCTGACTGGACAATATCAACAAATATTCCTGGCTGCTGTGTAAAGATCCTATCCTTTGTGGAAAATAACAGACCATCTTCCTCTAAACAGAGTCAGAGAGAAAATACTATGCTGCTACCAGCTAGTCCAACAGTGCATTCCACACCAAAGCCGAGGTTTATTTTTCCTTTTACTCTCAGAACTCAGTGATTAGTCTCATTAATGTTGGAAACCATCTATGTTGCACAGTCCCTACTCCCCAGCACATCGGCAAAGTGTAAGATGCCATACTCTCCACAAGTCTAACAGGACAGTGAAGAACAAGAGAAAGAGAAACAGCAAACATCTGTACTGTCCCCTGAAGGCAGTCTGAAGTCAATCAAAAATCAGGTTGCCAAAAAGTACCATTTCCAACCTAGCATCTCATGTCCTTGAAAGAAGATGTTGAATATGGTATTTTCTGTCTGTTTTCTTTCGTTATAAAAAACCAGAAGTCTTACCATGGAAACCAGCTCTATTGTAAGCTTAGTAATTTTCTCATAACACAGAAAACAAAACAAAACAAAACAAAACAAACAACAACAACAACAACAACAACAACAGCAAACAACAGCTTTTTTCATTCTGTTTCCTATTTGTAGGAACTCTTATCCTATGGTTTCACTTAAGCCCTGAGTCCATTGGTCTTATGTGATCATACTTTGTGTTTACGTGTTTATCTGAATGTCTACATCCTTCTTTCAACCAAAAACTGGGAAAAGGTAGTGGTCCTTGGTTCATGACATTGCTGCAAGTTCCATGTAAGTAAGTCAATATGTAAAGAACAGGGTGGAACTTATACCAGTGAGGAGACTTTGGCAGCATGATCTCACATCCTGATGCACCACAGAGATGACATCTTCTGTGGAGCTCAGATGTCCAGAGCAAAAGTGCCCCAGACACTGAAGAAAAATTCAGACAAACTCTTCTGGGACAATTTGGGCTTCTTCTGAGTCACTATGTATTAAAAACCATACCTACTATTACAGTCTACCCCCCTCTCCCTTATACTGTTTGTAACGTACTCCCTTACTCCATAAATCTGTTAGCCCTGAACATCTATACACTACCTTATACTGATTGCAGTAGATGTTTGGCAACAAAAAAGCACAAAATCAAACTGATTTCAATAGAACCGTATGCTGAGAGATTTATATCACAATGTTTCACCAATCCTAAAGCACAGATAAAAGTTGAGAAAGGAAAAGAAAGTATTTGGGGTAATATGTTATATAATAAAACCACACGCAGCGCAGCTGCTTCCTACTTTGCCTGTCGGGAGTTTGTACCACAAAGTTTCCACAAAAGCCTGTAATGACCAGTGACATGGTGAAGTAAGGCTCCACGACCACGCAAATTTATCCTATCCAACTATACAACTTGAAACAATAATAAATGATATGTTTTAAAATAACATTTCTAGACACTACCAGAAAAAAAAGGGGCAGGGGGGGAGGAGGGGAGGAGGCTGGATTTTAACATACACATAAAAAAACATGATCAGATACTAAGAAATAGGTACAAACTATCACTAGCAGGGAAATTCACGAGTTAACAGCAAAACGCTGTCCTTTATTTGTGAGTATGGGAGAGGTCCCAGGGCAGTGTCTGACCTGACAGAACACTGTGTTTCAAAAGATTGTGAAGTCTCAAGGAGAATCAAGACACCTGAGTGCTGCTTGAATCACCTCAAGCTTCTGTTATATATTTTAAACAAAAGATCTTTTAAAAACAGCCAAAATACAGACTCAGAAGACGACAGGAAAACGGGATCAATAGCAGATCAGAAGTAAACACATCTTTAAGACACAGTCAATAAAAAGCAGTGCAATTTGGATTCATTGTTATGGCAAAAGCCACTTTGGAAAAAAAAAATGTTTAAAAGCAATTAAGCAATTTTACAGAAATAGTCTGGAATTTTGTGCAAAGGGAGAGACTCGAGGCTTGCCTCATCTCCTAGAAGCATCCCATATTCTTAGATGTGACGTTGCCATGACAACCACAACTTGGTGACCTCGTTATTTCAACCTAATCCTGCTTTGAAATTATAGTTGCTCCACCCTTTTGCCTGGCTAGCCTGATAACATAATCATTGTAAATGAGGATGGAAAAACACAGCAGGATACCATTCCCCTAGTGACATGGGACTAGTCTCACCTTATCAGGGAAATAGACCAACAATTAAACTGCACAAATCTAAAAGCCTGAAAGTAGATTTTTTTGTTGTTTGTTATTCTGTTTTGCAGAAAATCCAATAGCTTGTCAGTGCAGGGATTCAGTTTGTAAGGGGGGCTTTTGGGGAAATTCCTTTTAATTTAATTTAATGTCTTTATCAGGAAATTAAACAGTAATAAGGGGTAGTTCTCCTTAATTATGTATTTGTTTTGACTAACAGCTGGAGAAAGATTTAGGATACACACAGAGTCAGGACAGAACTTGTTTAGCAAATCAGATAGGGGTTTTTAGGTTGCTTTGCTTTATTTAAACTGGTTAAAGCAGTGAGCATTACAAAATCCCAGTTGTAGCCATTGTGGAAATACTTACTCTGTTTGCTCACATGTTACAGGAACATTACTGTAATTCTGCTCTTATTAAACACATGGACAACAGTACTGTTGCTGTCACAGATTTAAAGGAAACACTTTCTTGGCTCCTTGGGAGGGGAATTCAGAGTTTTCTATGTACTCAGAACATATGAAAGCTAGAGGAGGAAAAAGTAGAGCAAATACATTTAAAATAACATAACTTTGGAGCTATTGACATGTGATCTAACTGAAGCTCCATAGACTGCAGTTCACAAAATCATTCTGTGACTGTTCTTACATTTTTCTGTCTCCTCCCTTTTCTGGCAGAACAGCCTGATTTTCCCCTTCTCTATTTTTGCATGGAGGTGAAGGCAGATTTTACCTTGGATGTTGTGACATTGCCTAAGACTTCTTGTGGAACCAACACACACACAGTGTGGCAACTAAATTTGCAAACAATGGTCATTATTAGGAGAAGAGCACAAAGAGGAAGAAAGTGGAGTTACTTTCACAAAGAAGTCCAGAGAACACTTAGCTGACACAGTAAGGACACAAGACTTCTCTTAAGGTTACTTTCAGGAGTCTAACACAAAGAATTCCTTAATACTAAGCTTACATTCCTTGTCCAGCAAAGGGGCTGAGTCATCCTCCTGGGATATGAACCCATGTTTCTAGAAAGAAACTCTACATTTTAACATTGGGAAAGGTAGAGCACTGAATCATTATTTCCAGTTTCCATGTAACAATAGGGAAGTTAGGTGATGCACTCTAATAAATCAGCAAGAAATCTATGCACAAGCAAACGTACCTATCTGACACTCACAGATTTACTCAGTTACAAGCCAGGAAACCTTTTACCCAGAAACTGTTATATTAACAGGTCTGTTAGCAGTCATGACAAGGCTGATGAAGTAGCAGGGCAGATGAAATGTGCCTGTTCAGGTAAGGATTAACACACACACACAAAATCTTTTGAATCCTGCTTCAGCAGCATTTGTGGATAATTTTCCTGAATATCCAGGGGAAAAATAAATAAATAAAATAATTACGCCCATAACACTGAAGGAACACAGTAAGCAGAAAACTAAGCTCTTTCCTCTGTTCCATGGAAATCTTTGCATTCAAAAGCATTTGCAACAGGCAGGCATCACTTGCCCCTGTTTAAATACTTGCCACTCCCAGGTAGAGAAAATGGACCCATTGATAGCTTACCCAGTTTCCTTGAACTCTGGTCAGCACAAGGTGTCTTGGACACATAGGATTTAGCTTTTCTCAGAAAATAGCAGGAGAACGGCAAAACATATTGCTAGTTTCCTCCATGAAGGGATCACTTAACATCCCCTTTTGCTTTCCCCTTCAAGTGGGGCATTTTGCTGTCAAATGCTGATCATTAAGTGATTAGAACAGAAAAATGTGAATATAATCATTAGTCATTTATTTCTTGAGGTGTTCAGCAGGGGTTAGAAATCAGTCTCCATTAAAATATTTTTCTTAAGCTCTGTTGAATCCCAAGAGCAGAGAATAGACATGAGTAGGAGATATTTATACAGCACTGCAGCAAAGGAAACAGGTTTTCCTTCACTAAAAGGCCAAAGTTCATTTTCTTAGAATAGCAACATACATTCCAAAATGGTGCCTCACATTTACCAAGAGCTATCAGTGAACAAGGGACTAAGATTTATCTCCAGATTCAAATTTGGTTCTCCTACATACAATAGTAAAAGGCCAGACCATTCAATGCTTGCTCAGGTTTTGAGTCTGATTTTTCCAGCCTTGCTTGAGATCACCATGTATCATGTGTAGGCTGATTAATCTTTCTACCGATAGGTTCTAACACACAAACAGGAATCCAGGAACCCCAAAAGAAATTCCAAGCAGGAGGTTTACTTTGACAATTGATTTTTGCAAATGTAGTCTGACTTCTTAATCTTCTACTGCAACCTAGTTTTCTGTACTCTGAACCAAAATAAATAAATAAATAAAGATACATTTTTCCCTTTTGCAGTTGTGGTCCTTGACTGGAACAGCAGCTAAAATCGTTCTGTTTTAGGAGCAGCTAACATACCGAAAAACATAAGTAACTCTTTTTCTGTAGTTAGAAGTGGTTTGCAAAGAGCAGACTTTTTGCTAAAACTGGAGAACACAGTACCTCTTTACTGACCATTTTATAGAGTCCTTAGTTATAAGTTTTTATAGACAATACAAAAGTTCTTTTATACATATTATTTTTCTGCTTTGTACAAAATTTAAAACAAAAATGGAAACAAAGCTTTGCTTTTCTCCTGGATCACTAGTGACACCCAGTGACCAAATGTTAAACAACAGCATTTGAGGAGAGCTAATTTTAACAAAACTACTGGATTTTATTACAAAAAAATAATGCTGTCTGTTGACAAAACCACCACCACAAGAACTTTAGGGTGTGGCACGAGGACATAAAGCAAATAAATACAGACAACAGCTATGGGATGATTTCATTCTACATAGAAAAACTACATTTGCTTTAAACAACATTATGCTGCAATTCAAAAGAAATGGAGGGATGCTTTTCATAAACAGGGAAGAAGCCATTTGGACAAGCAGAATGTAATTATCCAGTGAAAACCCTAGAGGTACTTGGGCAGAGCATTCCTACACATGAACAATGTCAATGGGATAGGGAACACTCCCTAGTTGTAAAAATCACAGTTTTCCATCTGATCCAAAGAGGATAACTAGCAAAAAAGTGTGCAAATGTTTTAGTGCTATGCTAAGTCTGCTCCAAGTTCTTGCTGATATAGGTAAGACTGACTGAAGTTAACTATGCCAGAATAAGTTATTCTACTCAATCTACACCAGAGTAAATCTGTATCTGGACATACTACTCTAGAATAAAAATTATAATTATAATAATTACCTGGATCCATGATTTGAGGATGCAGGGGAATGCTGAAAAGACTGTAGCCTTGCCCAGTACAGACCATATGCTCTATATTATGCACCTAAGGAGCTAGGCAGGTGCTTACATACCCCAACCTGCGGCTCGCTTCAACCTGTAAATCACTTTCACTTTGTAATACACTAAACTTTTCCCAAGTGGCTATAACACAGAAGTTGGGGATGCTGAAGTTATGCTGATCAGTGTGGTGGAAACAGGCTTTGCTTCACAGAGAAAGGATGCCACCTTCTTGAAAATCAATCTTCCTTTCCAGGTGTGTACTGGGTTTTAAGATTTTTAAAATACTCTGAAATGCACTTGAAATATAAAAAGTTAAAGAGATGCTCACAGTAACGTTAGCAGAATTCACAGAGGAAAAGATTAGCCAAAATAGAAACAAGTTTAAGGATGAAAAATCTGGGCAAACTCCATAGTAGAAGATATGAGCAGATGCATACTCTTGATCAAAAGACTAATGCACAATTCAAAAGCAGAGTCACCAGTTCCATCTGCAATATATTTCAGATTATATTTATGGTAAAATAAAGGGTTTTTGTTTGTTTGTTTGTTTGTTTGTTTGTATTAACAGAACAAGTGGACAGTTTCTTATCTTCATTTTATACTAATTCTTCATCATTCCTCATCAGGGAAACTGACTCCAAGTCTCAGTGTTTTAGAGGATCAGACTTGTACTATACAAACTGTAGAAACTAGGCTGATTTGTACAAGGATGCTTGCACAAAACTGTTAAAACTGCAGTTGGATGAAGTAGCTGACAAAGAACATGAAGCCCTGCTTGAGTGAAAGGAGAAACATCCATGACCAAGACCATTAACCACAAAGCTAGAATAGCTATCCATGCTCCTGAGGCTTTTCAAGACAGGTGCACTAGAAAAGAAAAAGTTCAGAAACACAAAATAAAACTTTTTGCTCTTTGAATTTCTGTGGTAAGAATACAGAAAATCAATGACAGAGAAACTTTAAGTATTTTGTCTTACCAAAAGACAATAACTCCAGCTTTGAGAGAAAAATATCCAGCACAGTGTCTGGCTATGTCAGAAATCTTTGGCTTGTTACATCCAGAAATAAATCCAGCTGTGATACTTCTCCTTGCTACAAGCAATTTGTCACATAACTATCCCATCAGATTTCATTTGTGCTCCTATTGTACCACAACATAGTATGATGTCCCCTCAGAGAGGGAAAAATTCCAGCAGAGACCATTTGATTATTTCAATCAAATAGCCATGGAAAAGTCCTCCAAGCAGGCTGCACTGCACCAAGATCAGAGAAAGAAAAAGGTCCTGTGTTTCACCCATTTTCCCTTACTGCTAAAAGATAACGAATAAGACTAGCCAGTTACCTTGACCTGGTTTGTACAGAATGTAGGTAAGTGTGAAGAGGAACAAAAGTTTTTGTTGATTCAGTCTATCAGCAAGACAGTGATTACTGTTAAATGGAGAAACAGCATAGATTCCTGAACTCTAGAAAGCCACTGTGTGTGTTACTGGTCTTTGATAAGCAGTTTTCACCCTGGCCCTGAGTCTATGTAGTATTGCTAAGGGATGTAGGGAAAGTTAAATATAGCCATTATTTCACCTTTGCAAAATTTCTAAGAGTCTAAATTATCTTAGCAGTCCACAGAGATGAAGAACAATAAAAACCATTGCCTTAAATTGGCCAGTCCTCAGTTTTGTCCTATCTCTACTGTGGAATGGCTAAGACCTTGGAGAAAGTCAGTAAGGGCCTGTTTGTTACTGAAATATCAGCAGCAGAAATATCTCTTATTTATACCTTAAATTGAAATGAACTTGGTTTTAATTTGAATTACAATTTGTAGTCTTCTTTGTGTGATATCTTTCTTTATAAACAGTGAAAGAAAAGTCGATATCTATTCACAGCATAATTTATGTATTTGTTAATTACTATAGATTACATCTGAAGTGAGGTGATCACACACTTATAATTTCTAATTACAACTGAAAAAACATTAATCACAGCTTTATATTACAGCATAGTTATAGTTGGTATTAAATAGAAGTTTAGCTCAGTATTGTGCAACTCATGGTATCAGTGTACTTTTTGATCATGGTATCGAATACACTAAATATTCAGAAGTTATAAAAAAAATAGTCTGGAATACATCTGATATTTTCTGGAGTTGTATTCTGAAAAGCTGAACTGCCAAAAAAAACCAACAACAACAAAAAACAAACAAACAAACAAACAAACAAAACAAAACAAAAAAACAACAACAACAAAAAAAAAACCAACAGCAACAAAGTAAACAAACAAACAAAAGTACACCTGCACTAGAGTTGGGAGTGAGAGGGACTCTTTTTATAAAATCTAATAAAATGACACACACATAATTTAATAAAAAACTCTAATTTCCATGTAAAAATATTAACTTTTCCAAAAACAGAATGGAATGTTAAGACACAGGAACACAATAGATCATGTAAATAGATCCATTGTTTCCTTCCATCACCACCACTTTCTTAGGTAGTTTTGTCTAATGATCTTTTTGATAAGTTCATCAAAATTAAGTGTAATGTACTGAAAATATACTCATCCAATACTGAAATTTTTGATGAGCAGTGTAGGCCTGTTAAAACTGACTCTGTTGCCTCTTACTTTATTGGTCGTTTGGTTTAACACATGGCATTGCAAACACAGAACATTTTTCTTGCTGGTTGAAAAGAATGGTCATGCTCAGGAATATATTTCTTTAGCCATGATTCAGGCTCTTTTGCCAGTTATCCATTTTAGTGTAAATTCCAATTTGTTGAAAGTACCTAGATACAAAGGTAAAAATAAAAATATTTCATGGGCTTCTAGAGGATGTAGAGGAGATATGAGCCAGCAGTGTACTTAGGTGGCCAAGAGGGCCAACAGCATTCTGGCTTGACTCTAGAAAACAAGTCTTAACAATGAGGGGCTGAGGGAACTGGAGTTGTATAGCTTAAAGAAAAGGAGGCTCAGGGGAGACATTGTGCTCTACAACTATGTTAAAGGAGGCTACAGAAAGGTGGAGATCACTCTCTTCACCCAAGCACCAAGTGATAAAACAAGGCAAAATGTCTTCAAATTGTGTCAGAGGAAGTTTAGTTTGGATATTAGAAAAAAATACTTTACTGAAAGGGTTGTGCAGCATTGGAACAGGCTGACCAAAGAAATGGTTGAGTCACTATCCCTGGAGGTCTTCAAGAAACATGTAGATGTAGAACTTAGTAGCATGGGTTAGTGGTGGACTTTAGTAGCGAGGTGGGGGTTGTTCTGTTATCCTACGTGCCTGGTGACAGGACGAGGGGGAATGGGCTAAAGTTGCACCAGGGGAGTTTTAGATTGGATCTTAGGAAGAACTTCTTTACCGTAAGGGTTGTTAGACATTGGAACAGGCTGCCCAGGGAAGTGGTGGAGTCACCATCCCTGGAGGTCTTTAAAAGACTTTTAGATGTTGAACTTAGCGATATGGTTTAGTGGAGGACTGTTAGTGTTAGGTCAGAGGTTGGACTCGATGATCTTGAGGTCTCTTCCAACCTAGAAATTCTGTGATTCTGTAATAAAGGTTGGACTAGATAATCTTAGAGGTCTTTTCCAACCTGAATGATTCTATATTACTGGCCAGCTAAAGGCAGAAATCTATCTTTATATCACAGAGTTTTTCTTAAAAAACATTTTATTGGAGATAGTGGAATGCCAGGGACATTAGTAAAAAAAAAAAAAAAAAAAGTCATGCTTTCTTTTTAGTGGTGTAATCATTACTAGATTTTTTATTTGGTGTACTAAATGCAGAGATTGCTGCTCAGATTTTTTTTTTAGCTAATAAGCTAAAGATCTGGTTCACAGCATGACTCCAAAACAGCTACACTGTCAGCTGTAATGATGTGGCAGAGGGTAGGTGTGCAGAACTGTGAATAAGGAGACAAGAGGAAGGATGATATATTGCCTAAATCCAAAATTCTAAGAACACATTTCTAAGCAGAAAAATACTAAGCAAGTCTGCCCTAACTTTTGTTCCCATGAACACCTCAACATTTTATGGGACGAGTCTGATCCTGTGAGCTGCAATGGCACTGCCACTTTTGACTGAACAATGCCTGCAAAGCCACTAGAAAGGACACTGAGATTTTAGAATAAACTGTTATCAGCGTACCAGTAGATGTTCTTTCCAAAGATTTAAATAAAACACCTGTGTCTAGTTACGCAGTCGTGATCAAATCCTGAATTAGGGTTACCTTTCTGTTTCCCAGCTAATATAATTTCTAAGTAATATGTTTACCATCAGGAAATATTGTGAAGAAACCACAAAATGCCTTCTATTTCTAATTAGGAGATACCTCTGCATCTAATTTAAATAGATTCACATAACTGAGGTCTAGTCAGATGGTTCTGCATCTACTGATATATGAAGATGAGTGATTTTTTTCCTCCAATGCTTGCTTGGCAGGGTCAAGACCTCTCCTTTCATCTGGAATGCTGACTGCAGTAATCCATTCCTTCCTCAATTCTAGAGCAGATTACAACATGCCACTCTTGTCCACTTGAAACTGCAGCTTCTGCAGCTGCTCTCCTCATCTTATTCTCATACACAGCAAAAGACACTTGTGCTTCTCACATCTGCCATGGCCTTGGACTTGTTTGGATTCAGAATAATTCTGATGCTGTTATATCACTGTGATCCCTTCAAGTAGATGAGGAAAGAGGGAGTCCTCAGGCTTGCAACCCTTAGATTTAAATACTTTTAGTTTGAAGATAAATTTGGCTCCTCTTTATCTTTATTCTTTATTTTTCTATCTTTATTCTCCTATTTTTCTAAGGGGGAGAAAGCTTGATGATCTATAAAATGTAGGCTTTTGCACAACTGCTTCTAGCACTGTTTTGTTCCCAAGTGATTTCCAAATTATTTTGGATAAATTCTAGCTCCTGTAAATTTATAATTTGTATCCACCCTAAGTGTAACAATGTACATTGAGAAAACTACATGATAAAATAGATATAGAAGATTAAAATAGAATGTGTTATTAAAAAGAAAAGCCCGCTCAAAAACTGAAATTAATCTTGTATTTTTCAAAATAACACAGTATTTGCCATTTAATTTATTCTCTTGGGTTCCTTTCTATTTTTCATTTCCCATTTCAAGTAAAATTATGATGAATATTGGTTTGTCCCACAGAAGTACACCCACAAGAACATTACTTTACATTTTATTCTTCTTGCTTTGATAAAACTTTTCGTATTCTTTACTTTTTTCTTATTTTTGATATCCGGGGAGGGGAGGGAGTCATTTACAGCCTCAAATTAAAGAGGAACTGTTTGTGATATTTATGCACTATGGAACTTTAGTGCCTCCTAACGCTGCAGCTGTGTGGCAGACAAGCAATGCAATTGTTTAATGCAATTTAGTCAAGAACAGCTAAAGAAGGAAATATCTGACTTTGGAAAAATTTTAGACAGGTTTCACCTCTGCTCATTAAGATTTAAAGAAAAGTACTTTATGTGTCTGAAGGAGTAGCTTAGCAGAGTGTACTCATTTCCAAGTCCTAAATTCCATGCCCTTTATTTTCTGTAAAACTGACTTCAATGTTGTACAGCATTCATTTAGAAAGGCTTGTATGTTTTTAATTTCTCCTTTGAATAAAGAATTAAAACAAACAGGTTTGGCTAGGTGGCTTTAATCAGAAACAGAAAAAAAAAAAAAAAAAAAGTTTTGAAAATGAAATGTAAGTATATCTAGAACACCAAAATCAACTTCCATTCACTTATTCCTCATATTTTTCTGTTAACAGGATAGTTTAGGACACAGCTTTCTCAAAGGCCAAGGAAGAAGAAATAACAAGACCACCAAGGATACTGAAGTTATATATCAATGTTGTCCAGAAGTCTTAAATTAGAAGAAAGCATCAAATGGATTTGGTTTTCCGTTGGAAAAGAATTAACTAAAGCAGAAAACGTGTCCAATATAAATAGGAGGTAGATAAAGTAATGAAATTTGAAAAACTGAATTTTAGTGCTCTGTTATTACGATTACATCTAAGGTTGTTTAAATATCCTCATTTTTTCTTTATTCTTCAACACTACAAGGCAAGACTGATTTATTACAATGTTAACAACCCCTTAGATTTTCAAATTTTTGCAAAAGAACAAGGGTAAGCTATTTAAGAAAACAAAACAAACAACAACAGCAACAACAAATAAAACAGAACCTTGTGAGCAGAGAAAACCCTTGAGATCTTTACATTTGATTTTGGGGTCTCCTAGTTCCAAAAATCTTAGGATCTTTTTCCATTGGTCCTTTGCCATTGAAGAAAAGTAATCAATCAGACTCAACTGACACTAAAAGCAGGAACAGGACTTCAATGAAACAATGAAAGTCACTTCTGAATTTAATCTATCTCAGTACAAAACTTGGCCTTGCAGAGAAACAAGCATGTTATGTTCCCATACATGTTTATTAATCATTAAACAAGCACATAAAACTTTCCCTTGTTAGGCGATCCATTTAAATATATCCATGTTTTAAAATGGCCAGTAAGTGCCTTAGAAATTGAAGGGCTCGGTCAACATCAATCGTCACTCTGCAGCTGACTTTGGTGGAATCAGGATTTTATCACAGACTCTAAAACCTAAAAAAGGTGGTTTGGAGAAATTTGAACTGCCCTACTTATTACAATAGGGTTTTATCTTAAAATCTAAAAATCTACTTTACAAAAGTTATTTTCACTGTTAATCATTTTGATTATCGTGTTTATCTGTAATTGTTGAATCAAACAACAATTACAGAAGTAATGACTCCAGGATTGTAGATTGTCATCTAGTATTTCTGGGATAAGAGACTAGGAGTTCAAGTCAAATTCACAAGAAAAAGAGAAAAAAGAAGGAAAGAACCCCCGTTTCTGCCAGCATGCTTAGAACAAGAAAATAACTTCCTCCCCATCATCCAAGTAACAGCCACCTAATAAGAGCAAATAGCCTCCAACAATTTTCCGGGAGTCAAAAGCGTCAATTATTCCACACAAAGTTGTCAAATCATTTTTTTCAACTTGTAACAACTTCTACAATGCAGTTATATGTTACTCAAACAAAACAGGTACAGCAGTATAAAACCTCAGGCATACCACAGAGAAATGGATAGGAGAATGGGGAATACTGAATACATTACTGCAGTGGCTCTGCTATATCACACCCATATGCCTGCCATGGTATCAATTGGTCTAATGTTATCTTCCTTTACAAACCTTTACAAACCAAATATTACTCAGTATTAAACAGAAATTATCCCCCTGTTTAATGCAGTTTAACAGTAGAAGGAATATAGAAAACTGAATAACTGAAATAACTTCATGCTACATGTACTGTTCCCTAAACAAGATGAGACAATCAGAGTAGAGCTCAAGTGTCCAATTTCAATAAAGAAAGTATAGCTCAAATATGGAAAGCAACAGATATTCTAGGGCTTGACCACACAAATATCAGCTAATGCAAATATTAACATGTTTCTGGTATTTGTACCATAATTTACATGCATCAGAGAAAGCAGAGGCAAGGACAAGAAATGATCGGCAGGTAACAGGCAGTGCCCTTGACTTAGCTTACAGGAATGCTTATCGCAAAATGAGTGTTTCTCCAATTGAGAAATTCTGTGAGAAAAGAGATGTTTATGGCTACCTTTTCTATAGTGTGGGCCCAAGCATGTAACTGATGTCACAGAAACAGCCAGAAATTTCTTCTTTTTTAAAGTTAGTTGTCAGCAACTTTCTACTTGATGATTTATGTGTTAAATCAAAATTTTCCTAGTCTTCTCAAAAGTTTGTAGATTAGTAATGATGACCAGGTCTCACTTTACATTGGCACAGACAAACACACAAACACTTTACATTTCACATACAGATGTTTACTTTGCTGAGCCATCTGTTCCCTCTGAAGCACAAAAGAGATAATAGAAAATGAACTCTTACTCTCTTTTTGAATAGACAAACGGTGTGTCCAACAAAAAAAGTCTGTTGTTTTTCAGTGTGTTGGAAAAGATTACAATTTACAGATGACTCAGAAAGTAAGGTCCCTGATCTGAAGTCTGGAATGTTAGTAAGATAATCATGAAGAAATGATGGTTGTTGATGCAATCAACAGGGAGCACACAGGTCAGTCTGGAATCATTTTTATTTGCAAGGTGGTGTGCTGAGTCTTTACCTTTTTTTTTTTTTTCTTTTTTTTTTTTCCCCTTTTCTTTATAGTTATAGGTGTTTGGTTCTTTCATTTTCAAATACACTCACAACTAAGGATTAGACTGCACCAGAGCATAGGCAGTGAAGGGTGGTAAGCTTATAGAAATGGATTGAATGAGAGCCTTGAAGAGGGAGTGAGGTGTGCAGTGCAAAATAAAACATTTATTTTCAAGTGCAGGCCTATATGAATTAAGACACAAAAGAGCTGTTAGGTAAGAGGCACATTGCAGAGAGGGCATGAAATGGGAATGATGCAGACTGGAAGAGATACACATAGTACACAAGACAAGAACACGAAAGAAACTTAATTTTAGAAGGCCATGAAGAAATATTTAGTTTTGAGTCAATGACAGGAAAAGGAGAGAACAGTGAAATAGTGAAATCAGTTAACTGAAGAGAAAGTTCATCTACTTGATGCAACTGGAAGAGAAGGGGAACAAAAGGGCACAGCTGCAGGAATACTGTCAGAGAATTTGTTCTCAGGAGTCCAAAAAGATTTTTCTTGCCTGGAAGTAGTGCTTACCCATCCCCGTCTCCTGACCTTATATCTGCACCAAAAAAAAAAAAAAAAAAAAAAAAAAAAAAAAAAAAAAAGTCCTTTTATTTGTTTGTTGCTGCTTGCACTTATCTGAGAGTGTTCTAAACTTTGGTCCTGAATACTAAGTGTTTTAGAATGCCTACAACCTAAAAAATGAGCAGGTATAAATAGATAGCTGGGGGGTTATCTGTTCCTCATATAAAAGAACATAAGTAGATTCAAATCTTATTGGAGAAGTATAACAGCTCAAGCCAAGAGGGTTCACTACAACTACTTACATTAATTGTTTGTATTCACATATAGCCAGTCAAATTTCCATGCATCAGGCCAATTCTCATTACAAGTCTCAGTTGGCTCTCATTGCAACAGTTCATATGCTCCTTCATTGAGATGGATATAGGTATAACATAATACTTGTCTGCAGGGTGGAAACTTTCTAGTGAAAACTTTTCACAACCAACATACATGTATTAAGAAGTTTCAAGTGTTTGGGACAATCAAACTCATGGCCTGATTCCTACATTCAGGCTTCAGACTAAAATCATACCTGGGGACTAAAAACCAGGCCTACAAGAAACAAGGTAATACAACCTCATTTCTTATTTTACACTTTATAACAATAATAATAATGACAATCTTTAAACCTGTAGTTTCTGTGGAATCATTCTTACCATCTACCTTTGGGTTCCAAATATTGGTATCTACCCTGTATTGATAGATATTATGTACTAACTGTAAAGTAACCACTAAATAATGAGGAAATTTAGTTTTTTGTTTGTTTGTTTTGTTTTTGTTTCTGTTTTTTAAAGGAAGCTCTCTGATATTACAGCAATATATATATACTTTTTTTAATGGGAAATTTTGATTCTGAAAAAATAGATGCATGAAATATTAACTCTAAAGAAAAAAAAAAAAAAAAGGAAGGTAAACTAACATTTGGATAACATTTTATGGCATACTAAAGCATTTGTTCACATATAGATATAACCTCCATGTATTACTTTAAAAAACAATTTTTGAATATTTGATGCATGTATGAGTTTGGGAGGTATGAGTGAGAGTAAAAGTTGATACAAGCAAGGTCATCATTTATAAATCCCTTAAAACTTCCTACATATACAACTGTCTAGAATTAGAAAAAAAAATTAATTACATTGAGAGATATCTAAACTGGCACTAGACAAACTTGCTCGGACACTGGAAGCAGTTCAGTAATATTATGGTATAAATCTGCTAAAGCTGATTTGATTTATTTTGTACTGAGCACAGTAACTCTATCATGGGAAGAAAGCTAAGTTAGCCCAAGAGGTGCATTACCTCCTACACTTGCTTGCAGTGACACTTATATTTGCAACAGCTCATTTAGATCTAGCTCATGAGTCTGTGCACTGTACTGCACTGTATGGTACAGAAAAACAGAAATAGCCAAGACAAAGCAGTGAGCTTTTGAGTATCTTGAGATTTATATTCAGCCCTATCGCTTGTGGGTAAGTTTTCTGTCTGACCTCCTGCACTATAAAGAATGTTCTTCATCTGGTACATATGAAACCTCCATCTTTTCTGTCAGAATGGCTATGTATTATCACAGAAAACAAGGTTTTACCGAGCATGCCTGCTGAGGTAGGACACGCAAGCCAAACCAAGTTAGATTCATTATAGTTCATATCAAAGGGAAGTGGCAACACCTCTGCTGTAGTCCTTTTATTAGGCTACATTACTGACACTGAGCTTTTTCTCCTGATGTGTCATGCATAAAATAATAGTGCTGTGCCACATGTCCAATCTGAAAACCACAGACACACTTTAACAGGAGAAAAGATGCATCCACAGCTCTAACTGGCCACTGGTCTTGATAGAGTCTGTAACAGCTGATCTCATCATATAACAGATTATCTTGAATGCCTATCTTTGCTGACTCTTTTCCTTCTGTATTTATACCTTAGCATACATACACACTCCTTATACATCAAACAGTGGTAGTTTACACACAAACTAGTCAAAAAACACACTTATTTAAGAAGCACTGCCATTTTGCTTTCAGTTAACCCCATTCAAAATAATGTCTCTCTCCCTTCTGGCTTTGATTTGATATATAACCCTTTCAGATTATTTTATGTTGTTCTTTTTGATGCATTCTGTTTCATTCTCTACCTGGATATAACCACATGGATTAATGTTGGTGCTGTACTCAGTACAGTGACAGCATTATTAGAGCACTATTTTGTTGTCCACAATAAGCTCCCTCTTGTGCCTCTGGTGTTCTGTAATTAGGCCCCTTCAGACACACAGTTTAGTTATTATGCTTCATCAACTTATAATGCGTTATTCTAAATGACTGCATTTTCATTCTTTTTTTTTTTTCCTCCTGTGAAATGAAAAAAAAAAAAAAAAAGATAATGGAGCTAAAAGGAATTACTCACCCTTCATCTCGATCTAACATAATGCTTATGGGCAGCAGGGATAGCAGGAAGATGTTCTTGCGAAGAGATGAACTTGAGCAGCTTTATAGGACAACAACCTAAGAAGAAATGACAAGCCAATACCCACGTTTACTGTTTGTAAATCTAAGCATTGATTCTGCTTTCACAAGTGGCTTTCATCAAATGCAAATCAGAAGCCTGGCATCTGCTTGGGTAACCAGGCAGCCCTGTCCCCCTTTCAGGGGAACAAAAGCCATACAATCAAAGGGTTTTAAAAGGATGGCAAACTTTGTAAGCTAGAAAAGGTTAAAAGTCTGCCAAGGCTTAAATATACCTCTCAGAACTCCCAACTATGAAAGCACTTGTGACCTTTTATGATTTGTTTTTCTGTGAAATGTTTCTGTGTATTTGAAACATGATAAAAAGTGACCAAACAGCAGAGAAACAAAGTGCTTATATGTCTCATTTCCCAAGTGATTTTCAAAGGTCCAGAAAGCTAACTTATATTAAAGACCATTAAGCTAACTTATATTAAAGACAATTTTATTTATTCTCAGATTTCAAAAATTCTGCTCTGACCAACAGCACCCCAGCTATCACAGCTGGGCCTACCTGCACTCTCCCTGCATCAGCAGCAAATCTCCTTCTGTAAGAATGCACAAAAACTGGCATTCACTCCAAACATAGTATTTCCTCTTCACAGAACTCTCCACTGAGACTGGCACACCCTGGAAAACCATCTGAATCATATTTGGGTAGAGGAAAACACATATTTTAATGTTCTGAAAATTCACAACTATACTTAATTCAGTTCAAAGCATATATTCCAAGCTTCAGAGAAATTCTGTTGCTTGCCAGACTGTTTCTACTTAAATCTTATGGAAAAATATCTATTGCTAATTCCACATGTATATTTATTGTATAAATAAAGACTTTTGCTGTCTGGTAACAACATACAATAGGAATATAAACAGAAATAAATGTAAAATGCTTAACTAGCTCATCAGAATATATCCTTCTAATAGCTCTATTTCTCATTTATTTGGGAATATTTACAAAGCTTATCCCAATGACTGTAAAAACAGAAACCAAAGTTAAAGGATCTGAAATGAGCCTAAAGTGTCAGTTTGATCAAATACTCAGATTTTTGTTTAATGATTGATTCCAGATTCCACAGTCCAGAAATGAACATTTCACACACAAGTTTTAGCTTCATAAGAATACAATTTGTCAATGCTGTTACTAACTAGCTGGAAAATAATTCAGTCCCAGTAATGTCTGAGGGACCCTGCTGCTGTAAGGAAACCACTCTTCATGTTTATAAACAATTTAATTTAAAACAGGTCTTGATTCTAATGGTTGTAAATACAGTCACTGTTTCACAGAACAACCTATGATTTCTTCTGAAGAATTCATAACCATCCCTGGTGTTTAGAGACAACTATAAAGCAAAAGCCGACTTCTCTATGGCAGAATCAGAACAAAAGATTCAAAGCAATAGGAAGGATTCTAGATATATATATGTACAGCATGAACTACATAAATCAAATTACAAAATTAAGTGTTACAAGATGTCGTGGAGCCCAAAAATATAAATAGATCTAAAATCAGATTACATGAAACAAGGGAGAAATCTATTGACAGCCATCAAACATGATGATAGAGGTATAACCTCCAGCTCAGAAGGACAGATTAAAATATACTAGGCTTACCCTAGGATTTTTATCTTTTTAATTTTGTGTTTTCAATATCTTTTATTGGCAGGTATCTTTGTCAGATTACTCTAGGAGAAAGCCAGTTTGAAACAAACAACCTTCTCCCTGAAGCACAGAATCAGGTGTTTAAATACTGCAAAAGTAACTGACAAAAACAGAAATAAAAATAAAAACAAACAAAATAAATACAGGAATGATGATTTAAAATTAAGGATGCGAAAAGAAAACACCAAGTAGGAAACAGATTCTGTTATCACTGCAAACACAGGAGGTAAAAGTCTACTTCGAGGAGAAAACATCACATAAATGCAAAATATGAACGTCGACCACATTCCCAGAGCACAAGTGAAATACAGGAAGGTGTCAAAGCATCGAAAGTAGAAAAGCCAGGGAAATGTAAAGGGATGTTAAAGAGAGCTCACAGCAACCACCACTCCTGACACTACACTGTAGAGCCGATGGATGCTGCCAAGTGGTGGTCTGCCCAGGGGCAGAGACATCTCTATCAGAAACAGATACTGAGCTGGAATCAATACCTGGTATTGAGCTGGCACTTCCATCTAGCCCACTAAGAAATCTCTTAAAGCAATGTGATCAGGAAAAAGAAAAAAAAATGATTTGTTACGCTGTTTTTCAGTACAGTATCTTATTTTTGAAGTTCATCTGCACTGACAGCAAAGCTATCCCCACAGAGACCTTTGCTTTAACATTGCAAGACCCTTCTCTTTCAAAATAACAGTGGATGTAGTGCATCTATGCAAGTATCTGTTTCAGACACAGAAAAAAGAAATTCTGTGCTGAGTCATTCTCAGAATCATTCTTTCCTTCCCCATGAGCCTTGACAGCTGCAGATACTAGACATAGTTTCCTAAGAAAGACAACAAATAAACTATTTTATTATTAGTCCTGTTAGTCTTGCACAAGCTGTTTTTATCTAATCTAGTCATCTTAATAATAATGAGTTTTCCCAGACACTTACAGGGAAGCACAAAGTGTAAGAGCAAGTGCTAAATGCTGGAGCAGCAGCCTCACTTGCCTCTCATGGCTGTATGAAAACTACCAGCAAATATTCAGTCACTGCAGCTCCTTGGCTAATAAGACTCCATACCAGTCTTCTACACAACAATCAGGAATATGGTTTGGCTGAAGATACTCAGAAGAAATTTCGGTACTTCAGGGATGAACTATGTATCTGATTAAACTCCCAGCTTGATGTTCCTTATCTTGGCAGTTCTGAAGGCTGGTATTGTTAGAGATTAGAGTGGTATGCTATGTTTGCTTAAGATAACTATTCAAATGTATCTGCAATGATGCACATTGCACAATAAGGATGATAAATTTTACTAATGCTATCCAAAATGCTGATAGCCTAACATTAAGTACAGTATCCTTGTTTATTATGTTTATACAAGATAGCCCCACATAACATGAGCACGACACATTGTAATAAAATTGAATATTAATACAGACATTAAACCAGCATGGGATTGCTTTTCACATAATCCTCTGGTTTTAGCTAGAACTCACTTGAAGCTCCAAAATAATTAGATAATACATGTTGATTATCCTTTTCAATATGGGCCAGAGTGTTTGTTAAGTGTTAGTTCCTAAGGACCAATAAAACAATGGGGGTATTTGTGCCTAAAAAAATGTAGAATCCCTCTCCCAGGTCAGTACCTCAAATAACACAGATTAAAGGTTAAAATCCTCCTCCTCTCCTTGGTAGTTTTAATCTCATTTCAAATTCATCCTACTATCAGAACGGTGGCAGTCCTAACCATAAGTTTCTCAAATACTTTTCAAACCAAAAACATCAAATATTTAAATTGCATTAACTTCTCACCTTCTCTTCCATAAATATTTTCACTTTCTCCCCGCATATACACAAACACATGGGAACACATTCACATATACAAAACAAATGCTGAAGATTAGTCTTTTTTTTTTTTTTTTTTTAATGTGAAAGTATAGAGGTACACTCTTACAAGTATGAAGCCACCATGGTTTAAAGTCTAAGCATTCAACACATAATTTGTAACTTTAATCAACACATCTCATTTTGCTAATGCATACTGACTGGATGCCTGAGTGCTAATGAGCGTCCCTGAATGCTAATGGCTCTGTGAAACTAGATGGCCTCTAAGCATCGCATGGATTATCTAAAACTTATTTGCATCTCAGATTCCCAGCACCATTCAGCTTCACCTCTCTTTGACCTTGACATTTTATAAACCAGGAAAAACAGTTGTGTTATGAAAGAAAAGCCAAAACTAAACTAAAAAAAAAAAAAAAAAAATACAGGCAAGGACATATCCATCTAGAATTCATTCAAAACAATATTCTGAGTTGAATCTTCTCATACAAGAATTTGATCATTGTAAAATATTGTACATCTTATCTTCTCATTCTTTGAACTCTAATGCTTACAGAACACACACTTAGGAATAGTGTTGTCATAGCCAAGGTATTTCAAAGATCCAAAGCAAGCAAGGAATGTGAGAAGAGGTAACAATTTTCAAAACTGATTGATTTCCCAACAATTAAAGCTATTAAATATATTATATATTACTGCTTATATTACCTTATATTACTATATAATAGTAATATATGGTAATATAATAATACATATATTATAAACTCAATGTAGCTAGAAAATCAGACAGAGTTTGGGGCACACAAGCCCTTCTTCATGTCCTATCCCATGTATCAAAAGAATATAACCCCTTTCCCCATCATATCATATTTATTTGGTTATTGTCACATGTGCACTGTAATTTTACAAAAAAAAAAATAAATGGGAAGGGAAGGGAAGGGAAGGGAAGGGAAGGGAAGGGAAGGGAAGGGAAGGGAAGGGAAGGGAAGGGAAGGGAAGGGAAGGGAAGGGAAGGGAAGGGAAGGGAAGGGAAGGGAAGGGAAGGGAAGGGAAGGGAAGGGAAGGGAAGGGAAGGGAAGGGAAGGGAAGGGAAGGGAAGGGAAGGGAAGGGAAGGGAAGGGAAGGGAAGGGAAGGGAAGGGAAGGGAAGGGAAGGGAAGGGAAGGGAAGGGAAGGGCTTGATGGCTAAGATCAAAACATAAGAGGGGCATTAGATTATCTATTTTAATCTCAGCAAAGCACTGTATATTTTACTTATAAATTTTAATATGGAACTCAGGATGTGTAGTTGACTCAAATATACCTCCCATGAAAGTTTTTTTTTTTTGATCTGAGGTTTTCACATCATGGAATATGAACACCTTCTCTTCATGTTTGTATTTGCAATAGCTTAATCACTTAATATATTTAAAATCATTTCTAATATTTTCTAATATCCATTATTCTAATATTAGATAATCTAATAATATAATAAAATATTTCTAATAATATTTCAAATTATTGCTTCCAGATACTATTTTTCATTGCTTTACCTGATGGCAGAACCTATATGTACATGGAAAAAAAATAAATGAAAGATACTTCTTTATCTGTTATTCATTCATCCAACTAAACACACCACTCTTGGTTGCCTCATCCAATTTGCCTTTTTTTTTTCTTTTTAATATTTATATTTTCTCAGTTCTGCTCTTCTGAATTTTATTTAGTATTTCAACATTTATTAAAAATTACCAGCATGACAGATATCTTTATAGCTCTTTAAAGACCATTTGGTACAAATTATGTGAAACTAAAAATGCTTATCAAGTAGTGATTATCTGCACCCAGAGAAGTGCTTTCTTATCCTCATGGAATTCAAACATATGGCCCTCCAAGTGCAGAACAGAAACTCTTACTGATTATTTTTACTTCTTCTACATCATTATTAAAAATTTCATAGAATCACAGAATCATAGAATATCCCAAGTTGGAAAGGACCCACAAGGATCATTGGGTCCAACTCCCGGCTCCACACAGGACCATCCAAAAATCAGACCATATGTTTGACACTGTTGTCCAAATGCTTCTTGAACTCTGGCAGGCTTAGTTATTTAATTATCTCATGTTAGTAAGGAGTCTGTAGCACAACTAGGATTTCTTTGACACCTCATTATCATTAGCTTTGAGTTTCTGCCCTATTGTTCTTGCCTTCTTTATGAGTTTTCTAGATTTATCTTCAAAAATACATACGCTATTTATATTTACCAAAATCACTTTTTTTGTAACTATGTAAAATTACAAGTCCTACAGGAAGAGAGCTGAATTAATAAAACCATCCTAGGGGAGCCTATAAAAATTACTTTTGGATAAGATTGAAGACAAGTTTCTCAAAGGTGTAGCACAAAGTATCATGGATTCTTATGTGAAAACTCAGACTGATGTCTGAAACAAATTTCAAATCTTTACAGGACTGAAATTTAAGTATTTTGAGGTCTTCCAGATAATGTCATTGCAGATTCAGGAATCTTAAGACTCCTGTATTAAACATTTATAAAATACAAGCTAGTAATAAAAAAGTGGTGAAACAATTTGTCTCGATATATTAAGGAATACCTTTAGCACATCCTAAACTAAATTGAAACTGCTGTATCATATTCAGCACATAACAACATGGTCTCCTCTGTTTCATGCCCAGGAATAGAGAAAACGCTGTGAGACTTTGTTATTACACTGTTAGACTTCTATTTCTTACAAAGATCACGGAGTGTAATGTTTGTTACAGATGGACTTTGGCATCCTGCTATAATAATGGCAAGAATATATAAAGAAAAGCGATAATGTAAGTAAAAAAATATCTTAGCTGCATGAGTGGTAGCATAGTTCATGCTACATAAGTAAATTAATCAATAAACTAACTGTTTAAGTTCTGGGTGCATTCTTAGCACTTTACAGAACTTTGGTTTTTAGATCACATCACACGACTGGAAAGCAAATAAATAAAAACATCACACTGCAGGCGAGCAGCATAATCTACAAGACTTCCATAACAGTAATAATCAAATAACAACATCTTGGACTGCCAAACATGAGACGTAGATGATTCCCCTTAATACTGCTGGAGCATTACTACAATAAAGCTTTTTAACCAGTAATGGTAGAATGGTATTCTATAAGAAACTACATCAGGCTATGAATTTCTTTTCAGAGTCTAAAATAGTTGCATTTCTATTCAATATCTTCTTGAGTTAACAACAATAGTAAAAATATTTAAGAGGCTGAAAAATGTTTAATGAATTTTACAACTTTCAAGTTATTTGTTACTAACTTAATGTGACATAAAAACTTAATTGAAAACTATATTATCAGATATTTAAAGAACTTACTGTTTTAATTAGCTTGAAAATTTACAGCTGCTTCCCAGCTAATTCCATATTATACACCTCAGTATTTCCCACTTTCTCAGTGAAATCTGTATAGGAAATGGGAAATAGTTTCACTGGAAAAGTGGGAAATAAAAGCCTGTCTAGGTTTCACCTACATCAGACAAGAGCCCAAATGTTTGGCTGGCTTTTGGCTTACTATAAATTGCTGTTGTGGGTTTTGTAATCTGAACAAAAGGACCCATTCAGCTACTTTAATCTTCTACCATTTCTGATAACATGTTCAAAGCAGGCAGAAGTTAAATCCTCAGTGCTGTGATCCAGCTGCACCTGAAGCATGCCCAGCAGATTGGTGCACTTAATCCAGCTGAAGCCTGCTGGGACACGTGGCAATTCACATTTCTCAGCCCCATTTTACTTTATCTGAACTCACAGTCAAGTTTGGAGGTGTTTTCTCCCACAGTTACAGCAGTTAAGTTATTTTAAATGTTAAAAGACAAGGGGAAAAAAAGGAAAGTCAACAGTCATATCATAGGATTATTCAGCTGCTGTGGGAATTAAGGAGAAAAGTGCAGATGACTGCTTGTTTGTGACCAAAACCCAGTTTATTCTCTGCCTTGATCAACCTTTGTTTGCCAATAGCATTTCTGTCATCTCTTGCTTCAAGCAGCCACCCTCAAACACTACCTATTGAAGATATTTGAAACAATTTAGCACAAGGCT
Organism: Aythya ferina; assembly: GCF_964211825.1. Taxonomy (NCBI): domain Eukaryota; kingdom Metazoa; phylum Chordata; class Aves; order Anseriformes; family Anatidae; genus Aythya; species Aythya ferina. The sequence continues at coordinate 16,403,899 of NC_140300.1, forward strand.
ATTCCAATGTGAATCTAAACTGTAAAGAAATTTTCAGTTTCAGTGAGAGCACCTGTATTTTCATGTCCCTTGTCTCTTGAGATACAGGTGAGTCCTCTCTCCACCACTGTTCCAAAAAAACAATGCATAGCTGGTGACAACTGCATAGAAGTATTCTGCCGATTATGGTAAGAATTCACTGAGTAGCTTTGTTCTGATGTACCATGAAAAGCAGTTCTTCCAACTCTTATAACTCCTGTTGTAACTTTTTCACAAAGAAGAGCTGCAAAAATTATACAAAATACCCTTGTCCTGCATGCTGGGTGTGGGCTATCTCAGTTTGATCACCACCACCTTCTCTGGGCCATGTGCGGAACCACATCTAGAGACTGGTGCAGCCTGAAGGAGATGGAACAAGAGACTTTAAAGCTAGATAGGGCCCACAAATTGTTTTTTTGCCATATCTGTAGCAAAGGCACATGTTGCGTAGGAGTGAGTCATGAAAAATGGAAATATCTTATGTGGGTACTAGTGCCAACATTTTCTAACATGAAATCATGGCCTTTGTGATGCATACAAATCAGAATACTCCAGGCCTTATTGAAGTACTGCTGTGGAGAACAGGTCCTAAATATAAGCCTGAATTTGTTCAAATTTAATAAGATTTTTTTTTTACAGTAGTTTAAGCACCTACTTGAATTTGTATGTTAATTGAAAGCCTGACAAAGCAGCTGTAAATAAGCACAGTATGTGAAAATGCCTGCAAGAAAAATTTCATGTTGAAGTTAACTACCAACACTCTTCAAAAGTCATCCCATTCTCAGTTTTCCTATGTTCCTTTAATATATATACATATATATTCAATATATTTTATATTAAGAAAGATATTTTGAATGTTTAATGTTCTTTAAACTTATTTTTCCTTTTCTTCTAAAAACATTCTTCCCATGCAGACAACCCATAATAAGTCCACACAATTCCTGAGCTAATTTTTGTACAGGTGAGCTATCTTTTAAGCTTTGCTACTGTACACTCAGTACTTATTACAGTAGCCTTCTAAATGGTGCATTATAGCCCCTTGAAACATTTGTGTAGTTCTCATGAAAATATGTAAAACTAAGCTTTACCTTGTGTGGCTGACAAAATGAAGCTTATCCTTTTATTATTAATCCTATTATGTCTAATAACGGCTTTAGAAACTACTGCGCAAATATCTTAAAATAACTCCATATATCACATTTTAATCCTGGTTTAACACAGCCTTTTACCAAGGAAAAGAAATCCTATTAATGATTCTGATAACTTTGTGATATACGGAAATAGGTGCTGTCTTCAGTCAAACCCTTCTCCATTTCCACTTGAGACCTGAATAGAATTAAGGACCCGGGTGAAACACTGGCGCTGTAACCCACTGACACATGAAACACCTCTGCAAAACAAGGTACCCCACCACACTACTTCTGCATGACACGTGTAAAGCTGTCAGAGCTTTTGGGAGCTGTATTTGCACCATTTGGATGTGACTGCATGACAGGAATACCATAATTAAAACAATTTCTTTGTCTGTTTAGTCTGTAAAACATTAAAGCTTTATGGTTAAAATAATATAACCTGCATAATTCTGTGCACGTTTATTCTATAGAATGATAACATGAAATATTAAATAAGTTTTTGGGATACTTTGCCTGATTTTGACCTAACTTTTAATTTCTAGTCAAGTCTTATTAAAACAATGGAGAAAATATGAGCAAATTCCTATGTTTTAGCCCGTCATTATTATAATTTTCCATAAATTTACAATTATTTTTTTAAATCTTAATGACGTATCATCTATTTTCTTACTAATTTTGAAATAAATTTTTAAGATATTATCATTTCTTAAAAAAAAAATAAATCATCACATTCTTACTTTGTAATGTAAATTAACCCAAAGCAAAAAAAAAAAAAAAAAAAAAAAAAGTTTCATCTTAGCAGAAGTATGGGGTCAAATCAATCTTCTTTACATACAAAAGGGAACCTAGGTAAAAAGAAAACTCTCAGCTAAGGTTCTTATAGATGACCAGTAATTTTCCTGTTGTTTTGCACAACGTATTTTCTCCCTTCCATCCCCATGAAATGGGCAGATCATTAGCTAACATCAGTTAGTCTGACCTCGGGCATTACTGATCACATCCCTTGATCGGTAAACCCCAGACTGCAAAAGATGCATCTCTTCTCCCTTCTAACTGGAAATTAGCATAGCAGGCATGCCAGAATGTTATTTCTAAAGCAAACACATATTATTGGTTACAAATACACCTCTGTGAGTATTCTGATGCAAAGTTCATGGCCCCGTAAGGAAGAGATGACAACATAAACATAGTACAGAAAGCTATGCACTGCTTTAACCTCTATGACTTTGCACATTCAAATTACAGTGCCATGGGTTTAATCAGTCATTTCTCACAGAACCACAGAATTACAAAACAAGACCAATCCCCACTGTTGTTTAACTTAAAAGAAGCATGAAAAAGATTGTTTGTGAAATGGCTGTTCTCCCGATCAATAGCAGAACTTCCAACCAGCAAAACACCTTACTTCTCTGAAGTGGGTAAGCACTAAACTACTGCTGACCTATAGGCTTTACAGCAAACCACTCTGAGCCTGATGTAAGGCTGGGCTGGGGACAGCTGAACTGCAGCATCTGGCATCATTCTGGGCTCACAGGGTCAAGAGAGAACAACAGGCAAGAAAGAGAAGAAAGCAAGAAAGTCTCCAATAAGAAATTTTCAGAAGGGATTGACTATGCCGTGCATTGCCTTCATGAATCTAATTTATCTATTGTACAGTCACTCTGCAGCTTTCTCTGAATCTGAGGCATTGCATCTTTTGACTTCCAGTTTATTTAAGCCAGAGTGCTTCCACGGATCCAGCTTGACATTGATTTTTCAGCTATGTGATATGGAAAGCCAATTCAGCTACAATATTGTCAAATTATTATTATTGTTTATTTTTTTTGTCACATGGTATTTTACAAAATTCTCAAGCAAGAATGTGCAAGAGTTGTTTAAAATACACATTTCGCAAAGGGGGAAACAGTGGTTGGTTCTGCAAAGGAAAAAATGTCACATGGCTGAACGCATTCTCTCATTATTCCCAGAAGCTAAAGGAGTAGCTAGAGGCAGAAAACTGACAATAATTATATTGCCTAGAAACTGACAGCACACATAAATCTAGTGTATTAAGCCTTTATTCATTGATTTACTTTCCAAAGCTCATTTCAGCATTAGCCCAGAAGTAACGCTGTACAAGACACTGGTCTTCAGTTTAAGGGGAATTTGGGTAAATTTTTCTTCCACGTACTGTGGTAATTAAAGTTTTGTATGGTTGCTCTCTCTGTCCTGTGGCAACCTGAATTGCTATAATTTTTGGCTGCAATTTTCTTCCTTAGTAGATTGTCGGTAACACATGAAAGAGAAAGCAGGCGTGCTTAAAGAAAGAGTAATTCAGCCCTTGCTGAAATTGTTGTAGGCAGAGTATAAGCCTGCAGTGCTGGCAAGATATCTATTCAGTCCTGAATGTCTGTTTATGTCAAATCACAAGAGCATAGTGCAAGCAATCTAGACCCAGCAGGAATCTTTTACTGAACTAATTTTGATATAACTGAAAAATCAAAAATTAGAGATATATCAGTGAGGGAAAAGTAAAGATTGGTGATGCCACAGAAAAAGTGTTAGCACAGGACTAGTGGACTGACACATACGTGTTCCTTTAATTATCTCACAGGCCAGCAAATTTTAAAATTAATTTCTCTTTATTAAGTACCAGATCAAGCCTGCACTATTACCATTCCTTCAGAAACAGCACATTGCTGTTGGGTTCCTGGACTGAGGTGAGGAGCAGACCAAAAAAAGGAAAACAAAACAAAACAAAAGCTTAAAACTTCCCACACTTATTAAATCAGTATTACTATTTTGCTTCTGTTTATTGCTTTGAGGAGCCCCTCAGTCCTAGTTACTTGAGTAAACATCATACCAAAGGTATAAACAGATTACAGGTGCAATTAAAAGTTTGGAAAGATGTTCTATCAAATTAACCTATGATTTACCTATGACTTTTTTGTTGTTGTTGTTGTTTTTGTTTTTGTTTTTGTTTTTGTTTTTCCTCAGAGTTTTGAGCATGTTGGTATGCATTTACTTTATTTTGGATAACTTATCATCTGTATGCTACCATATTATTTAATATCTTTTCAAAGGCAGAAAGCATATAAAGAATTGCAACACTTCTATAGGCACATCCACATGATATTCTATGTGAACAAGTAAAATGTGTCATCTCTTGTAGTGATGATTAATGTTTATTAATAATTTTTTTTGCTACAAATTTCAAGATCTACAGTCTCCTTCAAATGATGTTAGCAAGTTTGCATATTGCTTATTGCATGCTAAGAAAACAAATCAAACAAACAAACACAAAAGGCACAGTTGTGAAGTAATTACTTCGCAATTTTAAGGACTGTTAACTCAGATTAATGCCTATGTTATACCATTTCTTAATTGTGATAGACACCTTCAGGCTTTCTTTGAAACTGTGAGCTCTGGAGACATTTTTATTCTGGCTGCAGACATCCTATATCCACTCATCCTGCTCAGGGAGACAGTTTACTTTTTTTTTTGCTTCCAGGAGAGTTACCTGGGTGTGTGCATGGTAAACCACGAAGCAGATCTTTTGCTCTTTTAAGGGACAGAACAGATATTAATCTTGCATTCAGCAAATGTTTAGTAAATCTAGAGTCCTGAAGCACAGGTGAAGGGAAAGAGACTTGAGCAACTCACAAAGACATCGGCCAAGCAGGGGGATGACATTTCCAGGTCAATCCTTCCCTCCTGCATCCTGCTGCAAGTTGTTCTCTGGTAAGAGGACCACAAAGCATAGCACGTGCTGGGTGGACTGTCCCAATGGTCTGTGGGGAGAAAAAGCAGCTTGAAAGCAATCCTCTTCTAACAAACTATCTAGGCACCCCAAGTCCTGCAGCAGACTCTGCTACTCCTTTTCCGTGTCTGGCATGATAAAAGATGCAGAATTCTTTTGCCAGTATAGCCACACGAAGAGCAGTGGTCTGTTTGTAGTAAGGTCCAACTTTTCTGCTGCTCAAACCAATCTGGATAACTTCAGATAACTCAAATCTATACAAAGGAGTATTTCTGCAGAATTCAAAGGAGTCTTTAGCAATGACACACTGATCAAGACCAAGTTCTGCATATTCCTGATTAAAGGAGAAAAAAAGAAAAAAAAAAAAAAAAGCAGCCTAAAGTTGCCTAATAGTTCACTGAGAAATATGCCGTATTTGCAGTTTGCATTTTTATATTTTTAGGGAAAGCTCTTAATCAGATTTTCAGCTTTGAAGACTTTCTGTCTTCAACTCTGTGACAGAATTACTGCACTTGTTCTTCTTCTCACTGTACCTACAGTCTGTATGAAGCAAGAACAAAAAGATATTTCTATATTTCTTCTTCTAGGAAGGAAGGAAAGGAAGCAAATAGACAACAGAGAAACAAATGAACAAAATGAGAAATAACAGAACAAACCAGCTCTGGTATTCCCTATTCTCCGTAACTGAATATTAACTTTTTTATTTCAATTCTTAAAGGATCTACTATGACTAATACACCTAAATGTCCTGATACAGTAGCCTCAAATCATGCCCCAAGAACTTTCTGGGAGATAAAAGCTTAATAGCAAGGAAAAGGAAGTCACAATAGCATATACTCTCTATTAAACTTCAACCTACTCTACAAAACAGTTAAAAGATCCCTGTTCTAGCATCAATTAAACCAACTTTGATGGAGCATTCACTGTTGTACTCTATTGCTTAAATAATTCCTAGTATGCTAGTAGTAAAATAATCTGTTGTGTACTACTTGCACATTGCCTGTGGGTTGTGAGGAAGAAAAAAATGCCACAAGTATTTTGTCTCACTTTTATTAAAATATGTTCTCCTGATTAACTATTTTCAAGCAATTACTTTCTCCGTATCATGCATGGAAGACTTTTTAAATTGAATTTTGAAGGGGCAAGATTATTTTGGCTGTATATGTGCAGTTTAATCCCACAAAATACAGTGTCTCCACACAGTCCTTAGCAATTTACACCTCTCACTGCCGAAGTACAGAAAAATTCTGTGTGTCTTAGTGACAGGTACTGAAGAATCACGACAAAGTTACTCTATGGCCATGTGATAGACAGGCACAAACCACAAGGAATGTTTTTTGTTCCAATTCTAAACATTACCCCTCTGTTGTAGGCTGAAAGGTGCTTGCTAGACCTGCCAAAAATCTCTCCCTTCCTATTCCAATGTTTTTTTGAAGTGTAGTGTTGTCTATATTGTCTATAAATAGTTTCCATATATCTACCACAAGAAAGGAGGGGTGGAATACATGTGGCATAATGTGGGTAAATCCCTTTTGTCTAGGGAGACTCTACAAGAGGTTTAACTTTATTAATCCCTCTTACCAGAAAAGGCAACTCCCCAATATCCATTCTTTTCCTTTCTCTACTCCCTTCTCCTTTTGCAGAGCTCCTTAGCCTTAACTCTTGACAGTCAAAAATAAAACACAAGTCTGTGAGAAGAGCCCTACCTCCTGAAGCTCTCCAGCAATGACCTACAGATTTTGCTAGATTATAGCTGACAACCCTGAACAGAAAAGAGAAGCAAGAAAATTCAATGACTTTAAGGAACACTACCACTAACTGTGCTGATCTTCTACCATTTAAACAATGTCAGTAAAGTTGATAACAGTGGAAAAGATTAATATAAACACCAGCAGGAGCGTGAAGTATTAAAAAAGAATACACAGAGTTGTGACACAAGATGAAAGATCTTTAAGAGAGAGAAAGAGATCTTATATATAGCATTTTGCTGCTGGGTGAACATAAGAAAACTAATACTTTTACCTACTGTGACTAAAAGACTTTCTGAATTTGGTTGTAATTTGGTGCAATATTTTTATTATACAAACAAATATGTTTATATTCTATTTTTTCTCATGTTTTACACTTAGCAGATTGTAAATGTACATTAATTTAATATTTCAAGCAATCTGTGGATTGTCAGCATTCAGAAAAACTCTGAGGAAAACATATATTGGAAGAACATTTAAATCCTATGACAATATATTAATCACTATCACTGTCTTCCTCCTATGCCATGAAGGGGGGAAATCACATCCTAAAGATGATTAATCTTTTGAAATGAAGAAGAAACGCTTGTTATATTTTTTTTGCTCAGCTATCTCAGAATCAATAATTAGCTCAACAGACAAGTTGCAGCATTTCTTGGTAAAACAGATGGGAATTTTTCTATGTATATGGTTCTCTTACAGGAAAAGATAATAATTTCAGTCACAATTAAATTCCTCATCAATTATTTTGGGGTTTTACTGCATTTTCCTCATTTCCTCTCTCTCTTTTTTCATTTAACAAAAAAGAAGAAAAAGGTGCACAGCAATCTTTCCTCAGACGTATTTTCTTACTCTTTTCTTTTCTTTTCTTTTCTTTTCTTTTCTTTTCTTTTCTTTTCTTTTCTTTTCTTTTCTTTTCTTTTCTTTTCTTTTCTTTTCTTTTCTTTTGTTTAAATTATTTAGAGAATGGCTGTTTATATGACAATTGGTGATGTTATTTTTGTAGCTGTAGCAGAACTACCCTGATAACATCATCGTCAAAGAATTCTGCTTCAGGCGTGGACTTCCAGGACATCTTGAAGAAAGCTTCTTGCTTTGGTTCCATCTAACTTATCAGTGACCAATGAACCTTTGGTCATGAATTATTGTTTTGGTCATGAATTATTGCTTAGTATATGCATATCAAGTTACATAAATTAAGTGTCCACTTAAAACCTCCTCAGCTCTCTGGCTTTGTTTGCCTCCCCACATACTTTTAGTGCCATATGATATATAAATTAAAGTCTTGGTTTTGTAATTAATGAATATATGCCTACAGGGTGGCATTTAGGTGGATCTGATTATTAGCAATTAGATCAGCAGTTTCCGTATGCTGCACAGTAGCATAGCAGAATTCATACAGCTGGCCCGGCATATTACTGCCAAAGCCAACTGAGCAGAATGATGGCTCATCAATAACTAAACAAGTGACAGGGCAATGAAAAATTTGAGTTTCCCACAAAGTGATAGTATCCAAGTAGGACTTAACTTTTCTGTATTGTTTTAAGATGGTCTAGAATCAGAACTGTGACCACGCAAACACTACAAAATACAACTAGAAGAAAAAATGCATGGCATAGGGAGTATTGAAGCCCTTTAAGTCTCTAAGAAACAAAGTCGAAGAAGAACCCATCCATCTCTAGATCCCCAGATCGATATCTAGATCTATCCATCTCCAGATCCCCAGCACCCTGCTTTCCCACCAAGCAGTTTTAGGAAAGATTAGTCTGGAGCAAGGTAAGGAGTTACTGTTGTATGCTATGAAAAGAACTTGGGGCTAGTAATCAAACTGAAGAGCTATTGGTAGTGCCTCCTGCACTCTTCTAATTCATTGCATGCTCAATCACACTCATCCTGTCTTCACACTGCCACAAGCTCCATTCACCTGCAGACATAACGAGTGAGATTTTCGGATTGTTAGGTAAATATAAAGGTTGTTTGGAACCATGGCTTTGTCACTTCAGCAATTTCATGTCCATTCATGTAGTTTAAGGATCCCAGTTTGAGGGAGAATAAAGGCTTAGGGGGCAGTGCTAGAGGGCAGTTTTAGCCTCATAGAACAGACTATAATTTACATTTATCTCAGTCTGACAAGGCAGTGTGTGGCAGGGCAAGGAGATGTTGCTGCCTCTCTCTCAAGCTATTGATAAATGAGTGATGGTTAAAGAATTACTAACAAAGTAACAGAGCAGCTTCTAGCCTGAGGGACTAGATGCAGAGAACTTCACCTGTGATCTAATCATCCCATGTTAAATTGTTCTTTTCACATCTGTAAGCCATCACTCCTGACACCAGCAGATCTGCTAAATAATGGATTTTGCTAACTACTGCAGCTTTTCTCTCTCTCTCTCTCTCTCTTTTTTTTTTTTTTTCTTCTTTTTCTTTTTTCTTCTTTTCTTTTTTTCTTTGTCTGAACCACATCCCCTGCCCTGAGAAAACCATCTGGTTCAACCACAGAAGCACAGACAGCTCCTTCAGAGCATGAGACATGGCACCAGAATGCAGTGCAGCTGTTTGCTCAGCGGGCACAGCAGACATGCCGCTACCACCCGATCCTACATGGCCAGCGATAACATGATGTAACAGAAGTAACATAGAAATGTCTGATCCAAACTAATTGGTTCAAAGGCTTGCAAGTTCTCCCATGTAGACCCCCAACAGATTCCTTTCTCTGCTCCCACTCCTTATGTGTCTGACAACACCAATGGAACAATCTCTGTCTGTTCTCAGACAGAGAACAGATTTTCAGCACCAATTTCACATCAGACTTGACACCACATCACATCAGTATTTCAGTTTCCCTCTTCTCAGCAGGCAGAGCCAGAAGCACATTTCCATGCTGCCAAATCTCTCTGTGTAGCTTTGTCCAGCACTCCAAGGGGAACCATGAGAACGAGGGAAATGAAGAGGACAGCATGTGAACAAACTCAGTTGAAGGCCACAGTTAATATGGCTTATGATAGTGTGGCCGAGGAGAGTAGGCCAGAAGCACCCCAAATAGTTTAAAGACTGAAACAATGTAAAAAGACCAACCCAGATTAAAAAAAAAATATTCCTGTTTTTGAAGGGCCAGCATTGGTGCATAGGCTATAACTCCCACTTTAGCTCAGAGTCAATCCCTGCCCCTGAGATGACAGTTTACAGCCAATGGATGTATTCTGTTCCTATTTATTTGACATGTGTTTTGAACCTGTGTTTCTTATCTGTGCTTCTCTTTTATTCCTCCAGAGAAAAGGAAAAACAAACAACTTTTCCTGACAGTCTGTAATTAGAGAAGTGGGTAGTGTTAATGGGAATTTCTCATTATCAATTTACAATCTGAATAAAAACTTCAGTGCTACCAATATTTTTTTTTTTTATTTGTTTGTTTTTCTACACAGAGGTGTCTGAATTCCTACATACTAATGGAAACACTGGCTTTTTAGTCCTCGCTCCATCCAGCTACAGATCATGTGGCTGACAGTTAAATGGCCAATCTTCAGATCCTGCCTGACGTTCCTGTGGCGTTGGTATGCCCCAGGATGTAGGTCACCGTCAGTGCGCAGCCTTTCTCAGATCCTTTGCTCCCATGATGCATTTAGATGATGGTGCATTAACGTGACACTCTTTCAGAATAGAAGTTGTGAGATATAAAACCTGTTTCCTACATAAATGATTTTTAATCTGTAATTTCCATGACTCTTGACATCTGCCATCACATGAATACATCTTCTTGCTTTATTCTCAACAGAAAGACAGATTGTAGCTATCTCCACTGCCAGCACTCATCTCATCATCTTTAAATGGCTTTATTCCTGGTTTACAGAGGTGCAAAAGGGACTCTTAAGGAGCAGACACTGTTGTTTTGGTTTGGTTTTGTATAGGAAACACTGAAAAGCAGAAAGCTCCTAGGATTAGGAAGCCTTGCACCTCATGTCATATATGGTCACATCATTCAATACTTCTCATAAATTTAACAAGTTCAATCCTGAAGCTAGGACTACCTTTTGCCCTTCTCTAATCCCACTAAGAAGGCTGTTCCTAAACCTTGTGTCTCTAAGGACCAAAACCTTATTCTAATTTCTAGGTTGACCCTACGACTGTTTAGTAGCAAAGTGTAAGAATGCTAAAAATGTAAGAACTAGCATACTAAACCAAAAACAAAGTCCATCTGTCTTGGCACCTTGTTTCCAAAATGAGGCAGTATAAGACATTTGGAGAGTTTAAGAATTAAGTACTAAAAGAGGAAGGAAGACTGTGATAGCAATTGGACACTAACTTGAAATGCTCTTTGAAACTGCACCCAAAATGAAAATTAACTGAATAAGCAAATTTTCTTTGGTTCTATTCCCTTCTGATCAGCCTAAGCATCTGAGAAGCATGGCAGGTAAGAAGATTACAGGTTCATTATTACCATTATTATTATTTAAATCTAAGTAGAGTACAGGTTGAAACTTGACATATGATAGAGTGGGTTTTGTTTGTTTTTGTTTTTCCTGGGTTAATTAAAACTAGTCTGTGTTATAGTATGAATGTCTGACCAGACTGGGCAGAGGCCATGAAACTATACTTAGTTATAGATTAGGACCTACAGAGTATACAGATATAAATAGAAACACCTTTTTTTTTTTTTTTTAAATATTGTGGGTATACATGCCTAAACTTAGTGCCACTGGCCAAGAAGAATCACAGAAGTAAACCCAATATTGTTAGAATTTGTTTCAAAACCTGTAAGATCAACTGGTTGTAAGTTACCTGAATGTTACCTGAATGTTACCTGAATGTTCCCATTATTCAGAATAATGGGAAGAACTGAAGGGAGGCTGAACTTCATCTCTTAGATCCTTGAAATAAAAGAGGTAATTGGGCTACTGTAGAGGCGTAATGTAGAGGCTGCTATCATTAAAATAAGCCTGAAAATAATGGAGAATATAGACAGTGGAAGAGGGCTGTGGAGGAAAATGGTAGAGGTGTATTTGTCTTTCAGTTTGAGAGTGATGCTGGACTTTATCTTCCATTTTCCACACCCCTTCCCATTAATCAATTAACTCTTTAGGTCCTAATGTCCCAATCATAGTCATTATCCTTTCTTCCTTACTCACTCCTTCCACTAATTCCTCCTTACACCTTCCCCACAGAAATTGTAATTGTTCAGAATAACAGGAAAGAAGATGCTAATAGTGGAACGAATGATATTTTTAATTTTTGCAGTGATGTTACAGGTATTCCAACTGCTGGCATGAGCAGACAGATGTAGAATTCAAACCCACTTTTTTCCCCTAGGTTCAATCAGATGAGACACATCCAGGGGGCATTTCATTCACCTATATCATCACAAAGAACATACACATACCATGCATTTCTTTGCTGTCTAATGCATAGCTACTTTGCATTCCATTAAAAAGTCTATTTTTACTTTACCCTGTCTGTTTTGAGCTGGGTTGGGCAGAACCTTCTTAAGGAAAGGAAGTTTGCACTTTTGTTAGGAAACACTGGGCATGCCCAGGCTGGGCAGGACATGTGAAGAGCAGATAAATGATAGAAAGGTGGGGAAGCTCCTGGAGATTCAGTGGACCTAGACTGAGTCACAATCCAGGCAGACTATTAGGGAACAGAAGCAAAGAAAAGGCCTCAACCTCCAAGGCCACGGTGGATAGAGAGTAACTTAGTCAAAACCTTTTGTTTGATGAAATTAATGTTCTTTCTCTTTTAAAGTTTACAGTCTCTAGTGTGTGATTTAATAAAATGAAGTTTAAAGGATCAGAAGCCCACATATGGTGCTGCTTTTAGGGCCCCAGCTTGCAACACTGGAGGTTATTTTCTCAGAAGTGTGGGTGCCTTTGAGATCCTGTGCAGAAGATGGGTAGTGAAAGAGGGAAAAGCAAATCTTCAAGAATCACGTACTTAGGAAAAGAACGAGATACATTGCCTTGACTTGAATTTGGGGTAAGCACATTTTCAACATCCATAACAATCACTTGGGAAGTTTTTTGTTTGTTTGTTTGTTTTTAAGGTTAACATCTCATTTTATACTGTAATCCAAACTGCAGCAAATTATGTAGCCAATAGGTAGCAGATAGTATTGTCCTTTCCTACTCATTTTTAATGGTTGGAGAACCTTCTTATCAAAATGGTGGAGTGTCCTTTCACATATGAAATACATGTAGTTGTGCATTATTACAAGGGGGAAAGTTAGCAACATATGATAGCCTTGTTTATTCAGGAAATTAAAATCCAGGGTTAAAATGTTATCTTTTCTGATTGGAACAGGTAAACTGCTTCTGTCACCTGTCTGACATTTTCAACTGTATTGGAGACTGACCAAGTTATATGTGTTTGTTTTTTTTTTGTTTTTTGTTTTTCATGGTTGTATAAAGTACACGTGGAGCCTTGGTTCCCTTAAACCAGAAAGAATCAAGAGAATAAAAGACCTTGTTAACATGCATGCATGTTTTGGCTGACCCTTAAATCAAAATTAATCTCTTTCAAGCTTTCTTCCCCCTTTTGGCTATAAATTCATGGTATGTTTGCATCTTTACATAGAACCTTCTGTATGATGTATAATGTTCTGTATGATCTTTCTGCATGATGTTGATACTCACACACCAAAACACACTAAATTACTGATAGTACAACCATAATTCTTCTTTGTTACTCAAAAGTAAAACAGGAGTGTTATATAGCTCATCCTCTTGCCTTACAACAGTGTTTGGAGCTCATATTTTTACCTTCATTTTGAAGAGTAAATCCCCTCTATCTCATGCGTTTGATTTTCCTACTTCAGTCATCTGTTTTACCCTAGTTTTCAGTATCACCATCATCCCCTAGCACCCTAACACTGCTCACACTTCTCCATTAGAATAAGCTGTGCTCTAAAACACCAGCATTAGTTCACCCACACAAGAGAACCTCTCTTGTTAACAGTTCCACTTTGCTCAGCAATCCAAAGCAACCTATAATCACAGCAGTTAGAATCATGCCTCACATAAAATGTTTTTGAATGAGATCTCAAAAAAATTAATAGGACAAAGAATAATAAGTTTAACAATGAGTAAGTGGAACAAAATACTTAATATCAAATCTCCCCTTTTTTTCCTGCCGAACTTCAAAATTACCCTGTAAATGCCACCCTCAGTGAAAATCATTATAAGAAAAGAACCTCTAAACATTAAGTATTTTCCTAATCGTAGCATGTTTAGGTGCATTCAGAGTCTCTGCATGAAACCCACAGAATGCAACCATGCACAAAGCAACTGCTTTGTTTAAATCTGTTCCCTATGGACTAAGAGGAGGCTCAGGGGAGACCTTATTATGCTCTACAGTCACCTTAAAGGAGGATATAGCAAGGTGGTGGTCAGTCTCTTCTCCCAAGCAGTAGGTGATAAGACAAGAGGAAATGGCTTTAAGTTGTGCCAGGAGATTTTTTAGGTTAGATATCAGGAAAAATTTCTTCAATGAAAGGGTTGTGAAGCACTGGAACAGACTGCCCAGGTTCAGTCACCATTCCTGGAGGTCTTCAAAAATGTGTAGATGTAGTGCTTAGGGGCATGGTTTAATGGTGGCCTTGGCAGTGCTGGGTTATTGATTGGACCAGATGATCTTAGAGGTCTCTTGAACCTGAATGATTCTATGACTATAGTACAGGTGAAATTAATGCATGAAATTATGGAATGTAACTCAAATTTGTTATAGCTTTCAGAAACTCTTCTTCCTGAAGGTACCTACCCAAGTCATTATGTTGTAGCAGATGCACCTAACAGTAGATGCAACTCTTTCTGAATCAGAATTATCAATTTAAACTCCAGAACTAGAATGCAGAAGAACAGGAGAAGCATTCCCTTATCTGAAGTCCAATGTTTTTGGCAAATTAGTAACTGGAAGTCTGATGTTTGCACTTGATCTTGATGGTCTTTTCCAGCTTAAACAATTCAATGATTCTAAGTGTGAGAGTCAAGGAGAAGATGCTCATTTGAAAATTCGGCCCACACTGGAAATGAAGACTGGGCATTTCATTAGCGCCAGTTCTTGTTTTTGTTGTTGTTTGTTTCTTTCTTTCTGTCCCCCCCCCCCAAAAATAAATAAATAAATAAATAAATTAACCAGTATTTTAAAAGCCATCAGACACTCATGAAGGAATTAATTATTGGCTGAAAACAACAACTACTCTCTTGACGATGATTTTAGCTACTCCTGTTGCTTTGAACTTAAGTATTTTGTTAACTGGTGGCCAACAACTACACGAGCCATCCACCTTGATATGCTTGAAGCTTTGCTTCACCTGCAGTTCATACAACACAGCCTTTGCCAGCTGTACCCAGTTCTGGTGAGCAGCCTACAGCCAGAGCTTGTAAAGTGCCCGAGTGCTTCCACACAGGGTTTTGCATCACCTGATGACTATGAGGGCAAACACTGCTTTGCACTTCCTAATAAACACTAGGAAAAAATGTTTTGAGTGGATATATGACTGCTTGCAAGCTACATAGTTTCTTCATCATTAATAACATCTGCCTTCCTCTCCATGCATCTTCTACATGATGTTCAGGCATTCTATACAGCATTCAAAATATTTCTGTGTTAATACAACTCACATAGCTCTCTGTACCAGCACAACAAGGACAGAACCCCCTGTAAAGCGTGTGCACACCAATTCTCACCATATCTTTTGGAGAAGGATGCGGTGCAAGCCGTGGGCTTGCTGCCTGCCCTGTGAGGGATCTGGCTGGGGACTGCCCTGGCCCAGCCTGAACAGACTCTGTCTCACTCAGGTGCTGCTAGAAACTGCTTGGGGTTGTGGACACACTTGTGGGGGATGCCAAAAGGGGGAACAGGTGTTTATAAGGTGGAGTGCGGCCTGTGGGACACCCCTAACGGACTGGGACCAGGGCCCTTACAGCCTGCTGAACAAATCCAAGCTGAGTGAATGCAGCAGTGAAAGTACAGAAAGCTGAGACTGGGGAGGGGGAAAGATACTCTTTTTTAGTCTTCCATGTAGCCTCGTTCTGCTAATAGCATGGTTCCTGCACACATGGACTATACAGATAATGAAAAAGATAACACTTTGGTTGAAGATGGGCCTGCAAACAGGAAGTTTGGGGTGTTTTTTTGTTTGTTTGTTTGGATTTTTTTGTTTGTTTCATTTTGTTTTTTGGAAGGAGAAACAAAACTTTTTATTGAAAAAAAAATTAAAACTATTTATCAGGTAATGTGAGTAATGAACAGCCTCATTAGTGCAGTAGTGTATGTATGCATAAGGCAGCCATTCCTGCTCTTAAGGGCAAATACTCTATGTGGCACTAATTTTAGATGCACTGTATCTGTTTTCTGCTGTTTGGGATAATATGGAAAGATGTGGATGACTGTGGCTGGCATTTTATGCGTCTGGTCATTCTTCACATGGAGGCTGGAGAAAAAAATCTGAGATTCTGAGTATATGAGAAGGAACTGAATAATCTGGAAAAGATACTTTCTTGGGAGTCAAAAAGGTTCCTTTCTTTTTTGCGATGTTTGTGTACAGGCTTATATGAAAATAATTTTCATAATAACTTGTGTGGATCCAGAATCTAATATGGGCTTCATTTGTATTATTTACTCAGCCACTTCTCACTAAGATGTTAGGGTACACTGGTAGAAAGAGTAATTGGTTTTTCAAAATTAAAAACAACACTGAATTTTTAAATCCCAGCTGAGACATTCACAAAACATTAATGCTCGTTGTGCTGGCTAGACGCTTATCACCACCTACTACCAGATTCATAGTCTACCTCTCTAGAGGAAGAGGTAACAGTAACATCCAAATTACTTGTCTGATGTAATCTCTGGCATAGTACCTCTGGCAAATCATTGTATGTGATTTTGGCTTGTGCTCATGATTTTACATTACTTTCTCTTCTGACAATGTGGGTTATTTTCAGCTTCTGTTAGTGTGCTTGTGGAAGAGAGAACTGTAGTTCATTCCTATGTCCTGGTTTTCATCTGTTGCTCTCAAAGCACTTTAAAATCATCTCATATATATTTGGGAGATGAGGAAACTGAGGTATAGGTGCGAAGATGCATTCAAAGTCTTCCAGCAGACCAGAAGCCAGAGCAGGAACAGAAACCAGGGGCTCCAATCTTAAGGCTTTTGCAGACTTTTTGTTTGTGAAAATATTGTAATTAGTGGTGTAGTTCATATCAACAAGAGATACTGAATAATGACTAACATACTATAGAAACAACAGTCATATGGCTTACTACTTTTTGTTCTCTCCTAAATAATACTTTAATACTTTTATATATATATATATACATATTATTATTACTTTATTCCACAGGCAAAGGAGTTAAAACTTCCACATTCAAAACCCCATATTAATTAATCAACTTTTGTTTCCGAGTTCTATCTGTTTGTTAATAACAATCTCATCTCAACAGCTCATTCTTTTGGTTGGGTTAGGAAATTCTGTATTTTCTTATAGTCCTTAAGTGCAGTACAGGAGCTAAATACTCTCCCTTCTTATTGTGTCCAAGCCCTTAAAGCTGTGTGACAGAATATTTATTGACAATGCACTTACTGATAACACTTCAACAGAAATGCCACACCCTGTTGTGGTACTATTTCACAGCCTTGTCTTCTTGTCTGTCTTTTGGGGACAGAAGAGTAGAAATCACTGTTTGTTATTATTATTTAACATGGAATTTATTTATTTATTTATTTTTAAGATGGAATGGTTTTTGGAATTTCTGGATGCAGAATATGTAATACATTTGTACTAAAGTGAACAAAAGGCTGGGATACCTGGATTACAGGCAACAAAGCAAGAAAGGAGGATGAGCCTCTCAGCAGAGACTGTGGCACAATTAAAATCCTCACTGTTGAAAATAACATTACATATTCAGTAAAGAAATATCCCCAATGTATTGGAAGTTTCTGCCCTCTGCTGGCATTCCCGAAGATCAGCCTCAACTCAGCTGTGGGAGTCGGTGATCGTATCTCAGAAGAGTCATCGCAGACTGCAGGAGACTGGCTGTATTTATAAAACAAATCCTTTAGAGCATGGTGTTTCAGAAAGTGCAGGAATGACAGTGTCTGACAGGGGTCTACATCTCAACTGACATTTGCTGCTGACTTCTGCGATGCTTTTCAGATGTCTGCCTACTTCTCACCTTGTTCAATGCTGTAAGGGGGTTAGTCTGAAGCATCTCCGAACACTATTACAGTCTCCATCTGTTTTCTTCCAGCGAGCCAATATAAGGAAGAATAAACAAGAAAATAAATGCTACTTTTGTTGTGGTTGTGGTTTTCATTCCACCACTGGGAAGAAAAAAAAAAAAAAAAAAAAAAAAAAGGCATAACGAATGATTTCAGCAAAAGATCTCACAGTGCAATTTTGTGTTAATTTAGAACTGCAGCTGCTGACCAACTCAGATATGACTCCATCATATCTGGAAACCATTCCATAATATTAAGAGTGCATAGCAAAATTTTAAATCATTTTGTGGCAATTGCTATTAGCTAATTTGTAGAAGACTAATTTTCCTGTAAAAATCCAGCTTTGAAGCACTAAATTCTGAATAACCTGAGACATTTCATAGTGAAATCTGAAAACATTTCAGACCATTTCAGACTCATTCCTGCAACAAAACAAAGTTTCTGCAAAGCAGCTGGTGTGGACATGGGTCAGGCTTCACAAGATGAAGGCCTCTTTCTGAGCAGCAGCTCAAGTTCTCATTGTCTCATGCTAGAAATGCCTAGAACAGCTTATTGTCCAGTATTCAGAAATCCTTGGATTTTCAGTGATGCTACTGATATTCTTCTGAAAAAGCATCTTATACTTACTTGTGCTTCACTAAAATCTATATTTTCTAATCTGCAGGAGAAAAATATTTATGCTGAATGGACCTGTTCCTGCTGCCAAGGCATTCTGGCAGTCATATTTTAGGAGGCACATTTGTATCCAATGCTACTGTGTCAGCCTGCCACAGTTTGGATAATTGCATCTGTGCATGTATGGATGTACCACATAATTGCATTGTCTTTTCAAAGGCACCTTGGCTTTGGTCTCAAAACACCCTTTTTCTGAAAAAAAAAAAAAAAAAAAAAAAGGCGAGGGGGTGCCAGGGGGTTGTATAATGCTACTTCAGTAGAAACAAGAATGCTAAGCACAAATGGCTTAGAGTACAGAAGCAAGGCTGACCAGCCTGGCGTGATTCGTGCTTTCTTTTTCCACTAATCTCTTTCTTTAATGAACAGTAATATGCATCTTCAAAAGAAAATTGTATAAAAAAGTGCCAGACTAAACTGGCTCTATATATGTGAATTTTTGAATATGACATCAGTTGTACAATGCTAAATAAATAAAGTACATTCATCTGCTTTATATAAAAAAAATGTTACATTCCTTAAATTAAAGGAGAATAAACTTCTTGCTTCTCCAGCATTATTACACTGTTGTTGATTGTGCCATAGTAAAATATGCTGAACAACTCAAGGGTTCTCAACAACACTAAATTAGAAATTCATCAAGTATCATATTTCTGGAAGAAGCACTAACTTCTAAAATCTTCCCAACAGACTTGCAGTTTCATGGTGTGTGTGCATTTCATATGAATTAATTCCCCTCAGTTTCCACAGACTACATCCTTGCTTCTCATCACAGCACCAACAGATCTCAGAGCTTGCTGAAGGAGCCAGGCAACCCAGCGGATGTCTGCAGTATTGGGGTGTTTGTTTTTCCAAGACAGTTACTAAACCACAGAAAAGTCTGTAGACACAGGATGAAACTAGTCATGTAAAGACTTTTCCATCAAACTCATCGAATAGAATTATAGAATATCCTGAGTTGGAAGGGACCTGTAAGGATCGATTCCAACATCTATCCATGAGTTTGACTTGCCTACACCATTCTCTTTTCTTAAGCTTTGATAATGCCATTTTTGTACCTTTCCACTGATACCTGCAATTGCTAAACAGCAATCCATCCAACTCTTCCATTCATAGTTATGTTTTAACACTATTCACAGCATATTTCACCACTCTTACATTGCTACAGTCAGCATACTGTGTTTTTCTATAGCTAGATTAACACTTTCCAGCAGGCACCAGTACAAGATGAGTGAGGACTGTGAGGCAGACACTTTTTATGCCACATTTTCTACCATTCCTCCTCCTTCAGACAAGAAGTGGAAGAAGGGAAGCTTAACTGAAGATCTACCTGTTACTACATCACATGCCACTCAGCAAGGATTTCTTCCATCTCATGAGCTTATACAGCTTATCTCTCTTACATTGACTGTAGCCTTTCATTTAATTATCTAGGTGAGATAGTAGTCAGGATACACACAGCTGGTTCAATGCCTGACAGTGCTCTGCACTGTAAGCTACAGTGGCTACATTTCACCATTGTCCTGACACAGCAGTTGTGCTTCTAGATCTGCACTGCTGCAGTCATACCATGTCATGTGAAAAGAGATAACTAACCTGGTTAGGCTACCACAGGCTTGGCAACCCTCTCTGTAGCATAGTGTAAACACCACCTCTGTTTTCCAGGCCTTATCTCTGACACCGGCAAAACACATCCGAAGCAGCTAGGTCTGAAATAGATTTGCCTCATGTTTTCCTACCAGGACTACCAGGTTGTCTTAATGGAAAAGAAATTAATCAGGCAATGGATCGCATCTCATTTTCTTTTTGACTTTTTGCTCTTTATCAAAATTTAAACCTGCTGTCCCTTCCTCCCTCTGTATAATCTCAGGGTTGGTTATTTACAGCCTTCAACTTAAGTTAATGACTATTGTCATGTGGAATTTTTTCACCATGTTATTAATATCATTAAGGTCCAGGTATGTACGTATTATTCAAAGATGCTTGAAAAGCACTTGTAGCCCATAGCAAATAAAAGATTCTCTGTTAGTGTCTTAAGTCCCATATACTATGTTACCATCTTTTGCCACAGCAGTTTTACAGAGATACCCATAAGTCATTCAGCCTGCTAGGTCCTTGACTGTACTTTTACACAGCCACATAAACACAGATCTGGAATCCAAGCTGCGCTCCCTTCACAATTCGAGCGTTTGATCTGTTCTTCAGGGAGCTTCTGAGACCTGATTCAATACATGTTCATGAGAAGACACAACACAAACAAATTGAAAGCAATTTGGAAATTCAACTAGCTTGGCAAAGGGAAGCCTTCAAATGATGCAAGCCTGTAGTACGATAGCTCTTCAATTTTCCAGAATAATATACTAACACTTTACCCTTTCATTCCTCATCAGTACCTTGCAGTTTGTCTGTACTCTTAACCTGCAGAAATTGCTGCTTACACAGAACGGTTGCTAGTCTTCCATTTAAGATCAAAAGCAGCACCATAATTTGACAAGACATAGAATTTTCCCTCTATACCATCCAGCTAAACAAAATGAGTAAAGCAACAGTCATACAAGAAAAAGGCAATCACACAGCCATCTGACCATGTTAAAATCAGCATGGGCACCTGAAGGTTTTTTTTCTTACTGGGAAAGAGAAAAGGTTCCTGACTCATGGCAGTAGAGCTATGCCCAGCACAACCCTGAAGGTAACTAAAATAAATAAATACAACTTAGATAGAACTTGAGATCTATTTTCAAGGCGTTCTCAAAACCTGGCAATGCTGGTTCCATGTAAGCCTGTGCACAGAAGCAGCAATACTTCAATCCAGCTACATCATGTAGAGATATTATCTAAGTGCAGAATGGAATTAAACTTTTTCTGAACTTTTCCTCCAGCTGAAAGCCTTTCCCCTTTGTATTACAGTGATAGAGACAGCCCAATATGTAAAACAATATACATTTATTTAGCACAAAAAAACACGTTCAAATAGAAGGTTTTTTTTTCCTCAAATAGATGGTTTTGTATTTTTTTCTTTATACTTCTTTATAGCACTTTGTGTTAGTCATTATGGTTCTTTCCTGTTTGAAAAAGCACAGACATTTGGCAAAACCACTGTTTTATCCTACGACTGTAGGCCTGATAGCAGCTTATAAACTCTAAGGCAAATTAGGAAGTCCTTCTCAAGTAAGCCATCCCTATACAGTTCCATTAACTCCAGTGGAACATTCACAAGAAAAGTGTTACAAGACAAGGATATATGATCACCACGTTTCCTACAGTTACAGTCAACATAATATGCACGGGTGGGGCTATGTTCCCAGGCAGAGAAAGAAGAAGACTCCTGGAAGATTCACAATAACTTGCCAGAAACAGTGGCTGAGAAAAGAATCCAACCATTACATATGTGATTACACAATATAAGCACAATTCCCATTTCAGAAAAAATGTGTAAGTGATCACATAATGCTCAGGATTTGAGCATCTACAGACTTTAAAGCCTTCAACTTTTATTTAGGGACAAGTACGTAGTACTTGTCAGTAAATAAATGCAGACAGCTCACAACAGACAGCACAAAAATACTACTTCAGATTTGGTTCCAATAATGACATGATTACAATTACTGGATACATGAGACCATCCAAATTATGCTGGCAGTCAGACTTTCCATAGCTTCTTCTTTGATGAAGTTTCACCATCTTAAGTGACTGACATCAAAGATGTGCTGGAACTAGTTCAGTCTTCCCTCCTGTAGTTATCACCTGGATTAGACTCCCTGAATTTGGTCGATTCTTTCCTGTTATCCAATCATAAAAGGTTCTGTTTTAAAATAAATAGAAAAAACAGAATGAGGAGGAGAGAAAATATACACACACACACGCTATCAGTCATAAAAGCCTACTGATTCTCCTTCTTTTCCTACCTCTCTGTAGTGATTTCTATGCATGTCACAAACTAGCAGTACAATCACTGGATTCAAACCCTCAGAGTACGACAGAGGTCCAGAGAAATCACAAGGGCTTTATAGTACATATGCAGGATTTTCAGAACACTTCAAAGCAAAAGGCCAGGAGTTGCATAAAAACAGGAAGATGTCAAAAAGTTTTTCCCAAGTTAAAAAAAAACATGAAAAGGGGGAGGGAGTGGCTACTTAAATTGCCTTTATAACATGTAAAAAATTTGGGAATATGGTTTAGCAACCATATTTTAGCCTTATAGGCTAAACCATACAGGTTAAATAATTTCATTTCCCCCGGTATCTCTGTACTCTATTCATTCTTGCCCCACCTACCCCCTTGCCTTTCAACCTGTGCAAGTACCCTTTCTTTCCAAGTCCTTCTTTCTTAGCCCATTTTTCTGCCAATTTGCCATCACGTATTTAATGTTGAAATTAGTCTCAGCGTAAGCACAGAAAGCGCTAAGACATCCAACACACACTGAGTAAGATGATCTCATTCTAGTTAGCACACCAGAACACTTATCAAAACACTCATCAAAACTAATAGAGAAAAAAACAACAACATTTTTCAGGTCCATCAGCCTTTCCACTATTGTAGACAGAGCAACCGCCATTTCGGAACATCTTGCCATCTGACACAACATATATGGATACAACAGGCTTCAAAATGCAAGAACCTCATGAGAAAAAGAGTTCCTGCATCCTTTCTACGATGCAGATGTTACCAAAATCCTAACAACACTAGAATTCTTTCTTTCAGCACCAGTGAACTTTTCAGTTTTCAAAGCTGGATTTAAGTTCAGAGAATTGGAAGCTAAGAAACAAAACAACACACTGAACCTAGTTCTCCCATAAGGAAAAACTCTTTAGAAGTTAAAAATTAATTTGTAAAACCACAACATCTGGTTAAGCACAATAAAGAACTTTTTTTGAACATTTTTAGGTCAACTAAACTCAATTGATGGGACACTTAAAGAACCACACTGAACAGCTGTATAAGCTTCTCAAACCAAAAAATATTTTCCACTCTGACATCCAACTGAATAAAAATTCACATCACAAGAAAACTAAATGCCACAACTACTCTGAACAAGTAGCAATAGGTAAATGCTATTTCAGTGTCAGTTCTAAAAGCTTTTGAATTAGTGAGAGTAAAGAAAAACATTATGTCCTTTACAACACGGAAGTTGATTCCTTTTCATTTTTTCCTCAAAAAGGCAAAACAGCTGTGCCCATTATTTTCTTTGCTACTCTCCATCATGTTGGAGAAGGCAGCACATATTCTGCACCATCTCTTGGAGAAATTAGAAACAATAAACATTGTCTCAGCCTGTTGCTGAATAAGCTGCAGCTGAAGTTTCAGCATTTTGAAACATCACTCAGGACAAGCCTTTTGAATAATGGAAAAAAAAAAACAAAAACAAAAACCTTGACTAAATTTTTCTAAACAAGAGTAGGAATTTTTCCAACTGTGAAAAGAAGCAAATTAACACACCAAAAACTGGGTAATAGTGTTAAAATAAACAACACCAAAGTTTACATGCCTATTTGCAGTTTACCTTTGAGACAAACTCCTGCATCTGCTGTCTGTAATTTAATTTGTCTACTGGCTATATGAGATTCTCTGGCTTCCAACTGCTTAAGGCTATCTGCCTTGTCACTATAACTGGTGTAGAAATGCTGAAGCTGATGGAGTTGAGCTAATTTTCTCCAGTTAGGAAGCTTGTGCAAGAGGCCTAATGTGATTTGAAGACATACAGGATCAGGGGAATGATGGGGAAACAAAAAAAAAAAAAAAAAAAAAAACACAACCCAAACCCTCCAATGCAAGACAGCTACTTAGGAACAACATGCAGTAGGATGCAGCAGGAAAAGGCCCAGTAAGGAACTGCTTACTTATCACATGTATACTCACTCAGCAATGAATTCTAAGGATGTCCAGGAGCTGAAGTCTGCGTCAGGCATTGATTTCCTGTTTGCTGGTGTATCCAAGGTAACCCTGTGATTAAAATGAGATAAAACTTTTATTTGTACATACTGTTTCTGATAAGAGCCACCTGCTTCTATTCATCACTGCAACATATGCTCAACTTTTATATACCACGTGGTATGGATTTTCTTTGCATCCTCTACATATGTTAACAGCATATAACCATCAGCTTCAATGTATATCAAAGGATCACAGCCTATAACCCCTTAGCTACCTGGCTTCCTGATGACATCCAGCCCATTAAGGTTATCACTTAGCCCACGGATCCTTCCAGTCTCTCTCATGATCATTAAAATCAAATGATATTTTAATCCACTACTGTTTTGCAAAGAAAAGGAAAAAAGTATAATTTTTAGGATATATTGCACATCATTATTCGCATATGTTCAACATGCATCCTTTCCCTTTGAAACTATGTCAGTCTAAGCAGCTATTTGAGTACTGTGGACAGGACATCACACCCATATCAATACGATTACAGTAGAAGTTAAATAAAATGATACAGGCAGAGGTGACTGCAATCACTTACGGTAAAACAGCAACAGCAGCAGAACCAGATGGCAAGCCACTATTGGTACCAGCCAAACTCTGACAAAGCTGGTGCACTGCTCCTTTGGCCATGCCATAGCCAATCATTCCTAGCGGTTAAAAACAGACAAATTAGAGCATAATCAATGCAGCTCTCAATACCAGCACTATGACAGAAACTCCTGTTATCTTAAATTTACTGTTTGTCAGATCACTTACCACAGCCAGAACAGAATCAAACTTAAAATATGTTTTAAGAAAAAAATCCCAACAATTCTTACTAGATGTCCTGGAACTACCACAAAGTTCAATTTACTCACCATTACAGAAGTAAGAAACTTACTGAGTTATGCATCTTCAGCTAATGCTCCAAAATGCATCCTGAAGAATTGGACTTATAGGGTTACAAAACTAAACTAGTAAGCGTGAAGAGCTTTTTATTAAATAAATCACCTGTTAACTTTAAGCATGACTAAGGTATTTGCAGTTTTAGACCTAAACAGATACAGCTCATTTCTCTCTGAAACAGTAGTTCACCTGGTCAGTATCCTGACTATAAAACAAACAAACAGAAAAACAAATACAACCCATACCCCTTAAAAGTACAAAGTGACTGAATAACCTGCATGTAAAACCAACTTCTTCCCAAACACTGCTGCTTTCTAGGCAGCCAGTATTTAGCAGTGTAAGATGCATGGGAAGGAGAGCATCCTGCACACTGCTTACGTACAAGATTTGGACTATCAGGGTGCTCCAGGTCTGAGATGTCTCATGGTATGTATCTGCCAAGTAGCCTAACAGATTAGGAGTGTAGGAAAAATAAGTGTATTTTATGTACTACAACTGGATGCCTTTCTACCCATCTACACAACTGTAAAACCTCTTCTCAATGTTTGTGAGGAAGTACCTTGTAATGAAGGTACACAGGGAGTTTCACATTGTAGAAATATTTCTGTTATATTCAGTTAAGACATATTGTAAAACAAACATGTTTATTAGGAGGAATCATGGGCAGTGGTAGCTAACATTTCGTTATGACTACAAAATATTTGCATTTCTATCATAGTTCCCTCTTGCCTCTTCTCTAAACCATCAGCTTTCTTAAACCTGTATTTCTTCACTATCCCTATCAGACTGCTTCTATAACTTATATTATTTTCATTTATCTTCAATTTGCATTAAGTGACTCAGCATTTTCACAGATGAAAAGAAAAAAACACAGTAAGCGAAAACAAAAGAGATAATTCCTTCCATAATAGCTGGTAATAACAAGACTAACAAGGCATATTTACAAAAGTTGAGTAACATTTCTTTCCCAATTCTTCCTGATGTTAACAAGTTGCATGTGTTTGCCCAAAGCACTGCTATGTGTTTTCTTTTTTAATTCCAGACTTGTTGAAAACAGCCAGTTCAAAACATGAAAGCAAATCACCGATTCCTGTGTTGTGGTCCCTACATCCCAAAATGAACCAAACAAAAAACATCATGAAAGTTTGCCACAGTTCCCTTTTTTTTTTTCATCTGTATATTGTCAGTCAGTAGTACACAGTAAATTATTCGTCTGCTGATTCACATAAAATAATCCTTTTATCTTCAGACTAGGCCAGATGATTTATCTACTGTATTTACAGCTGCATTAACTAGAGAACACAGCATATTTCTCCTGAACTATTTTAGACAAGGCTTTCACAAATATTCATTAATTTTATTATTTAAAAAAATAATAGCTATGTCTCATCAAAATATTGTTGAATTCACACTAGAAGAAGATTGAGAAATAAGAGCATTTGTTTCAACAAAAACTTTCCCTGCCTGTGGGCTTCTGTGCTGCTGTTTTTTTAATTTTAAATTGTTCCCAGATTTTCTCCATGCAGACCAACACGCCTAGGAGTGAGATGAGAAAAAAATAAAATCTCAGGAAAAAGTTTGTACTAAATAGCTACCGAAGGGCAAAGCTGAAAGTCAACAAGCTTATCTGTGTCTGAAGCAAAGGTGGACTGGAATCAGAACATGAACAGGACAAGCACGTTTAATAAAATTAGCTGAGTCATCACTGATTGAAAAACTGGACAACTAAGGACTCTGCCTTTCAGAACGCAAATAAGATATTTGACTTCATTTAAGTACTATACTTACTGATGTGTGCTTCACAGTACTTCAAAATTTTCCAAGTTACTTTTTCTATTGTACTGCATATTAGCCAAGCATATTTCATGAATGCATGTCAAGCATTACTTAATAGCGATTTTGTTTGCACTCCTGTTTCAAGAGATTCAGTATTGCCATCTGTAAAATTACACTTGCCTTAAGCGTTTCAGCAGCAATTTTCCATTTCTATTAGATGACAAGAAACTGTTTTTTTTCATGAACAGACTAAGGTATAGCTAGAACTGCTTATGTCCTAATAGTTATCGTGCATGGCATTTTACCTGGAGTTCCAGATAAAGCAGCTTGAGCTCCTGTCAGAGTCAGAAGACCTCCTTCCTTCAGATGCTTTGTGGCTAGGTGACTGGAAATAGTGGATGTCCAAACACTCTGTTTCCACATCAGATCACAGTTTTTGTACAAAGCTGATTTGGAAGAGAATTAGGTAGGTAACTTAACAACAAGACTTCTACCTATGATTTCCATGTGATACCTACGATATCACAGAGTGCAACAGTACTATGCAAAGTACTATAAAAACATGCTTTCTATCTCCAAGAGATAAAGGAGCTGAATCAAGCAGTTGATCAAGCTGATCACTTGATCCCAAAATAACCTTAATTCATAGTAATGTTATTGGAAGGATAGTAGGGTATGATCCATCACCTCATTCAAATTACTGTGGAGATTTATAACAATCCAATATAATGCAATTCTATAAAAGTATTCACTCTGATTTAACTGTGCATGTCTTCTCATATTCTCTCTTTAAAGTGAAAATTTTGCATATGATGTCTGAACAAGGAAGGGGAAGGAAAACACCACGTTTTAACAGACTTAGTCCAGACAGAAAGGCTTTTTTAAAAAAAAAAAAAAGTCTCTACACTAGTACATAAAGCATAAAACAATTTCCTGAATATTATATATTTAAAAGCTTTATAAACTGAGGACTTTTTTGTCCCCCTCTAGCACAGCCTCTGGTCATCAGACAGCTCCTTCCAACACTGTATTGTATACTAATAGCTCAGAACTGCATCAGACAACTGAGGTTTTACGCATAAAGCAATGATTTGGGCAAAAAGATCAAGTTCCACTCAGCCAGTATCTTATGTAATATGCCTGACGCACATAACCTTGGCAAAAGTTAGTTCAGAGATAATGCTGAACTCTTCTATATAGCACATGAAGTTTTGGAAATTTAACAGGCACCGATAATTGAGAAGAGTGCTCACAAACATTGTGACTGAACTACTTTGCACTATTAGGCTAACTTCTTCTGGACTCAGGATAAAAGATGATTTCAAAGGCCTTTATTACCACTATTTTTAAGGATTCCTCTCAGATTTCAATCATGTATTTGCTAGCATGCACCAGCTTACATTTAGCTTTGGCACTGCCTCCAGCCCATCCTCCTGCTACACACAGGATCGCATCCACCTTTTCTTCACCAAGAAGCTTCCCAATCTCTGCTGTCACCTTCAAAACACAGAACAAAACATTCTGAAAACATTGAATTTGTAAGGTAAAAGAGTAAATACCAAGAATGCCTTAATATTACTCAACTATGTAACTGAAAAACAAAAAACAACGAACAACAGCAACTTAAATAGCTGCACAAAATTAACATTTATGATCTATCAATTCAATAATTGAGTTGAAAGCTAACTGTAGATGTAAGTCAGACTGCACAGTGTGCGACGTCACTGGCAATAACTGATGTGAGCAGGACTGAAAGATCTGATCCTTACCTATACCATCATTTTTCATTTGCGACTTACTTTTGGACAGGTTCTTCTCTGCACACTGTGTTGTTTAATAATATGGGAAATGAAACTCCAGGTCTGATCAGCACTGCTTCTGTGACATTTCCGATGATAGCACAAGAAACAAACAACTAAAGCCTCCTTATGAACCACATCCTTGGATTTGAGTATGTAGGCTTTTAAATACCCAGTATTTCTTTCTCTTTCAAATGAGACTTTGCACTTGGTAATGAATTTGTTGGTTGTCAATTTTCTGTCACAGTGTAAACCCTACTGGGAAATGTTTTCAGCATTACCATCCAGCTATACAACACAGACAGGACTTGAGAAAGGAGTGCTGCGTTTCAAGATGTCCTAATCCACCTTGATTAAAGTAATCTCATTCTGCCCGCAGCCCTTCAGGTAACAAAGAGGAAGATAATACACAAGTGCGACACATTCTGAGTGACAACATAGGGTAACTTCTAAACTCCCAAATCAAGCTCTTCTGCAAACCCATGCCTCCAAGCAGTTAAAAGGAAAGTGAAAAATAAAAAGAATTAAGAAGTAGCTGGCAAATGGTGGCACCCCTGAGTTCAGGGTACAGCAGCCGGGTACCAAAACCAGCGGGTTGCTCACTGCTGGGGGGCCTCAGTGCTTCTCAAAGAGAGGGTTTATGGCGAGTGGGTGCAAACCCAGTGCATGGAGCCCGGACCGAGGGACTTCACCCCTTCCCCGATGGACCTCCCCCCGACCCCGCGACGCGCTCCCACCTGCTCGGCCTGCTCGGGGAAGGACTCTGTCGTCCTCACCACCACGTTGGCGTTGGCATCCTCGTTCTCGGCCAGGTCGATGCTGGCGACCCACTGGGGCGGCGAGAAGGCACCGTTAGCGCCCGGCGGGGCACCCTTCGCTCTCGCCCCCTTTAACTCCCCCCCTCCAAAGCAGCCCCGTCTCGCCCACCCTCCCGGGGCCCGCAGCAGCCCTGCCGGCGCTCACCCAGTTCCTGGCCTTGAAGTACTGCACGCACTGCGAGCCCAGAGCCCCTCTGCCCCCGTACACCAGCACCCTGCCCGCCGCCGCCATGCTCGCTGCCTGCCCCGCTCCGGCTCCGGCTCCGGCTCCGGCTCTGGCCCGGCCCCAGCCTCGCCTCGCCTCGCTCCAACGCCACACAGGGGCCGCCCCCGGGGCCGGGGGACTGGCGGCTGCCTCCGCCTCGCACCGGGAGCAGGAGGAGCCTACGAGCTGGGGTTGAGCCCTGAGGAGCCGCTGGGTTTTAATCTCAGCCTCCGCGGGTTGTGTTCCCTCAGGGGAGGGTTAATTAGCGGGCGCCTGTAGGGGGCTGTAACTGTAGGAGTGCGAGCAATTGTTGCCGGTTTTCTTCAGTGCTGCTCGATATCGCTGCTAGGTGGAATTACTGCCCTCGCCACAGCCCCCAGCTCCAGGCCCTGCTGCCTGCTTGTGCCTCCCCACCCTGCACGGAGGGCCCTGTGCAGGCAGCAGGTCCCTGTGTGAAACCACAGCCTCCTGAACAGCATTTAAACACCTCAGCTAGCAGGCCGAGGGATGGAAGGACATCGCTCTGAGGGTTATTGCCAGCCCTGGTGGCTCTGACAGCACTGACATTTACACAGGGACAGAGTAAGCACCAGGAGGAGGTAGCTTAACACAGCCGAGATGTCAGCAGGATTCTGCTGCTACACTCCACGTTTGCAAAGCTTTGTCCCTCGCGGATATTTACCCATGTTTTTAATCATCTTTAAAAAAATGCTTCTAATTTTCATCCCACGTGGTTATGGTAAAGAACTTGATGCCATTTCAGCAGGACAATTAAAGCTCCGGTGAAACATTAGCCATGCAATAGATATAGGATTACTTTCTGCACCACCGCATGACAGGGTAACGAAGCTGTTGTTTGCAACCATTTCAGGATGCTGTCGCAGCAAAACATCTTTTTGGACTTGATTTTTAACTGTACGGTTTAATTTCTGGAGCTTTGAAATACAATGAGATGTATTTTGAAATACTTGCTATTCGTTCATGGATTTCAGAGCAACAGGAAAAGTGGGAAATGTGCCTAGTTACTGAAGAGAGGCCTTGGAGATGACTCCTTGAAACCACTAGGATGCCCGGCTGTTTTAAAAAGACTTTATTTGCCTTGGCTTCTACAATAAGTTTTGCGTCTTTTATCGTAATTGCCGTCGCAATGGGGACCCAAAGGTGGATGACTGGAAAGATGCTTTGCAAAACAGGGGCTGATTTAGTCAATGCCACAGATCCAGAGCTGGTCAAGTTCATGGGAGAAATTTACTATGGCCTTTTTAGGGGCGGCAAGATACGCCAGTGTGGGCTGGGAGGGCGTCGTTCCAAATTCACAAGTAAGTACAATTTTGGTTGAATCTCTAGTCAAATGTCTAGTTCAACTTTAAAAGCACTCTGGTCGTTTTGTTTACATAACCTGTCAAGAGCAAATCATTATTATTAAACGTATAATTGTGGCTTACTTGTGGTCTGTGTGCTTTGGGATTTGAGTGCTATTTCAGGCTAGGTTTTCTCTCTGATTATGTTTTGTGATTCTGGAATCAAAGAAAAAAAAAAACCCCTAGAGCTAGATTGAGGAATTCCTGTTAGTCTTGTGAACAGAGTGAAGAGGGTTCCCTTTCAGTCTTATTTCCCAGGTTGAGCTATAGGAGGATTGGAGATGACCCTGTAAGTCATACTTTCCCTTGACTGAAACTTTTCCATGCTGTGTTGCTCTGCAATATCTGTACCTCTATTTTTGCCATATTTGTTAAACTGCTCCCTTTTTCATTTTTTTTTTTTCCTTTAAGAAGTAGAGATTTATTTAGCTGGCCACATTTGTGTGTTTCCCTAGCTGTCCCAAAACAGATGTCTGCCATTGTAGATACTCCTAACTTTACTAACATGTTAAAGAAGTTTTTACTTTCTTTTCTGGTAACTTCAAAGAGAAAAAAAATGGTGAATACATACAAAGTGTAGAAATGTCAAAGATTTTCTTGAGCTCTCCAAAGCTGTCAGATGTTGACTTTGGATGATTTCCAGTTTTCGCACATCCTGTGCTGAAGTGAAAATGATATTTTTTTATCAAAGATGTTTAGTTTGGTGGATAGATCTGCAGCAACTTAAACCAATAGAAGTTGAAGCTTACCCTCCCCTGTTGCACAGCAGTGCTGGCTCATCCTTTGCAATGGCTGTGGTACTTAGCGTAGTTGTATGGTGAGGAAGTTCAGGGAGTTAAGCTTGCTGAAAATTAGCCTGCAAAAGATCTATTTATTTCCCATAAACTCATCCCGCTATACTGCCTCCCTACACAGCTGCACAAACACTGCTATAAAGTCTTTAAAGCAGGCACGACTGTGGTCTTAGGAGTGGTGAAGAGAAACAGAGAAACTTAGATCAGTGTGACCTGTTGTTACACTGTGAATTTGGACTAACTGCTTTTCAGTAGCCAAAATTGCTGGCAAACAGGTCAAAGCTTGTCCTGCTCTGCTGCTGCTTCTTCTCTTCAAGGTATTCAGAAATATAGTTCCAGTTCTTTAACCCATCCATAAATGTCAAAGAGAATGAAGAAAAAGGTAGCTGATCCTCCTCTCCTTGTACAACTTTCTAGCCTTGTTAGAGAACTTTCTGATTAATTACTCTGCAATCTGAGAAGAAGGCCTAGCATTCCACCCTCACCACTGACTGTATGAATACATATCTGGAGGATGTGATGGTATTCTTAGACAGACAAAGATCTCACTGAAGCTAGCAAGAATTTTTCCCATTAGATCTGTAAAATTGGGTCAATAAATGCAGCGGACACAACCATGCATTTAGGTAAACAAATGTGCCAGAGACTTTCCCTTTTAATTATTTTAATACCTCTGTAAGGGTTGCAACTTTCACAACACTGGCATCAAAATGGTATCACGACAGTATTACAAAGCTGTTAAATCCACCACCTTTTGTAGGTGTTCCTATACATACTGTGTCATCTATGTCAGATCCATGTGGTTGTTACTGGAAGTCCTAGCCCATCTAAATTGGCATGAGATGCATATATTTTGACATCTGAATCAAGCCCTGCAAACAAACTAGGAAAGTCAGACATTTTCTCTGTGTGTACAGCAAAAACAGCTGGAATGTGTCCTCAGTCCCCAAGGCAATGTCCTTCCTCGGGGTTCTTACTTCTGTGTATTAAGACAGGCTCACTGCCTTTGTCTTTGGGACCTGGCTGAGAGCCTCAGAAAAGACACAAAGGAATCTTTAGAACCACCCTGAAAACTCTGCTGGTTTATAATAAAGCTAAATTCCATGTGCTTTGTTTTTTTACAGGCACTTATTTTCCACTGGGAAAGTAAGCTAGTTTCTGGCTTCCCATTCCTCTTCTACTTCCCTCCTTTCTTCTTGTTGGAGTCTTTCCTGTAGCTCCTGTGTATACCATACCTCATTATAAGCCCAGAATTAATTACTGAAGAGCTGTTGAATCATGGATTTTTGTATGGAATTTGTACAGTATGAAGTTTTCTGAATAATCTACCGGAATTCTGTAATGTCATGATGATCACATTATATCCTTGATATTTGCTGTGTCATCTACCAGTTATTTCTGCCTGCATTATATGTGGTTTCTTTGGATTATTTTTTTCACTTATGCAGCATAGGAAGTAATCTATTTGTTTATAATATGACGTACCTTGTTTTTAGTGACATAATTAGGCAGTTAGTCCTTCCAAATATGTATGAATGTGTGGTGCTGCATTATTTGAAGGGCTTTTCTCGATTGGCCTGTATTTTAGGCTCCTTCTTGATCAGCTTTTCTCTTTCTTGTCAGTCAGCACATTGTCTACAATTCCCTCCTCATGTTTCTTCTGATTCAGTTACTGAAGGGCTGCAGGATAACCTGAGTTCTTGCATGTTCTGCATCTCCCTATTGCTGGCTGATGTAGCCTTCCACCAAAGTAACTGTTAAGATAAAAACAGGTTAATAAAGTCACTGTCCTTTACAGACAGGCAGGCTGCCAAAGAAGAGCTCGTGTGTATAACAAAACCTGTGAATACTTCATGCCAAGCCTGCCCTGACTGTGGCACTTTGCATCCTTTCTATGAGTTTAACTAAAATACTGTCCAACACCCAGAAACACATAAAAGAGGTATAAACACTTGATGAGAAACCAGGAAGGGAATTTAAAAGTGGAAACCTGTGGGATTAGGAAATAGGAAGTGGATCAGAGTGGATCTCACTGGAGCCCGTTTTAAAGAGAGGAAGAGATAGAAAGAAGAATAATATAAGAAACTAAATCAAGCAGACGTAACACTAATTCAGACAGCAAGGAGCTGGACAAGGAAACTGAACTATTGGACTTCAAAGGCATGAGATTAAGAGCATGGGACAGGAATGGGAAACTCAAAGGAAAGAAGTTTGGGGCAGAGAGCAGAGGTGAAAACGATGCGGAAATGAATGCAACAGACAATACAGCAGCAGAGATAAATACACGAACAAAACTAGATAAATAACAGAGTACTTAACCCTGCATCCTTATTTACAGATCCTGTGTGAGTGATTGTTCCTGTAGTAGAATATCCCTAGTTTGTCTTATGCAGTGAGAAATAAAACATGAGTGTAACTACCTGAATCGATTGTTTTATAAAAATCGTCTTGTTTACATATAATTTGACTTTGGTGCATAAGTAGAGTGTGATGTTTACTGTTGTCATGAAAAAAATACACATTGAATAGTTGTTTTTTTTGTTTCTTGACAGTTTTCCCACATATGGTGAAAAAGCTGAATACAGGCCTGCATGTGATGATTATAATGTTCCTCTGTGTGGCCATGGGCTTTTCTCTGGTCAGTTTTGGATTCTGCATTCTTAACGCAATAAAAGTTCCTTACCGGGCTATTAAGGGTCCAGCAGGACTATGCCTTTGGAATTTACTTGCAGGTAAATTCATTCACCAGTATTTTTCACCAGTCATGTTCATAGGAAAATGTTAACTGTAAAACTTCTTTTCTTGCCTTACTCGATATCTCCCTGACTTAAATACTTGTGAATAAAATGAAGTTACCAATGAATTCTCATCTATCAAAAGAGAGCTGTCAGATGGCTTTTCAGCATATCGAGTCTAGTCAACTTTTTACAGGAGCTGCAAATGCCAGTCTTTATGGTTCATATAACTCATAAAAGACCTTTATTATAAACTTAAATTTATTTTATTATTATATTGTTTGGCAATACATTAAAGGCTAAGCATGCTGAAGGTGTTTAAGCCATCTCTACGTCTGTCACATTCTGTTTAAGACCTGCTTTTGTATTTAATATGTCCTTCTGAAGCACAACCAAAATGCATGTCTTGTTTTGACAACAATGGTAAATACTTCTTTCTTTTTGTTGCAGGTGGATTTATAGCACTTGCAGTCACTGGCTTTATGGCTGCTGTAAAACTTCATCGCCTCACAGAAAGAATTGCCAATTTTCGGGAAAACGCCTTTCAATTTGTTATCTTAGAAGAAAGGTTTGAAGACTGTTTTTGGCTTTGTGTGGCAAGTGCCACAGCGCATGCAGTGAACTTGCTGCTAATAGCCATTAGTGGTATTCATTTCCCTAAAATAAAGACTAAGACAGAAGAAGCAAATGTTACAGCAGAAGATATCATGTACTAATAAATCTGCATAAGACTACTTTGGTGAAGTGAACTATCATGACAGAAACAGCTTCTTGACTTGTCAGCTTTTGCTTTGGATGGAGAATTTTGGTATAGACATGAGTAAAGATGCCAATTGTAAAAATCTGCAGTACTTTTTTAAAGGTCAGTCTACAAAACCAGCAATTAGCATGTGTGGGAAAGCAGGAAAAACAAATACTGCAAATATTATTCTCAAAACTGACCTATAGAGTTCACAGTTTTTACAAAATCTGCATTTTAGCTATTTTAGAACACAGGTGATAATACAATTTCACCTAAACTAAGTATCTTTTTTGTTTAGAAATAAAATATGTTTGTAATAAATCTTTCATAATATAGGCTTATTTTAAAACAGAAAGGATGAATGTTTGCCAATTACCTTCTCAGAATTATCTGGACATTTTTGAGAGGGTCATATAAGACGTTCAATAGCATTAAACTGCATTGAAAAAGAAGATTTAGCCCTATTTCTAGGCTACTTATGTGTGATACAGTTTTAAAACAAAGATTAACAGTGGCTAACTCTATCACTTAGACCTTTGCAGCTTTCCCCTTTACATCATAAAATACTTTCAGAAAATCTGGAACTTGATATCAAGTGTTATAAACTGGATATAAAGTTACCTTATTAAAACATTTTAGTTATGCTTCATATAGAGACCTACCTAATCATATGCATAATATAATCAACATGTGGAAATGAAGGCTTCTTTGGGGGTACTTTAGAAAACTTGAAATCCCAAACAAAATAATTTATGAAGTGTATCTGTCCAGAAATGTAAAGAGATTATGGGTAAAATCCTATTTTTCCATAAAATTGAAGAGTACTTAATACGCACTGGAAATACCCATTTAATTAATACTTGCAGAATATACAGATGCTCCAT
This sequence comes from Aythya ferina, assembly GCF_964211825.1. Classification (NCBI taxonomy): domain Eukaryota; kingdom Metazoa; phylum Chordata; class Aves; order Anseriformes; family Anatidae; genus Aythya; species Aythya ferina. Next base: position 16,440,336 of record NC_140300.1, read on the forward strand.
GAAGGATGTAGAGAAGTTATGGAGCCATTCTTCAAAGAACAAAGAAACTATTATTTGTATATAAGAGTCACTCCAAAATTAATGAGGTTAACTACTAAAACACTTTGAGATTTTTAGTAGTTACGATTTAACATTAAAAACAAAAACAAAACAAACAAAAAAAAGTAATTTTACAAGGTAAATCAAAATGGATGCAATTTCCTTCAGTTACTGTCTCTGGATGATGCTGTCCTCAATTAGACGTGTTTGTTCTGGCTGTTGCACAGATGATACCACGCACGTCAGTAAACTCCAAAAACTTTTTCTCCATGCAGTGCTCTTGCTAGAAAAGCATAAATCTACTTCTGACATCACACTGATGATTCTGGTCTGATATTCCGGTGTGAATGTTCCTGTCACAGCTACAGTCAGTCTCACTGGTCTTTCATTTTCACTTACTATGTTTTCTTAATTTTATTCTGGGAAATTATCACTTTCACTCAGAACCTAAATGCGAGGATATTATACGAGTAAGCTACCACCCTATATGGGAAATAACTTAAACTTGTTGTCTGCATTTGAAAGATTTTTTTTTTTTTTCAATTCTCATACACCACTTACACTTCAGTGTTTCACACGTACATTAAGTACACTGCATAGATATCAGGTCTGGTTTTTAAAGGCTGCGGTAAGCCTCCAAGACAAGTTGTTTCACCTTCAGCAGCACGTGTGAACGCTAACCTGGAGCACACCACAAGAGGGCAAAACTCCGCCGTAACACCCGCTGCTCCCCACGCCTTGCGCTAACAACGGGGTGCAGACCACGGGCCCTGTGTCGCTTATGGGCTTACAAAATGTTTGGAAATTTGATCATTTCGGGTGGAGAAGGATTTTCTGAGCGGTGCGAGCCCGCTGCCTCCAATACCGTTCACCTCAAGAGGCGACGGGGAGGCGCCGCCATTTTCTCCCCTCCCCTTTCCTCCAGCACCGCCCCGCTCGGCGCCTGCTGATGAGGCGAGCAGCGCGCCGGGGTCGGCTGCCGGCACAGCCGCCTGCCTCCGCTGTGGGGCTCCGGAGCTGTGAGGCAACGGGGCTGTGAGCTCCGGGCATGTTGGTGCCGTGTGTGCGGAGGGTGGCCGCCCGCCGCCTGGCTGGGCACCTCCCCGGCCGGGGCTACAGCCGCGGGGCGGGCGGGAAGGTGAGGGGGCAGCGGGAGCTGTGGGACCGCCACCTCACGGCCCCTCTCGCCCGTGTGGGGATCGGGAGAAGTGAGGGAAGGGGGCAGGCGGTTTGTGAGTGTCCTGCCGGGCTCCTTCGCCTGCCCCTTGGCCTTGGGGAGCCGGGGCCGGACGCGGTGCGGCTCTGTGCGCTGTCCCCGGGGCTCCAGGCAAAGGAGCCGCGTTTGGTGGGCGCAGAGTGGAAAAAAAAAAATCTGTTGTGCCTTCAAATTACGGATTGCGAGAGTTCTGGAGGCGAAGGGATTGGTATTCGAGTGCCTCCTTTGTAATGTTTTATCCTGTACCGCCAGCACGTGGCTCTGTGCCTTGCACGTCAGATGGGTGCATGAGCCGACATGCACGCGTAAACCAGCAGCAATCTGAACGCTGTGCTTGTTTCTCTGTCAGGTCTCTAAACTTCACGCTGTTTACATTAATGTGCATCCTTTCCTAGGGCCTCGTTCTGGGAGCCTATTCGAGCGAGCAGGATGGAGGTGCTGCCCAGCTCACTAGTGCAGGAGATGCTTTCGATAGGCTCGTGTCGGGAAAGCTGAGAGAACTTCTGTCGGTGTAAGTGTTGGCTACCTTCCTGAAATGGATTAAAGTATCTCTAAAACGCCAATAAGAATGGGGCTGTGTTTCTGATCATTGTTGGCATTTGAACCCACACCCCTTTTCAGGCTAGTATCTGCTCCCACCAGGATGAGCAGCTTGGAGGGAAACTCCTGTGGCAGAAGCCAAGCATCAAGGAAAGAGAAGCAAAATACTTACAGGGATAGTCCTTTTCTGTGAGTGAGCACTGAGCCAAGTGTCCCAGCATAGTCTTGAGAAGCTCAATGTGGTTGTGGGGTTAATGTAGTATACCATAAGCCTTGTTACCCTGGTTAAGGCTTCTTTACTGAAAGAACCTTCTTGTGTTGTAGTTGTGGGCCACCTTTGAAGAAAGGCAAAACGTACCTGTTCCATGGTTTGCATCAGGTATGAACGGTGGAATTTTCATGATGTATATTTATTAATGAGTGAGGCTTGCCCGTGCATCTTACCTTAAGCTTGGTTCACTGCTGTGCTTGTGTCAATGCTCTGCACTTTTCTTCCCTCTCTGCCATTGTTCAGGCAGAACTCTTGTCTGCACAGACATGATATTTCACAGTTGTACGAGATGGGGATTCACCCACTTAAAGTTAAGCTTCTGTTGCCATTTGAGAAGTCGTAACTCATCTAATGTGTCTGGATGGAGCTGGCTGGTTCCGACTTGAACCTTTTTGGTCAGATAGCTAGAGGGTAGGCAGACTTCCAATATGACACTAGGTGCTCTTGTGTATGTAATTACATGGTATGTTAGGGCTCTGTAAATGATTTTAAATAAATCATTTTGTAGTGATTAACACCTACCATGCAAAAATACCTATGTGGAGAACACAGGTGATGTACTCAGTAGAAAGGCTGTCATGAATTTCATGGAAATCGAGTCCCCTGAAGGTCCTGTTATGCCGGTTCTGCCTACAGAATGACCTAAAGTGAGTTGGAAATCTCTGCAAGAGGATGTAGTAGAATCTGGCCTCATGACCTCTCCTTAGTGTTTAAAATAACAATAGCTAAAAAAGGATAACTTGAATCATTGATCTGGCAAGTTTATGTTAGTTCCACCATCTTGTGGACTAAGAGGCTTTATGGTGTAAAAATAAATAAATAAATAAATAAGCTGACAGAGCAGCTATTTGTGATGGAAGGGTAAGGGAAAGTCTAAGATTAAGTTCATTTTTTCCTGAGAGCAGTGGGAATCTATTCACTTGTATAAAGCCATACTCAAGGTTATACAAATTTGACTATGTTCTTAAAACACTCCTTTCATCTTTGTTATCTCTTCCTTTTTGCCCATTACTTTCAGTTTATGAGGTAAGAATGTAGTTTGCTGTGCTACATTACTTTCCTGAATTCTGGATCTGTGTACCTCTGTTCAGCTTTGGTTTGGTACGTGGCTAATCACACCAGCTCAGCTCAGCTTCTAGGCTTGAGAAGAGATTGAAGAGATTTTTTGACCTTTGAAGAGATTTTATTAGCTTGAACATACTTCTGAGTGAAAATGGGTACACTTAGAAGGACAGAAATATCTTTTGCTATTTGTTTAGCATAAAGCCCTATCTGCTTCAATACAAATTGTGAAATGGACAAGCAGGACAACTGTTTGGCTGCCTGTGGCAAACGAATAGGAGTGTAAGATTGTGGTACCATACTGGTGCTCTTATGCAGAAATCAGCTGTGTGACGTAGAGAAAGTATTGAGTGTGTTTTAATGCTGTGTTTGGTTGGTAAAGTGGAGTCTGTAACAACTCCATGCTGTGGCTGTAATAATGAGGAAAGTGAATCTCTTTGTGTGTTGGCTTTGTGTAGGACTTTCCAAGTGTGGCTGTAGTTGGCTTGGGTAAGAAGAATGCTGGAATAAATGAGCAAGAAAACTGGAATGAAGACAAAGAAAATATTCGTGCAGCTGTTGCAGGTTAACTGTTTTCTTATTTTCTTAACTTTTTGTCTAGAAAAGCCTTTTAATGGTGCAGCATGTTCCATTTTTGAAGAGCAAGTCTACATACGCTTTCGTTTTGAAATGCAAAACATACTGCATAGTTTGGGAAATGTGTTTACTTGTCATTGACATTCATGAGATTTTTTCTTAGTGAGAAAGAAGTTATACAGCATGTAAATCAACCTGCAGACAGATAACTTCAGTACGTCTCCTGAATGGTGGGGTATTGAAAATGCACTTGTTTAATTGCCGTGATTTTGAAGCCTGAGAGAATTAAGTGAGCACTTAATGATTGTGCTGTACTTAAGTATGCATATAGATTTCCTTTTGCTGCTCTAGTTTGTAACTGAGAGTTTTGTTTTGTGAAGTGATAACTTTCCCAACTTAAGTAGAATGTTTCCTTATCCCTCACAGGCAAAGGCCTCTTATTTTTCTGTTACTGAAATTGTGGTGCATTTTGTGTTACAAAGGTAACAGTGGGCACCTCGTATAACTGTGAGGTGTGTTACAATGTGATAAGTCTGTACTTTCAGGAATTGTAGGTAGCGGAGATACCTGATAACCCTGCTGTTACTCCTTATAACAAACAAATTATTACTTTACAGCTTAGACATTGCTGGCTGGGGCATCAACTCACGGCTAAGCACCCGCACAACTGTTTGCTCACTTTCCCCTCAGTGAGACAGGGAGAGAATAAGAAGAGTAAAAGCAGGAACCACTTGTTAGCCAAGGTAGACAGTTTAATAATTGAAGGAAAGAAAACATTATGCAAAAGCTATCGCTCAGCACCTCCCACAAGCTGACCAATGTCCAGCCAGTTCTGAACAGTGGCTACTTTGAATAACAGTATCTGCCTGTCCCTACTACCAAGCTTTTATTATTTGTGATCAGGGTGATACAGAATATCCCTTTAGATAGTTCTGGTCAGGAGTCCTGGCTGTGATCCGTGCCATTTACCTGCCTACCCCCAGCCTATTCACTGGGGTAGGGAGCACAGTGAGAAGCAGAAAGTCTTGGTGCTGTTTGAGCACTGTTCAGCCATAGCCAAAATGTTGTTGTGTAATCAACACCATTTTGATCAAAAATCTAAAACTTCTATGGAGGCTGCTATGAAAAACATTAACTCCAGCTCAGCCAGACCCAGTAAAAGGTCTTCTGTTTTAATTAGGGGTTGATTTTTGCATCTAACTGTGTATAAAACAAGAATAAAGAGTTCTCACCATAATGGTTATAATCTGAGACAGGAGGTCAGTCATACATCTGTGACAGTTGTAATAATGAGGAAAGTGAATCTCTGTGTGTTGGCTTTGCCCTTTAGTCCAAAGGGCTAACCCACATTGTCTCGCCAGCTGCCAAAACAGTTAAATTTTTCTGTAAAAACACTGTAAAATATATGGAATTATGTCTGTTTTTTAATAATGTTTATAAAATAGTGTATGAGCTTCTTTGTCAGAAAAGAACAGTTACTTAGTCTTAGGAAAAAAAATCAGGGCAAATTTTTGATAACTGTAGGTCTTCACAACCCATAACACTCCAGAATGATAGAGGTTTTCTCTGATGTGGTGTGAGCTTAAAGGAATCAGAACTACTGTGAAGTTTCCTTCTTACTCTTGTGAAATGGCTTGATCATTGAAACTTATCAAAAAACTTATCAAAACTTGTCAATATATGGTCACTAGCATTTTAAATTATTTTACTACATGATCTTTTTTGTTTATTTACTTTTAAACTCGGATATCTTGTGTAAAGCTGTTTTTTCTTTTCCTTGAATACTTTCCTTGAAGTATTACATTGGTCACATCAGACACCTGTTCTGCTCTTCTGTGCACTACTTGGCCTATTAATTCCATACTGTGTTTTTCAGTTGGTTGTAGACAGATCCAAGATCTGGAAATCCCCTGTGTTGAAGTGGACCCTTGCGGAGATGCTCAAGCGGCCGCAGAAGGTGCTGTCCTTGGATTGCATGAATACAATGAGCTGAAGCAAAAAAAGAAAACTGCAGTTACTCCTCAGCTTCATGGAAGGTGATGGCAAAAGGAAAGCTTGCATATTTGTTTGTTTATAAAACTGAGCATGCTTGTGCATGAGAATGAAATAGAAATGTTAGAATAGGTCTAGCAGCAATTTCTGTCTTAAGGAAATTCAAGGAGTTAAGTATTTTACACATCAGGTATATTCATAGTGTTTGCTCCATAGGTTATGTTAGTATGCTGTGTTTTGAGGATAAGGGTAAATAAATGCTGCTTCATAGAAAAGAAGGTCCAGGATAAAAATAAAAGTAAAAAACTACTTGAAAGATTGCTCTGATGTACAAGGACTTCTACTAGTATTGCATGATAAAATTGCGGAGCAGAGGTATTTCAAACTCTGTAAGTGAATAAATCCTTTTGATAATTAGGAAATGCTAAATGAGACCAGACCATGCCATAATGAGTGTCTTACATAGTTCATCTGTTATATTTGCATTCACAGAACAAGATGCAAGAAGAAAAGCTGTGGTGCTTACAGACTTTAAGTAAACATCACTGTTCCTTGAGGGCAGAAAATAGTATCAAGGGTTTTGCTTCTTGGGGGCAGAAAGCAGTATCAGGGCTTTTGCTTCCATGGGTGTACTGTTCTTCTCCAAACTGTGTTACTAAGCAAGAAGTATTGAGGGATTGCAGGCATTGAGAACCTCAGGCTTCTGGATTGCCAGCCCCATTTAGCAATGGGACACCGATATCCTGACCCTTTTGCTGATGATGTACCAGCTGAAGCCTTCTTGTTGCCTTTCCCACTTTTTGCTAGTTTCTCTCTAGGTGAGATTTGGCTTCTTAATTCCATCTCTGCATATCCAAGCAATGTTTCTATATTCTTCTTGGCTTCCATCTGCCCTGTATTGCTCTTTTGAGAGCAGAATCCAACTTAATCCCCTGCTTCGTGGCATCTTTTAAAGCAAATAAGCAAGTCTTTTAGTTCTGTCTCAGTAAAATGAGAGGTTATGTACTAGTAGTGTTGCAAAATAATCAGAGATCCCTATTTCCTATGGAGTCAGCTTTTTGAATGTTTGTTCTATCTTTTATTAGCGAAATGTCTTTAGTGCACTGTGAATTGAGGTCCAAGTTCCACTCTTATCATATAATCATACTTAAGCAAATTGAAAAACAGACTCAGAGGCTTTGTACGGTAAATAAAAACTTTCAGGGGTGTTGTAGTTAATGCGATTACAAATTTTGGAAGGGATATTAAACCATGTGCTTAAAGATCAAGACAATCTCTGACTAGTAAGGATTAGGACAAGACCACATATATCAGATAATTTTACATCTGTCTGCTCTAGGATTCTTCTAGCTTTCTCTGAAGCATTTGGCTCTGACTGGAACCAGAGATGAGATATTAAACTAGATACACATTGGATCTCATCCTAAATTCCTTGTAGGAAGGGTAATAAGAGGTTCTTAATTCCCCTGTATTAATAATACCGTATTTTCAGATGGGAGAGAACAAATAAATGCTGATATTATCTTACTTTTGTACAATCATGATTGTTGTATGGTGTTTTTTAGTGCTGGAAGTGAAGCCTGGCAGAAAGGTGTTATCTATGCTGAGGGTCAGAACCTCGCTCGGTACCTGATGGAGGCTCCAGCCAATTATATAACTCCAGTCAAATTTGCTGAATATATTGAACAGAAGCTCAGGGGTTTCAGCAGCAACGTGAAGGTCCATATAAGGTAAAATACATTCAAATGATTCCTTTATAGGGTAAGAAACCTTCCATGCCAAATTTGTCACATGCTCTCGTTTTCATTCTGCCATTTCAAATGACAAAAGCAGGTAAAGTTGTTGGCTAAAAGCAATAAAGGTACCCAGACTGCAGGCTCCTCTCAACATTTAGAAGGCGAGCTTCTAGCTAGTAGCGTAAGCAAGTTACTGTGACACAATAAAACGATTACCAGTTAGCCATGCCATCAATTAATTGCTTAATTGACATGTGCTGTGAAAGAAGAAGCCTGATGAAGAATCAGTGAATAATCTACAAATACTAGGTACCTTTTTCCTAATACCTTTTGTTTTCAGAAAGTATAGTTTAGTCTTACTAAAAAAAAAAAAAAAAAGGCAAGAACTTGGAGGCAGTATTTTTCTGCTTCACAAAAATAGTAATAATGGTGGCATTTAAATGAGGTTTCCAATACAGCTAACTAAAGTGGAATTAATAGTTTGTGTACAAACCTTCAAGAATTGTGATTTTTAAAAACAGACAAGCAAAACGCGTTGGTCAAAGTGTCCAATTTAAACTTATACGTATATATTTCTATTTCAGGCCAGAGTCTTGGATAGCAACACAACAGATGGGAGCATTCCTGAGTGTAGCTAAGGGCTCAGCTGAACCTCCCATCTTTCTGGAGATCCACTATTTAGGTGGTGCTAATGCAAATGACTCTCCTTTGGTATTTGTGGGAAAAGGAGTTACATTTGACAGGTATGTGTGGTAATATCTTGAATAATTTGGGGGAATGCTGTGTTTCAGTTTTTAAAGGATGGAACACAGAGGGATGAGTTGTGTAATTCAACCAAGAGATGCACGCTTCTGACTGCAGTCCCCTTAAACACAGAGGTGAGGCTTTCCTTGTGCCCCCCTGCTCTTCATGTTCAACACAGAGCTGCTTTTTCATTGCTCAGCACATCTTTCAATGCCATTCCAGTGAACTTGCCAAATTTAGTAGGTTGTGCTGCTTTTGCTGGGGATGAGACAAGCTTGAGTGATTGAAATAAGTAGAACTGATATGCCTTTGGTCTGTAAGGGGAAAATGGAAAGCTAGAAGGAAAGAAAACAAAACTTAGTGTCTTCTTCTTTTTTCTTGGCCTGAGGAAACCTTGGGATGAAAAAGTTAAGTGTTTAGAGTTGCAGTCTGTCACTGGACATCTAGTTCATGCTTAAAGTAAAAACAGTTCATTCTTTGCAGCAATTTCTTTAATAGGAAATAACAACAGTTATAACTACTGAACATTTTATTAATCTGTTCTCCTTCCATATGCTTGGTTTTACCAAGTCTACTGTTTTATGCTCGTTTTGTGCTCTTCTGCTGTTATGAAGACCATTGAGCACATGAGAAAAATGTCTATTTTTTTAGTCCAGTGTAGATCACCTGAATTTTTCTAGATTCCTTGTGTTTTCAGTACGTGTGTAAGAGAATCTGAAAACAGAGCCTGGCGTTTACTGACATTTTGGTGTTGAAACACACTGATGGACAGAGTATAATCAACATATGTAACGCCCAGCTCCTCCGTGTTGATGATACTGTTCTGCTCATTTCAGTGGTGGCATCTCACTGAAGCCGTCATCAGGTATGGATGCGATGAGAGCAGATATGGGAGGGGCAGCAACTGTCTGTTCGGCCATTGTGACTGCAGCAACGTTAAATCTACCTCTTAACATAATTGGTAAGTGTGTTTGTGTGAGAATCTGAAAATCTTAATTTTACAAGGCTTTGTTTAGACAAGGTCCTTTCCTAGTATCAGCCATTGCTGTAAGACATTCTGTCCTACAGAAATGTCAGGCTTTTTCAGACTTGCTCATCTCATTCATTTTCTTAGCTTCTCTTCTGTCTTTATTTGCTTATCAAAAATCGCTAGCTTTGCTTGAATAAAATACTGAAAGAATACAAATTTTGAGGGCATGATTTTTAGATCTTAGGAGGAGAGACTTGTTGATAAACTTGTTTTCAACAAGTTTTGCAGAAGTTCTGCTATTTCATTCCAAGAAGGAATGTGGATACCTGTAAAAACAATTAAAAATAAAAAGCAGGTGAACTACTTCCATGAGTGTTTGCACCAGCTGAACAGGATAAGGGATCAGCTTTTGTTTCCTTATGTGAATGTCTCAGCAGAAACTTAAAAACAGCTGCAACAAAAAAGCTTTCTGATAGTGCTCAGAATTCAAGAATACTACTTATTTTTTTTCAGCAGAGATGTTGCAAAGCTAGAATTGGCTGATTCAGGAACTGTTGTTTAAAAGAAACAGTCACTGGTAACATGTAATCCATTCTAGGTTTTTATGTTTGAGTACTGTAACTTTCAGGCAACTAATGTTTTAGTCGCTTACATGCTTCAACCAGTAGAGGGCAATGAACCACACATCCTTAGGAGATTCCTCCCACAGAATAGGAAGTGCTAAGCAGAAAACAGTGGAACAAAAGTCTCTCTCTGCCACTCCACTGAAAAGTGGTCGATCACAATTCTCATACTCCTTGTTCTCTGAGCAGAACACAGGAGCAGGTTTTCCCTGGGAAAGATGGACAGTCTTTCATCTCATTATTCCATTTGTAGTTTTGATGTTGACTCTTTTGCACCTCTGTTTGCTCTTACGCTTGGCATTCTGTGGCAATTCCTTGGATCCCTCTTGACATTACACAATGAGCAGAGCTTGAACAGCTTAGAGAGTAGAAATTTTTATTTTCAGAAAGAAATCCCTTTACATGTGACTAATTGTTCATATATGGAACACATGAGATGCTATTTGTTGACAGGAGCTTCAGTAAATTTTAAACCTTTTCTGCTCTCACTTGCCTAGGCATAAAGTAGAAGTAACTCCTAGTGTTAAAATGGTGTAGGTGAAAGAATTTTGTGGTGCACCATGCAGAGAAATGGCACCAACTGAAAACTGGATCAGCTGTCTTCCAGTGATCACGAAAACTCACCTATTGAACATAATTCAAGATGAGAATAATATTGCTTTCTTAAGGTGTTTTTTTTTTTTTTTTCTTTCTTAAATATTTTTTCTGCTTCTTTCCAGAGAAAGAAACCAGTAATGCACTTTTCCTTTTTCTCTCTGAGGTTTGGCACCCCTCTGTGAAAATATGCCCAGTGGTAAGGCAAACAAGCCTGGGGACGTAGTTAGAGCCAAGAATGGAAAAACAATACAGGTATGCATCTGAAACTTGGATTTTGAATACTTTTGGTAAATTGGTTTAATTGATCGAGTTACGTAGTCAGAGTACGTATTTGAAAAGACCCTTTATAAAGATATATAGTGCCAGTGTAGTGTTTTTACAAATGTAAGAAGTATTAGTTTAATTAGAAATTAAGTTATTAATTAGAAATTGCTATCATAGGATTATTTCAAATATAAACATTGAAGAGGTTAGGCATGTTTTAGAAATCACTAGGAAAAACTGAAGACTATGGTAACTTTTAGTGAACGTGCTAGAAAATAAAATCATAAACTTCCTCTGAAAGGAGAAAGAAGCAATGGGGTTATTGATTTATTTTAACAAGAAACTGTTACCAGGCATGCATCTATGATTTGTTGTGGATCCCTCTCGTTTCTTGCTGTTTCCATGGGCCATATCTCTCTACTTGCTCTGAAACAGCCCTGGGGGTTGCTGGGCCTTTGCTGGGAGTGGTGACCTGCCCCATGCGCTGCACTGGGGCTCCTCTCCTGCCTCCAGGCCCTTCTGAGGAAACTGAGTAAATTTTGATTTAAGCTCCTGGGGCCTGTGACAGTGCATTCACAATCTGACAGCTGTTTAAGAGAATATGTAAGAAATAAGTCAGTTAAAGGGATGTTTATAGTAGTTAATGTATTTTTGTTAACTTTGCACCTGAAGGTTGACAACACAGATGCAGAAGGAAGGCTGCTATTAGCTGATGCTCTCTGTTATGCCCACAATTTTAATGCCAGGGCTATTGTGAATGCTGCAACACTGACAGGTAAGCAGTCTCCCTTCCCTGCTTCATTTTAGACGTCAGGTCTTTGTTATTAACTGGCTATGGATTAGCTGCACTATGTATACAAATTCAGCCTAAATTTAAAAGCAGCTGAGATGATTTTACATGTTGTAGGACAAGAGCTTGCAGAGTTAATGCTCTAACAATTTCTTCAGCTGCGTGTCTCCAGGACTGGCAGGCATTGGCATGCAGGATACATGTTGAACAGTGCACGTGGAGCTGGGCTGGCAGTAATAAGCTCAGGAAAACCTGTGCAGGCTTGGATGTTTCTGCACAGTAGTGCCAGGTGGATCTGTTTCTGGGTGAACTTAATGATTGTTTCCAGACAATTATGTCACCCAACATCTGAGTGAAGAACTTCCAGCTCCTGTTTGGTGCAAAGAAACTGGCATGGCTGTGGAAGACTCTTTCCAGTTCCATACAGTACTGGCCATGCTGGAGCCAAAATAGCTCCATTATGAACAGCCTCTTAGCACTTTGAGTTCTGAGCTACCCAGCACCAGTTCTTCCATTTGCTGAGCTACCTCAGGTGTCCATGATTCCATGTAGTAGGAGAGTCATTATCATCTTCACAGGAAGTCATTCCGGTGAAGTATCTCTTTGCACACTTTCAGGAATGAAAAAAATGTGTTTTAATTGTTTTACCTCTACAGTTATATATGAATGAAGCTATAATTTTAAATCTAAAATCTGCAAAGATAGCATTAATGGTGTATGCATCTTATGAACGGCAGCAACAAGCTGTCATGGGTGAAGTGACTTCACCTGAAAGGTGAGCAAACATGGAAGAGTAGTTCAGATAGGAGTCCTCTGTGTTGCTTAACGAATAAGCTGAGAAGAAGAATAATCTTTCTATATAGAAACTGGGGCTTTAAATCATGTTCTGTAAGCTTTACAAGTTCAAATGCTGTGGAAAATGTCCCTAGATAGAAGGGATGCTTATGTTAAGATGGTGGGCTTGTATGGCAATATTTCTATATGAGGCATGATACAGGAAAGAGGCTGCTGCCACTACAGACTGTTGTGTTGGGAATTCCTGGGCACAAATAGAAAGGAGGACAGCTCCCGCAGAAATTTCTTTTGACGTACCATTCTTGTTAAAGTTTTTTTGTTCATTTGTTTGTTTTTTAAATCTCTCTGGGGATTGAGTGCCATAAATGGCATCAGCATTAGAGAAGCATTTCTGTGGCAACAAATAACTAAATATGTATGTAATCCCTCTGCCTTAGGCATTGTGTATTATTTTGATAGTGATTATTTTTATTTAAAGCACATTTGCATATGTTGTGCAACAATCTACATAAGTGAAATTCACAAAAGCAAAAATACCGGCTGGAAAATTGCGTAAGTCTGTAACATTGAAAAAGCCCAGTCATGTATATTTTCGATATGAAAACAATAAAATTGAGTGTTTTGTTTTGTTTGAGAAGAGACATATTTCTGAATACATCATGGTAGACATATTGCTAGGAAGCATCAAGCTGAAAGCAGAAAGTCTAGTTTTATGAGATGTGGAAATATCATTTTTGTGAATTCTTGTCCTCTTCAATTATGTAGACTTTTTTTTAAAAAAAAAAACTTTTGAGCTTTAAAAAATAAATATAAGTGTATCAAAATCTTTGGCTTGTGGACTTTAGAAGTCACTGATAATGAGAATTGAAAAGGAAAGTACGGTGAGGAGTCTGGATGCAGAGTCCATGCTCAAGTCCACCTTTGCCTTCATTGTATAATCTTCAGGATGTCTTTCTGTAGGTGCCATGGATGTTGCATTGGGATCTGCTGCGACTGGAGTGTTCACAAATTCATCTTGGCTTTGGAATCACCTTTATGAGGTAGGCCATCAACATTATTATCAAATAATAATTCAGTAATAGTTGTCATTGCTAAACAGCACTTTACAGAAAGTCTTTATGCCAACCTAAAAAGTATGTTACTACATTTTGAAATCTCATAGGAGTGTGTTAGTATTGCATTTAATTGAAAAATACATAATGATGACTATTAATTACTGGCTCTTTAGTGAGGTTTAGTATCATACAGCAGAAAGTATGAATCATTATCTCAAGTATCTGCATCCTTTGATAACTTACTGCATATGCATAAGCTCTGCACTACTGACAGTAATTAGTTTTTGTTAACAAAGATTGTTGGTCTTGCTTAGCAATACCAAGAGAAATTCAGAGGCCTTGTGAGTGACTGAAGTGTGATAGATAAAGGAAGCCTCTGAAGGGAAGCATTTGAGAATATATACATTACCAGAAAAAAAATATATTGCAGGGAGGAAAAGTATTCTTTAGATTTTTGCCTGTTGACTACCATTAAAGTACCCAAAAAGGAGGCTTCATTGTTCTGCTTGCAGTGTATTTCATAGTTTCAGACCAATCAAAGCCGAAGATAAGCATGCATAGTGGTGGTGCTTACAAATGCAGCTTTTTTTTTTTTTTTTTTTTTTTTTTTTAATAAAAAAGTGGGGTGGGGAAACACCAAAACTACCATAGTGAACTTTACCCCAACTATTGCTGTTCTTTTTCAGGCCAGCATTTTGACAGGAGACCGAGTATGGAGAATGCCTCTTTTTGAACATTACACCAAGCAAGTAACGGATTGTCCTCTTGCAGACCTGAGTAACATTGGAAAGTACAGCAGGTAGATGTGCTAACAGCCTTTCCCTTCAGTGTATTAGTCTATTGTTTGTGCTGTTTGTGTTGTTTCTAAAGTAACACTATCTTTCTGCTTCCCACAGAGCTGGGGGAGCGTGCACAGCTGCTGCCTTCCTGAAAGAATTTGTGACTGCCTCTCACTGGGCTCATTTGGATATAGCTGGTGTGATGTCCAATAAAGATGAGGTGCCCTATCTTCGAAAAGGCATGGCAGGCCGGCCTACACGAACATTAGTAGAGTTTGCGGCTCGATTAAGTCAAGACAGTCACAATACCAAATAAATGCCTATTCTAAAATCATCCATTCTGCCTTAAGAAAAAAAAAAAGTTAAAAAGTGTTAATAACGGAGTGCCCCAAACATATTTTCACTATAGTGATGACCTATACCCACATTTTGTAAGTCATTGCTGGGTAAGAACATCTCAAAGTTGAGATTTGTCTCCCTCTGTTATGCAGTTTAAAATAAAAAGATGCAGTTTGAACTATGTCAGGTATTAAATACCAAAACATGATCATGGAAAATACCCGAGCTCCTCTTTTGTATGTAAAGTAAGCATAATTATTGTAATCAATAAATCTCCTAGTTGTGTGGGTACATCTGTTGATTTAGAGGGAAATAGCGATAGGGGGGTGGTGTAGCTGTGTCTCTGTTTTGGGTGACTAATGGAGTAGGAAAGGTAATGCTGGAGGGTTGTTGATAAAAGTTCCCTGAGAAGAAAGAAAAATGGAAGCTATCCTGGGTGTGCTGTGAGGTAGAAATGATGCACTACCACCCTTTATATACTGCTGCGTAGCTTCAGCACAAAATTAAGTAGGATATGCTCTTATGGCTAATTTTTTAAGACTTCCTGTGTTCTCTGACTATAGTAATGACTGAAAGAAGAAAGTTTTCCAGCCAGGTTGCTAGGCAGTTTATTCATGTTACACCATCACTGAAATGAAAGTGATTGGCAATGAAAGTAGGTCCAGAACCAGTGGAAACATCAACCAGATTTAACGTTTATAATGTGCGGTGGGGGGGTTGCAAGTTTGGAATTTGCAGATCCAGGCACAGAGCTCCCCTTGGCCAGAAGCCTCCTGGAACGCTGGGCTGGCAGAAGCTGCAGCCGGACAGGGGCTGGAGGTGGAGTTTCGGGCCAGGAATGCCCTTTTTGCTCCCTTTTTTATTTTTAATTCCTTATTTACATTTCCACGTTATTTTATTTTACTTTATATTTGCCGCCCCGAGCTGAGGTAACGCCCGGCGGGAGGAGGGACTCGCCACCCCCGAGCCTGAGGCGCCGGGGCGCAGGCGCGGGCCGTGAGGGGAGGCGGCCGCCATGGCGGGCGCGCTGGGCGCCATGTTCGCCAACCAGCAGCCGGGGCCGCCGCCACCACCGCCGCCGGGACCTCCCGGGGGACCCGGCCCTGCTGGCCTCATCCCGCCTCCGCCGGGGCCTCGCAACCCCAACAACACGCTCGTGGACGAGCTGGAAGCGTCCTTCGAGGTGAGGGGCGGGGCGGGATGGGGGGAGGCTGCGGCCGGCCGGGGCGGCGCGACCTCCTCTAACGGCGGTGCTTCTCTCCTCAGGCCTGCTTCGCCTCGCTGGTGAGCCAGGACTACGTGAACGGCACCGACCAGGAGGAGATCCGCACCGGTGAGCGCTCGGCGGGGGGCTCGGGTATCCCTGCTTTGGGATACCTGCCCTTAAAGTCCCTCTTAGCACACCTAAAGGGTCTCTTCCTAGAAGATACTCTAAAAGGTGTTGTTAATAACATGTATATACAGATAAACAATATCAGCCTGTAATGATGTTTTGGGAATCTGTTCTCTCCATTCTGGTGTTCCATGTTTAGGTGTTGATCAGTGCATCCAGAAATTCCTGGATGTTGCAAGGCAAACCGAGTGTTTTTTCCTACAAAAAAGACTGCAGCTGTCAGTCCAGAAACCAGAACAAGTAATTAAAGAGGTACGCTTAAATGAGTTTGTATGCTTTAATTAGTTTGCCTATATCATACCAGGCCAGGTATGCTGTGTACCAGTACAGTTAGAACACCTCATTCACACTAATTCTGGGTTTGTCAACGTGATGCTGTATCTAAAGTTGGTAAAACATACTTGTTAAGGTAGCTCTTGCCCCAGACCTGGAGAAGCTGGATGCCTGCTGCTCTGGGGAGCATTGGAGCACAAGGGCGAATGATTCATCTGAAGAAATGTTGGAAGCAATGAGCTCTGAAATACATGACCTAGGCAAACAGAATGAAAAGCATCTGCAGTGCTTTCTGTCTTAAGTGCTTTTCCAGTGTTAGAATTCCTATAAGATAAATGTGAAAACTTAAGCTAAAAATTACATGCACTTTATTTGAGGTTGTTTATTCTTAGGAATACTATTTACTTACTAATACCTATTTTCTCACTTATAGGATGTTTCAGAGTTAAGAAATGAATTGCAGAGAAAAGAAGCATTAATTCAGAAGCATTTGAGTAAACTGCGACACTGGCAACAGGTCCTAGAAGACATTAGTGTGCAACACAAAAAACCTGCAGAAATGCCTCAGGGTCCATTAGCTTACCTAGAACAGGCGTCTGCTAATATTCCTGCTCCAATGAAGCAAACATGATCTTTGAATTTACATAGTTAAATGTTTTGAATGATGCAAAGCATATACTTTTTGTATAAAGTAATTTGTACAATAAATATAATGAGTTAAGACAGAATTAAGTGAAATAAATTATCTTTCCCCCCCCCCCCCCCCCCCCCCAAAAAAAAATGCTTGAGAATTAAGTGTTTTGTGATCCGGTAATTATCCTTCAGTGCCATTGTAGAAGCACCCTTTGAATTGTATGTAGTTCAGATAAAGAGTGTGCTTTTTTGAAGTGAACTGTCCGTCTCCACTGGGCTTTCACTCCCCTCATGAAAGGCACTCAGGATATACAGATTTCTTTATGGGTGTCTTCTTTTAAGAATAACACCTTTCCTCCCCAGCAATGAGTTGGTTGGCGTAATTTGATAAGTTTAGTCATCCACCTACTTTGCATTTCAGTGGCCGTGAGAACAATACTGATTGTACAAAATCGCAAACATGCATCTCCCATAAATTTGGAACCTCTCAGTGTATCAGTATCAGTCTGACTGATGTGTTACCATAACAGCACTATTGTGCAAAACATGGAAATCATTGGTTTACAACCAAATTTTAGTGTTCATACTTAGATGTTATCCTGATTTATTAGACCAATTGACTGTTATATGTGACAAGGTGCACCAGGAATACATGGCAATAGTGACTATACAAACCAGTTTATTAAGCAAACCAGAAAGTATTTCTAAAACAGATGGCTATAAGCATGCTACTCTCGGATGTATGTCACATGCCTTACAGCATAAAACAAATTTAACAACAAAAAAAAACTTACAAATATAAAATTGCATTACTATATGCAGAAATGGTTTTAAGCAGCTGATGAAGCAAGTATACAACCTACAGGAAGCATGTAAGAAACGTCTTCAGTTGGGGTCCCTCTGACAGGACATTTCAGGGAACAAATTGCATATTTCATGTAATTGTAGAGTAGTACATTATCTTGAATAAAAATTTTCACATAACAAAATGCAGATTTTTTTTTCTTCATTTTTCACAGAGATTGTTAAAAAATGCATTTTACTGAAATCCATACATGTAATTTCATTTTAATTTGATATAAGCATAGTCTTCCCTACTTATTTACTTGGAAATCATGTTTGATTTTTTTTTTCATAAATCATACATTGTATTATCATTCCTTAAGAGAAAACAGAAACAGCTTTTCTAGTAATTCTGAGGAATAAGTAAACTTGCTTTAAAATGAAAAATATTTAGTAAACCATTCTTGATGCTGAGGGTCTTGGGTTTGGTTGTCTTTAGTTTGTGGTGGTTCATTGCCGTGTGTCCTGTGCAAATAAACAAACATTAGCAACATTAGCATTGCTTACAATCTTACTAATATTTAACACTTAATTTCATGGAAAAACTTAAAATTCAATGATTGGACCTGTGCTTAGATGACGTGTGTGAGGCCAGAAGGTGCCAGCTGCAACTTCTAGTGGGACTTTAGTGCTAGCCAGGTGACTGGACTAACAGCACTGGTATTAAGTCAGAGGAGGGTGACAAAGGGCTAAGCAGCTATGAATAAATGTTTGAACATATTTTTTGACATCTCAAAAATATGGATGCTTCAATAAGTGGGAATACTGAAAATCAGAAAAGGGCAGCCCAAATGCATTCTTAAAAATATACAGTTTATGCATGAAAAAACATCAATAGAAATTTTATTTGGAACTGAATATTTTCTTAATATTAAGTGGCCTCTATAATAATTGATCCTATTACATAAACCCTGATTTTTCAGGATTCAGGATTTTTTTTTTTTAATCTACATTAATTTCACTTAGCTTACAGTAGCAAATATGAGTTCATTTATAACTGTCTGATTTAAAGGAATAAGTATCAGCCAATCTGTCCGTAGTGTCCCTGTATATTTCCCTTTAAAATACAAATCTGATTTGCCTTGGCAGTTATCTAGGATGACACAGAATGCTTATATCTTTAAGATAAAGGAATTGCCCAACTGGACCTCAGCCAGCGTCCTGTGTTACTGTCTTTGGCAGCAGGCAGCACCATCTGCCTTCCAGGAAAGAACTGCAGCATGCAGCGTGCAGTCTAACTAGTGCCCACCAAGGACATAGGTGAGAAGACTGGCTTTTGTCCTGAAGTATAGCGCTCATATTTTTATATTTGGAAACTACTAAGCATTGTTTAAATATTGGCATTATTAATATTAGCATATTAATTAAACAATTAGTGTTGTTTAAATAATATTACATTTGAATTCAAAAGAAAGAACTTTTCAGAGAAAAAACACGATACACCAAGCTGGAAATCAAGAACAGCAAAAGACCTTGATGTGTGACATTGTAAGACTATTAAGTATCTGCTAACCAATTTTTAAGTCTCAAAATCCTTTGCCTAGGTTCATTCAAATGTCTTCTAAAATAAAAATGTCATCTACATCATCCAAGTGCAAAGCAAGGAAACAAAAGTAAAAAAGAAAATAATCCTTAATAGAATCACCAATATGTACTCAGAGTTTTAAGGCCAGGTTCACTATTAACCATATTCTTTTCCAAATATTTGCAGCTCCTCTCATCTTCCTTTGTATCTGGAGGGACTGCAATCACAAGCTCTGCTGGGCAGTGATTATAGCCTACTTCTGCAGTTAAGTTCTGGATCTGTCTGCAGAAAACTGGACACATGGAATTCACTGCAAGGCAGGAACCTTACACCATTGTTTATTTCCAAGTGTCTAATGCATTTGAATGCCTACAAGATGCAGAATATTTATTCAGTTATCATCTTACAAGTAAGTCACTTCAAAACGGACAAATACCTTGTAGCAGCACTGCTGTCGGAGGTCTGTGCTGGTGGAGAGCCCACTTGGAGGCAGCTAGGACTCCGGTCTAAGCTTGTAGACTTTGTTATTTGAGCACTTCTTTTTGATCTCAAGTCACAGCTCAAAAGGCTCTTTGCATAGGAAGCTAAATTTGGAACACTGACAACACGGCTGGGCACCTCCACTGGTCTCTTCTGCTGTTTTTTATCATGACAGAAAACTGCATTACACGCATGTTTTTTCACACCTAGTACTATAAAAACTCAACAATACTTCATTCTTAGACATCTTGTGAGGAGCACCCAAAAATGAAGGGTCCCATATTTTTCTATAGCCATTTAAAATAAATTCTCAGGTACACTGTGAGGATCCAGGGGTTAGGCAGTCCAATTAAAACAACTTGTGTGTTTGACCTTGAGGTTTTAGATATATCAAAGCCAATAGATTTGCAGGAATACTCAGAGCTAAGTACTTTCCACCAACATACTGTTCTTACAGTTTATATATGGTATCATACAGAGGGGCTGGAATGACCAGGGACAAATCCTGTGTTACCCAAACCCAATTCATAATTTTGCTTGATGTGTATGATATCAAAGTAACAACTCACAATTACCTGCAGTCAGTGGCTGTACTTATTCCAAGGACTGAGCTCCTTGGGGGTCTACTGCTTTATATTTGCTTAAATACTTGTACCCATGTGCTTACATACTTCTACTGAATTTATGTTTTACTCAGCACCTCATTATAGGTTGGCTTCCTGGAGTTCTACTGAATAACAGTAGGAAATTAACAGGACCTTTATTGTCCTTGTCATCTGTATTATTCAAATAGCAACAAAATATCATGATTTGTGATTTTAATTGAATTGCCTATCTTACCTTTGTAGAAGGAGTCAAGCATCCTTGAGTAGGGTTGAAAGAAAATGATCGATTCCTGTAAGATTCAGTGTTGGCTAAAAGTGAATGGTGAAATTTTCTTCCTTCCTGATGAAAAAGAAAATTACGTGTGCCTCTTTGGTACAGAAACATACATTTTTTCAAAGAATTGCAGAGCAGAAAGAAAGTATTCATCAAAAGCAATGTGTGAAACACTGAATAGAACCTTCCAACAGATTCCGAAGTATATATGTGTATGTAGAAGGAAATCTTACCACCAGCTGCTTAATAAGCTCTTCTCTCTCACTTAGTTTATCTTGCAGGCAGCTTATAAGTTGTATATCTTCTGGTCTGGACTCCTGCTTTCTTGTCTTTTCTTCTAATTCGTTAAGTCTGTGTGAAAGAAAGATTGCAGACTAGCTTTAGGCCAGGTTCAAGCAATACCTGTTTTGTACTGTTAAGTTCCAAGCATAGGACATAGGGACATAGGCAGAACTCTGATAAAACAGCATTTTATAGAACATGGAATGTTGTGGAGTTCCAAAGCAAATTGTCTGTCCAGTGTAAAATCCATTCCCTGAAGTAAGATGCTATCAAGCTTGCCCATCATATTGCTAATCTCATTTAATAATGAGAAAAATCTCTATCACCATATCTATGCATATCTGTACCCATATTTGTTGTTGTTGTTGTTTTCCTTACCAATAATCTTAGAATCTACAGCCTAATTCCAACCATACTTGATAAATACCTGAGAAATACTAATTTCCTATAACTTTCATGAAAAGAGAGGCTTGGATATACATGCTGCTTTAGTGTGTCTTCTAAGGCAAAACCTGTAGTTTTACTTTGGCTCTTTAAATGCCTTCATATCAGGGAAAAAAAAAAAAAAAGAAAAAAAAAAGAGATCTAATCAGAACTTACACATTCTTAGAGATGGTGTGGAAACATACATTTGTTTGACCTATGGAAAAAAGACCCATTATTTCATCAGCCAAGTTCATGAATTTTGCTGCTCAGGAAACTGAGTGCTATGAAGTTCATCTGCCATGCTGTGAAATTAATTACAGAATACAAACCACTGTTGTTTTTTTGTTTGTTTGTTTGTTTGTTTTTGGTGAGGGGAAACATTTTTGAGAGGAAGAAAAAAATCAATCTTACACTTTTGATTTAGTCTATCTCAGAATTCAGATATGAAGATAAAATTTAATGTCTGAATGTTTTGAGACCCTACTTACCTACAAGTAGGGATCTCTGCAGAGCTGTGCTGCACAGTTGGGATTTGAGGAAAGGACAAAGTCACAAACAAGGACTGTTTGTGGGGGTCTCCATTGTAGAGCCTGAAACACCACAGAACTACTTACCTCCAAAGAGGGCTGCAAAGTGCAACTATTTACATGATACAGTGGGGGCTGCAGTTTGGGAATATCCTGGCAAACTAGCAAGGGAGTGAGAATGAGCGGGAGCTTCATCTCAAAGGTGCTGCTGTACTGAGCAAAATTAAGTACAAAATGATGAATCAAGGTCTCTATATTACCTCTGACAACGATGATTTACATGTCATAAAATTGTAAGATGTTATGTGCAGGGTTTAACTTATCATTGTAAAATGTATGTATAATGCTTTACTTTAAACAATATTCATAGATTATTACAATATATCTATGTCTTTCTGTGTTTGCAAAGGAAATACCTAAACACTTCTATTTCAGTGCTCATATTATTCTATCCATAAGCTATAATAAAAATCATGCTTGGTAGGAATAATAATTAAAAACAGAACTCACTGCCAGTATGAGTCACAGTTTATTTAAATGGCTTAGTTTCTAAGGAGAAAATCTTTGCTTGGAGATTTGCCTGCTGAAAGCAGGTAATGTTTTTTTATTTCCTTCTGGTGATCTTGTTTCAGTATTGTCTACTTCTTGTTTATGCTTCATGTTGAGGTCTTCTACCACTAGCCTTTCATTGATCTTAAAATATGTCTGAATTCTCATGTTTTAACACTTGTATATTATAATTGATGAAAGCATGCAGTTTTCAGGTCTGTTACTGACTACAAAGGTAGCTAACAGCACAGCTCTGGGCTTCTGCTTGCTGATCTGACTTCAACACTTCCGTTGCAGTTTGAGGCTGATCCACACTAACAGTGAGGAAGAGTGAAATTATTTGGAGAAGAAGCCCTTGTCCTTCAGCCTTCAGGAAGTGGGGGGTTATTTTATATGATGCTATTGGTATTCTGTCTATTGTCAGCTTGTACATCGATCTTAATGGACAAAGGTGACAATAAAGTATTATAGGAACTCATACTAAATAAAATTATTTTGTAATCTCTGGAATTTTAAGAAGAGGCTCTGATGCTCTATTTCATCCCCTCCTAGCACCCCATCAGAAACACTTAATGTCTACTACCATTCTAAAAAAGTTTTTTTCTTAGATGTGAATATAAGAAATGTTATAGCAATGCCTTTAACTACAATGTTTGTATTTAACAGGCAATATATTTTGAAAAATACTGCTATTTCCTTAGCACCATCAACTGAAAACTAAAAAATGCCTCATATTTTTTCAAGCCTAGCTATAACATAGCTTTCTGACACCAACCCCCAAAACAAAAGACATTTATCGAAGAATCATTATCTTACTGCCTATTGTTAGCTAATGTTTTGTTACACAACAGATAAACTTTTTCATTAACTCAACGCAAAGAACCCATCTTTTGTTTACTGACTGAAATAAAGATGTCAAACTCAGCAGATTAACAACTCTAATTTTCACAAAATGTATTCAGTTTACCTTTTCTTCTTCATCTTCTCCTTTTTTTTTTTTTTATTCTAAGTATTTCATTTGTTTCTGAAATGCTTCAAGGAAGGCTGAAAGGCCCATGGAATATTTCTGCCCTTGGAATTAAGCGCACAGCCATGAGGGTGACTGATTTGTCACTCAGCACAAAAGAAGAGTAAGAGTAAAAATGGGGAATTAATCCCTAAAATGGATCCTCAGGGTTAGAATTAAACTCTGATTCAGAGGGAGAGTCCCTTCATTTTAGGATTTGTCCTCTCTTCCAGTAAAAATAAACTTTTTATGCTCAGACCCTAAACCTTACAGAAGGTTTGTGTCCCAGAGGAAGAATTCCCACAGTGCAAGAGAATGGAAATGGAAATGATTACTGAAAGCAGATTACTCATTACACTTGCCTGGCAACAGTAGGAATATTAATTTAAAAAAATTGGTTACAAAAAATTTAACGTGCAAATAGCAAGCCACAATTAGCTTTCAAATCAGAAACAACTACATAGCATAAGACAAGGTTGCTGTTGTTACTGTGACAGTAAAAAGCTGTTATTTTTATGCCCTCCACAATTTAACTATTCCTTCACCCAAATTATTCATGCTACAAAAGCAAATCAAGGGCTGCAGGTTAATGTTACAGATCTCGCATAGGTTAATTTCAGAGCAGCCTGTATCAGGTACCTAAGACTATTTGAGCTCTTTGGTTCTACCTCCTGTTATTTGAAGGATTTCTCATTACATAATGTCCATTAATGCTTCTTTCTCAAATGCATGCTGCAGTAGAGCTACACCAGCTATCCCCCTGTAAAGATTATCCTCCAGCCTAGCAGCTTTACCATTTGAGGCCTTTTAGACCTCATCACTGACATGTGAATAATTCTTCTCTTCATGAACAGAAGCTCTAAATTCCTTCAAGGTAGCTGGAGGGCACTGATGAAACTCTCTGGTTTGCAATTCTTTCTGTTGATCTTGTTTCAAAAGCTTGAAATGAAAGTCACTTTCAAGTAACTCTCCAAAGAGTGCAAAGGGGAAAAAAAAAAAAAAAAAAGTTTCTTTCTCCTTCTTTAAATATGCACTGACTGGTAGACAGCAACAGAATTACTCTGGCCACTCTGACAATCTTCAGAGAGACGTATCCCTTGAGTGCTTTTCTCTAGACTATGTAGGACGTTATTTAAAAGACTCCTTTAAAGATACACTCCTCAGAAATCCTTTTATATATACAGCTTGAGTAGTTAGGGGTATACATTCTACCTGATCGCAGAAAAGAATTGGAAGTTACCCATGTGCCAGATTCCTCAACCTCCCTGCAAAGAGAATGTGTTAGGTATCATCATTCAGAAACTTCAAATGATTCAATGGCCCTACAGATGTTCTGGACAGTGAACCCCAACCTTGTCTCCCATATATAAACTAAGTTTACCACTTTTGCTGTATGGACATGAGACAACTGCTACTACAGCAATGCAACACATGCTTTGTGCCTGTAGCTACACTAAGAAGATGCAATCCACCTTCTACGGACAGCCAAGACTACAAGTCAGCTCGCCCTCCCTGTGCCCTGACAGCATATTAAAGCTTCAGGCTTCCATCAGCCCAGGTGTTATCAGTATCTGCCATCACTGCCCTCACCCTGCAGTGCCAAGGTGGCTGCTATAGCCCTGGCAGAGCTTCACAGAATACATATGGCAATCTCCAGTGTTCCCTTCAGAGTTAACAACCCTTTGGTGTCAGCTACAGAGAGTGGGTTTACAAAAATGACATTTATTCTTGGAGACTTATATATATATATATATATAGCTCTTGGGTGAGTTTAAGGTTTGTCTTTTCCAAAGCTTTGAAATAAGGCTGATGTTATGCAGCTTTTCTCAGGTCATGCCCGTGGGGCTACACAGGACATATTTCTTTGTGACATGTACCTGAACAGTTAGTTCAAATGCTTTTATTGTGGCTGCAGAGAGAAATGTGATACTCCTGCTCTTGCAAAACTCCCAGCATCTACAATTAGAACTTCAGAAAGGAGGGATTCTGACATTTAGAATGCCTCTAATGCTGGCAGTAAGAATAGACTCTGGGTAGTAGAATGAATTGTGAATTTAAGGCAAACCTTTTGAGCTGTTTCTCCGTGTCCTGAAGCTGTGCAGCTTCTTGCTTCTGTGATTCCAACTCAGCACTGAGTAGTTCCATTGTGTCCTTCAAAAGTAAATTCTCTTTCCTGAGCTCGGAAATTTCACTCTGACATTTGTCCAGTTCATCGTGAAGAGATCTGATCTGGCTCTGGCTACTTCCTTCCTAAGAAAAAGGCCTAATTCAGTTATTCATAGTCTCTTATTATTAACCTTAATGTCACAAAATCATAGAGTGGTTTGGGTTGGAAGGGACCTTAGAGACCATCTAGTTCCAACTCCCCTACCATAGGCAGGGATGCCACCCACCAGACAAGGTTGCCCAGGGCCTCATATAACCTGGCCTTGAACACCGCCAGGTATGGGGCATCCACAGCTTCTCTGGGCAACCTGTGCCAGCACCTCACCACCTGCTGAGTGAAGAATTTCCTCCTAAGAGTTAATCTAAATCTCCCCTCTTTTAGTTTAAAACCATTCCCCCCTTGTCCTATCACTATCTGCCTGAGCAAAATGTTGCTCTCCATCTTTTTTGTAAGCCCCCTTTAAGTATTGAAAACCTGCAAAGATATCTCTGGGGCTTCTCCTCTTCAGGCTTAACATCCCCAGCTCTCTCAGCCTTTTTTCATAGGAGATCTGATCATCTTCATGGCCCTCTGGACCTGCTCCAACAGATCCACATCCTTCTTGTGCTGGGGGTCCCTGAGCTAGATGCAGTACTCCAAGTGGGATCTTGGAGATCTCCCTGTACTTGCATGCATTGCTTTTGCATGAACAGATTTTTCAATTCTATGTGAAGTTCTATGAGCAAGACAAAATCTGTGATCATAATTTCTTAAACATACCATATAGTCTCCATATTTTTTGGAACATTCATTCATTACTTGTGCTTTAGATTATGATCTTTAAATGTCAAAAAATCCTTCACTTTTTCCCCCGTTTCTAAGCTGATAAACAATGCTAATATTTTTAAGTGTGACATAAGGGAAGGAAACCTGTTGCATTCCTGTGAGAGAATTTTACTATGTCTGGAGAGAGAAATGTGATACCACTGCTTTCAGAAAACACAGCAAGATAATGAAGTAGGAATTGGATTCTTGCCTGTTGCTTCTTCAGTGTCCTCACACTCTTCAGCTCCATTTGGAGCTCTTCTATTTGTTTTTTGAGATTAGTGCATGATGTCTGCTGCTCGGAAAGTTCCATCCTTAGCGATCCTAGTAACAACCAGACTGACAATCATTAGGGCAGTCAGAGGCCAGATGGATCGGAGGTAGATATAGACAATGTAGATGAAAACATTAACACATTACATTTGCTTTGTCTCACAGCTCCTTTGCCATTAAATATTATAAACAGGAGTAGAAAAAGGAACATGCATTCTCTCTGGTAAAAGCTAAACCTATTATAGACAACTTCATTGAGCAATAGTAAGAAGATACAGAGCTACAACAGCAGTAACACAACATCATAATCAGAGAGGTAAAGTCTGTGTCAGCTATTTTGCAAACTGAATCACGATAATTTTTTCTTCTAACCTTGGATTTTAATAGCGCAGCCCTGAGCTTCCCTGTTAAATCTTCTGATGTTTTATAAAAGGCCGTAACACACACTGAGATTTCAGTTTGTGCTAACACACAATGCAACACTTAAATGAGGGGAATCTGTCATACACTGTTACTGTTGTGTAGATTGGGTACAAGTTTCAAAATGGATCAAGTACAGGAGAGAAGTTTGTCTCTCACATTCCTACATTTTTTCTTAAAGAAGCAGAACAGGATTTCTCTATTGAACATACTAACTTTAGAGAGCAACAAATCTTTCAAGTAAATTTGAATACTGAATAAAAAGCAAGAACAGAACCCAGCTTATATTTAAAGTACTTTTGAATTATTCTTTCTTTCTTTCTTTCTTTCTTTCTTTCTTTCTTTCTTTCTTTCTTTCTAAAAGCCTCTTATAAATGAGATTTAATAATCAGAGTTCAAGCCTGGAGATATTACAGGTTCACATATTGCAGTGCTCTGGTCAGATCTGAACTATTTAGTGAACTTTCTAAACTGACCAAACAATATGTATGGAGCCACAGACTTCCACTGCAGACAAAACAGTCTTGAGCCACATATAATAATTCCTCACATAGAAAAAAAAAGGAAACCTATGTACTAACTACAATATTCCATTTTAATACACTACCAGATGTATAGCTGTATGTTGCATACCAGCTGCTGACAGCTAAGAGCAAGGTGAACAAACAGTGCTAAGTGTGTGTTGCTCAAATTGTAGGGTATGGTAAAGGAGATTCAGAAAGACCTGAGTTCCTAGAAGATGACAAAGAGGATAAATGGGATGAAGGTCAGGGCTTCTCAGCATATCATCAAGCAGTAGGAGCTGTGTATGACGTGAGACGTTATACCTAGCAATAGAGTTTGCTGCTTCTGTATCTGCTCGAGTTCATCATGTAATTCTTTCTTTGCTTTCTCTTCCAAGGTTTGCATTTCCAGCCTATGCGACTGATGTTGGATTTTGAAAGTCTCATTAAACTCCTTTTTCAAACGCTCTTCTGCCTCCTGTAAGCAAAATACAAAAAAGTAGTTGGAACCTGTTTATCACCTTGTTGTTTTACTTGTAATGCCTGCATGAATCTGGTCTTTCACTGCAGAACTTTTACTATTTTCTTCATCACTTTACATGGCACTTCACCAACACAAGAATAAAAATGACATGAAGTTAAAAACTAAAACTTAACAGGGACAAGAGAAATTACCAAGGTATCTCCCATTAGATTTGCTGTACATCATGAAATAATGACGACACAGACATTTGACATTAGAAAGATGTTTTCTTATTCAACATACAAAGCCCCAGATTTGACCCATATCTCTATATTTATCACACTGTATCAGAAAAAGGCTTCTATCTTTCCTTTAATTTTTCTTCGACAGAACTTCCACTGTCATGAGAAGTGCTCCTGATATACTGCTGAAATGCTATAAATGATGGAGCAGTTGCTATGTAGTGGCTTTGAAAACAACCCTTACTGCCAGTTTCATTTTTACCAGCCTTCAGATTGGTTTGTTAAAGCTGGGATTTTATTCTGAATATATAAACAAGATATTAAATTCTTTTTAGTTTTTATTATTATTATTATTTTATTTTACCACTTATGTTTTAAAAGAATGTTTTCCCTAATATTTGTAATATCAACAGGGACATCTGAACTCCATGCCACAATTATATATTTTTAAGCTCTTTTTTTTTTTTTTTTTTTCCTTGAACAGCTACTTTGTTGAGTACCTCAATATATTGCATTAACATTTAGTCACTGAAATAAATCCACTTGAACCTTTAAAAGCTTTGGTTATCTACTTACAGAATTGATTTCTTTAAGCTATCTAAGCCAATACACATCATTATACATGCATATTATACTTCTCTTAAAGTATTTATGTATAAATGAATAATGGATGAAAAAGAATGAAATAGTCCTTTTAATAGCATGCTTAGGAATTCCGTTGTATTTTTGAAACCAGAGCAGAGCTTGAAGAGCTTGTATTCATCTCAGCCTAACTGTATAGAATAGGATACTTTATTTTATGTAACACTTTATTCCACTGTGTTCTCAGTTCAAATGCTAAAATTAACAAAAAAAAAATTAAATATGTTGAGGTTTCAAAACCAGCAGAATAATGCATTATGTGCAACAATGGCAACACATTATTAAGATGAAAGGTAATAACTAAGCTGATAATCAGTTTCTCCCTAGTTTAACCCAAACCATTTATTTTTTAGCTAGTATCTCATAAACTGACCTTGAGTTCCTGTTTTTTGCTTTTCTCCAACATTTTTAAGACTTTTTGGTGTGATGCTTCCAGTTGCAGTTTAACATTCTGGTTTTCTTTAATGGTGCTCTGAAGATCCTGCAAAAGCTTCTCTTTTTCTTTGTTGGACTGTAGATTATGCTTCTTCAGCGACTCCTTGAAATTATTTGCTTGTTGCTCTAATATTTGCTTCAGTTGAGCCACCTGCCAGAAAAGTAAGTTAGCAGGATAGGATTAATGGCTACACTCACAATGGAGAGGAACTATGTAAATCTGAGTATATTTTATGAACTTGTGTTGCTCTATGAAAAATAGCAAGATGCTTGCTTCATGAAATGAGCCCTTTGTTTCAGTGAAGAATGGAGTTACGTGATTTTTTCTGGGTACCAATATTGTAACTCAGAATGGTTTTAGCCAACTGAAAAATATTAATAGGTAAAGCTGATTTTTTTTTTTTTCATGGTGCCACTCTTAAGTAGGAAGCTTTGAATTCTTGATCTGAAACATTTCATTTAGAAATTTTACTTGATTCCTGGTTTTGAAATGACAAAAACACCTCAAATGAAACCTCCATTATTAAAACTTATCATTTAAGGATTCTCTTTATTTTTTCTCTGCCCTCTCATTGATTTTTGATTTGATTAATGAACAAAAAGCAAATGATTAGTGCAGCTTTAATGAGTAATTCAAAAGACCAACTAGAATAGCTCCTTCTGAAGAACATCTGGAAGCATCAGAGGTGAGAGAAATAGAACAGTTTTTACAGTTCTTTGGGGAAGCAGGTACCCCCACTCCCTTTTATTTATTTATTTATTTATTTTTGTGGGGAGGCAGGAATATGCCTCTTTTCTATTTGATACATTTTCTAAACTTTCAGAAAAAAAAAAAAAAAAAAAAGCCATTCTTCTTAAATTTGCCATTGCAAACACCATAGCTTTGAAGTTTTGCAAAACTTCTTGCCTTTTCTTTTTGGAAGCATGTAAAAGCATGTATCTGTTTTCATCGTTTACATACTTGTACATTCCAGCCTTATAGAAACAGAATTCAAACTGTGAAAGAGGTAAGGCTGCTTCCTTAGAATTTCATAAGATTTAAATGATAAATCATATGATGTTCATATAATTTAAATTATTCAAATGATGTTACACACATCTGCAAGTTTGATATCATAAAGACTATATAGCCTGTGACTCCTTTGTATTTTTGCCTTATACGCTAAAATTTTTTTTTTCTCTTCTCTAGTGTTGCCTTCATTTTTTTCCTCACAAATATTGCAAACAGTTTGTTAGTTGAGGCAGCACTTTAACTAGCTAAATAGCTGTTCGCAACTTTGACTGCACACTCATGGTCCTTTCTGATGCAGCACCACAGAAGCTGGATGAAGATTTACTAAGCGGGCTGAGGCATCTACATCCTTCGATTTCATTCTTGTAGCACGTTCCAGTATATTTTGTGTTACATAAGAGAAAAGGAGGCATGCTGTGCAAACCTGACTTCTCATTAACTTCTTGGCCACAGGCAGCATTGCACTGTCCAAAGAGAGGTACTAATGATCTATGCCGTATATCCCCAAATCCTAGGAATATTTTCTCATGATAGCTAAATGTATTCCCTCTACTTCATGGCTTAGCTCTTTCTCACAGCAGTTGAGCACATTGACTTCTCTCCTCCAGAGGACGTTATCTTCTTTCCCTCTCTCCTGAGGCCCTTCTCCATTCCCAGATGGATTGCAGCCCTCATTCAAGTACACTTGTAAGGCTGCAATATTCTCATAGGTTCCCAGCACAAAACAATCCTCTGAATCCTCAAAATGCTGCAAAATGCTTGGTATCAATTCCTTGGATTTCAGTGCCTTTTGGAGAAAGGGCATCCTGTACCCCCACTTTATGACCACGACCTTTAATCTGCCCCAGTAATTGTCTCTGGTGAGGCTGCACCTCAAATACTGCGTTCAGTTTTGGGTCCCTCACTACAAGGACACTGAGGTGCTGGTGCATGCCCAAGAAGGGTGGCACTGCTGCTGAAGGTCTAGAGAACAAGATTTATGAGTAGGAGCTGAGGGAGCACAGGTTTAGCCTAGAGAAAAGGAGGCTCAGGGGAGACCGTATTGCTCCCTGCAACTGCCTCAAAGGATGTTGTAGGGCAGATGGTGTCTGCCTCATCTCCAAGCAACAAGCGATAGGACAAGAGGAAATGGCCTTAAGTTGTGCCAGGAGAGGGTTAGGTTGGATATTAGGAAAAATTTCTTCACTGAAAGGGTTGTGAAGCGTTGGAACAGGCTGCCCAGGGACATGGTTGAGTCACCATCCCTGAAGGTCTTCACATGATGTGCTTAGGGACATGCTTTAGTGGTAGACTTGGCAGTGCTTGTTTTATTTTCTCTACAGAGCAACTAAGAGCCTGAAAACATTGTAAAAAAAGATGCTCCATTTGGTCTTTTGGTTGTTTATAATTTTGAGTAAAATATTTGGGTCTGATATTCACAGAATATCAGGCGAAGAGGATTTATTTCTGTATAAGGAAGATTCATGTGAAACACAAATATTCTTCATGGACTTCATGTAGTGTGGAGATAACTCAAAACCTGACTTGAACACATACATCTATCATCAGAACTACATAACTTCCTTACTGAGTCTGGTTTCTTTACCTCTGTAACTAGCTACAAGATAGAAAGTTACTGTTCCATTTTTGAGTATGCTTATGGCTGCACAACTGCTGTTCCTACATACAAGTCAATATATTGTATTCCTTCCATTTAGATAAAATTTGTCCTTCAGTTCAAATCCACAGATCACTTTTTTCTCCAGCTAATTGGTGGTGGCCATTATTGATCATCACTGATCTTGTACTTCAGTTTCTCTCCATACTCTCTCCATCAGTTTGCTCACAGAAGGCCAGTATTATAATTAATGTGGATTTCCTTTACCAGATGGGGTAGTGTGCTATATTTGAACTTCAAAGTTCCTTAGTTTTATTACTGATGTTTCACATGTTCTGAGATCTACAACACTATCTGTAATTTACACGTGACAGAAGTGTGCAAGCAGAGATGAACCTCGTTAAAAAACTCTAATGGATCTGCAAACTTGGTGGTAAAACCAAGCGATCAATGAAACTTCCAGATGAATCTATCCAAAGAAAACATTTTTGAATGTATACATCAGAATAAAAACGTAAAATGTGGTTCCTTCAGACCAAATTCACTGTTTTAAGACATTAAAAATAAATTACCTCCTCACTTGCAAGGAGAGAAATGGCTTTATTCACAGCACGCAAGGGAAGAAGAGATGGCAGAGATGGTTCTGCTGTGTGTGTTTAAGAGAGAAAGCAGGCACTGAGGCACAGAAAAAACAAGAGCAAGAGAGTACGTGCGTGTGCATTTGAAGGTAACTGGGACACTTACCCAAGCAATGAAGGCCTGGGTTGACCAATGACAGGTTAATACGTAAGTGAAGAAGTAGCATCAGGAGACAGTAGTATCTTATAACCCAGTGACAAGGGAATTCTTGTCACTGGTGAGAAAAATTCTTGAGAAATTCTGCCAGCAGAGAAAGCTGGCAGAAGGAAAAAGAAGCTTGGGTCTCTTATACTTCATGGGAACGCTAGATTGGTAGGTAAGAAAGCAAACAGTCCTTCACCCAGTGTTATGTGAATCAAGACTTTTATCTTGTTCTTTTTTATGTGCCAGAAAATTAAAGGTTAACTTTTACCATCTCTCAAACAGTTTCAAATCAACTTTGAAAACGTCACTGAAGCAATGCAACCAAATTGATTTGAATTAGCCAATTTGAAAAAGCATCTAGCTCCAGATGCCCCAAACTGTGAATTTAATCCAGCTAATCTTCCAGTCATTTCTTGACTTTTTCCTTTTTTGTCATCCAATTAAAAACAACTAGCTGTCTGAACAAACAAGTGAAGAATATACTGGGCAAGTATATGACTGTGCCTGCCATCACAGTTGGCTTGCCTTTTGACTTCTGCTTTGATTATTTTAATTCACTGTGCTTCCAAGCACTATGAATATTTGAAGCCTAGCTAATATCTGCTCTCCCTTTCTTTTATTTGTTGTATGTAAGTGTGAAATCTCAAAGGCAGGATCTAAAGTTGGAATCACAGAGAATATTTTGACTTCCTGTATCTTTTAAGTAGAAAGATCTGAGTTTCTCAATGCATTGCTAGGGGATGAATTTGTATAAAAGACTTAAAACTGCCTTTTGATGTATTATAGAAGAGTCACTGCATTTGAGAGTTTGTTCAGACAGTGAAAATAAGGTGCCTGAATACTACAGGGTTTTACTCATACTATGATGCTATTACATCAAAACACTAACACAGCATAAAAGTAACAAGAAAATAATGAAATGCTATTTCATTGTAGTCTTTAGGCTTATTTCACAGTTACTTCAGTTATAGTTAAATAGTTCATAGTTAAATGCCTTCCTAAACTTATGGCAATTCCTGACTGGAGGGACAGGTGCAAACACAATAGTCACACCTCTACTGCTGATATCATTACTTGGTGGTGCATCCAAGACCGTGATCAAGGTTCTGGGCATTGCTGTGTTAACACTGTTCACAGATATATCACAAAGGGATTCCTGCCCTTCCATTTTATATACCTTGTAATTCCAGAATAGTCTCACACATGCTGAAGAGATCCTGGAGTGCCTAAGCAAGAGACTGAAGGACTCTAATGAATTAGCAGTCAACCTACACTGGTGTCTTTCCTTCCAAGGCACCAAACAGGTGCAAATCTAGCTTATTTATTCAGAAATATCTCAATAATAAATAAATACTGTCATTTTGAAGTGCATCCCCAGAGAGAACAAATTATCATGATTCTGTCTACTCTGCACAGTGTTCTAGCTATGTCAGCCCAACCAAAAATATGCCTTATGCAGCAAAGAAAGCTATTTTTAGATGTGAAATCGTATCCAGGTTAGAACTGGATTAGTAACAGCACATTGCCTAACCTTCGAGGCGGAAGCTCTGGGCTGAGCCATTGCAAAGTTCCCAGCTGGGAATCATGCCCTCAGTGAAACATAATGTTGCATAGTAAATGGTGTTTTCTTGGCTGTGAATAGTCAAATATTTATACAAGTAAAGTATTATAAATTGAAATTACAACACTTCCCTGGCAAAACTGCCAAGCAACTGGTTCAGAAAATAACCCAGGGCATACCAAGAACAATGCAAACTTTCTCTTCAGAAGAACCATTTCCATCTTCGCCATTTTGCAAGCACTGTAAGATATACTGAAATGTTTCTTAGTGTTCTGTTGATACTTACCATGGTGTTGTGAATATAAAATATGACATGATATATGCTATTTTATGGTATTTATTTTATTCCTGTGTTTAGTGACAATAGTTTTCCAGCGAACCTTGAATTTACCATGAATTCATGATATCAGAAGAAACACGGGTATCATTCCTATTTTTCTGGCCTGAATGTGTGACTTCAAGAGTAATTTGATGGCTCATTGCTTTAATTCTTGCATCTGCAAAATCTGAACAATAATTGCCTCACAACATAAGCCTTTGAGATCTTCCAGTGGAATATACCAGCTGCATATAAATATGCAATATTATC
Source organism: Aythya ferina (assembly GCF_964211825.1). Taxonomy (NCBI): domain Eukaryota; kingdom Metazoa; phylum Chordata; class Aves; order Anseriformes; family Anatidae; genus Aythya; species Aythya ferina. Next base: position 16,475,031 of record NC_140300.1, read on the forward strand.
AGGTTGGACAGTATCCATCTCTTCCCATCATACCTCAAAATGAGTATAACTTTCAGGCACAACACAGCAACACCAGCAGTTTTCAGCTTTGAATAGCCTAAGATGTTTTTATGGAAATATGTACATTAAGGGGAATTAGAAAAAGAATACAGACGACCAATTTCTAAGAACCCACATGTTGCATTAGGTGCAAGGAAGACACTCAAGTGGATAATCCAACACAAGTTGGATTGACCTGAAATGCTCAGTGAAGAAAACTGTAGAAAACAGCATTATACACAAATGTGTAATAAAACCTAAAACCAGGATTTAGCTAGAAATTTTAGAGCATTAAAAACTAGACTTAAATTCTATACTTCTAACACTGAGGAAGGGACAGAATGTCAGAATGCAACTGTTTGATACCAGAAAGTATAAATCTGTTTTACAAGAGAAATAAAAGGTAAAAGACCATACTGCATTCAGAACTAGCACAGCTACTACAGCTTGAATGGGAGAAAAAGCAGGTGTTACACAGTAAATGACCACAACTCATGCCCTGATTGCTGAAATATATGTCGTGGTTCCGCTCGAGTGGGCAGCCGAGCTCCACCACAGCCGCTCTCTCACTCCCCCTCCTCAAAGAGGAATGGGGAGAAAATATGTGAAAAGGGCTCAAGGATTGAGATAAGGATGAGAAAATCACGCAATAATTATTGTAACGGGCAAAACAGACTCGGCATAAGGAGATAGTAAGATTTATTGCCTACAACTAACAAGCGAGAGAAGTGAGAAAACAAAGCACCTTCCCCCCCCCATCCACCCTCTTCCACCTCCTCCCCCCGAGCGGCGCAGGGGAACGGGGAATGGGGGTTATGGTCAGTCTACAGCACTTCTTCTCTGCCGCTCCTTCTCGGTCACTCTCATCCCCTGTGCTGTGGGGTCCCACCCACGGGATACAGTCCTTGATGAACTGATCCGGCGTGGGCTTCCCACAGGCAGCAGCTCTTCCAGAACTGCTCCAGATATGGGTCCGTACCACGGGGTCCATCCCTCGGGAGAAAACTGCTCCAACCTGGCTCCCCTACGGGCAGCAGCTCCTGCCAGGTCACCTGCTCCTGCGTGGGCTCCTCTCCACGGGCTACAGGTCCGGCCCAGAATCTGCTCCGGCAGGGGTCTTCCACAGGCGGCAGCCTCCGTCGGTGCAGGGCCACCTGCTCCACCGTGGTCTCCTCCACGGGCTGCAGCGTGGAACCCTGCTCCACCGTGGTACTCCATGGGCTGCAGGGGGACATCCTGCTTCACCATGGTCCTCACCACAGGCCGCAGGGGACTTCTGCTCCGGCGCCTGGAGCACCTCTCCCCCTCCTTCTACACTGACCTTGGTGCAAGGCTGTTCTCCCACTCCCTTGACTCTCCCGGCTGCTGTGTGGCGCAGCGTTTTTTCCCTGTCTTAAATATGCTCTCACAGAGGCGCAAAACAACATCGCTTATTGGCTCGGATCTGGAAAACAATGGGGCCCTTCCCAAACATGGGGCAGCTTCTAGATCTTTCTCACAGAAACCACCCCTATGGCTCCCTGCTACCAAAACCTTGCCACGTAAACCCACTACAATATACCACACCAAGCAGTACTAATAGCAAGGGAAAGTGAAAACAGGAGGAGATGTGACATCTTACTTAGGCCCCCAATGAGCCTATCTGTCCTTTCTCTGTCTTTGAACATTGAAAGAGAGCTTATTATGACCACTCAGAGTCCACAAATTCCAGCTGAGAAAGATCTAGGGTTTCATCTTCTGCAGAACTGTTCCCATGCAAGCACCTACTGAGCTTGCTAGAAGTGAAACTGGTTAGAAGCACTGAAGATAAAAAGTGATGGAAATTATAGACAGTCAGTTAGAAGAACTGTGGCTATCTCTAATTCACTGGTACAATAGTGTCAGCTACCTAGTTCCTGTTGCTTTTCCATTACTTCTTGAATTAGACTGAAGAAATTTTGTATTTTGGGGAATATTCTGTAAAAATTTGGCTCCTTAAAACCTCCATTGTCAGGAGAAGAAAAAAAAAAAAAGACGACAAGTTCTTATGATGAAACATATGCATCCACTTATAATCTTCCAGAATGGACAACCACAGATCATTTTATTGCTGCAAAAAGCTAACAAATGGAATGATATATTTGGGATATAAAAATAAATGCTGCACTGAGCATCAACAGAACTTTTCACTAGGGTAATGACTTCAGTTCTCTTAAAGCATTTACTTTACAGCTTATCTACAAGATAAAAGCATCAAGATGTTCACAAGCAAAACCTTTACATGAGAACACTGAAGAAAAAGAAATATCCTGACCATAAGGTTTTAAAGCAAGTAATATTTGCCTAAGAGAACTGAACAACGCTCCAGGGGAACACCTGAGGCAGAAAACATGTATGCACAGTTGTGAGGAATTTTAAAGATGCATTCTTTACCTGGTTAAGTAATTGCCTTGCAGCAGCTTTGCTTTGTTTTGACAGAAAATTGTTTATCTAACCTGCAGGCATGGAATTTCAAATCATGACACTTTATTGTATTAATATTTTGCGAGATGAACTAATCTGGAAAATGTGCATCACTCAGCCTTCAACTACCTATACAAACAGCTGTTAGTGGATAATCTAATACTAAACCATCTCAGGTATTTATTTCCAGATTAATCCATGTTAGCAGATTTGCTATTGTGACTTAGATGTAACTGGAGCAAGGAATGCTATATAAGCCGTGTCATCCTCAAAGCTGATTTGGGGCCGCAATGGTTTCCCTATTTCATTCTTGATCTTGAGAACATGGAGACATAGCTAATGACTAATATATAAAATACTGTGCATTCCAAACTGCTTCAGTTACCCCATCGGTCACTTTATCAAGCAGGCAGAACAGAAACATTGATCTATTCAATGATTTCCATGCAATTCTCTTGCTCAAGAAAGCAAACAATAAAGCCCTTTTACATGTCTATACAAAAAAAGAAAAAAAATCAGAAAGTAAGGAATATTCTAAGCCCATATAGCCCTGTATGGGGTTTCATTTAGGGTTTTTGTTTTCAGATGAAAGGAAAATGAAGTGCCCTCTTATTACTGAGTTACGTATATGCCCAGCTTACCTCAAGTGAAGAGTTTTGAAGTTTCACAGTTAGGGCTTCCTTCTCTTTCTCTAGTTGCTTTATTTCATGCTCAGAGTTTCTTTTAAATTCCTCTAGCTGTGCCTGGAGCTCCTAAAGTTAAAAAAAAAAAAAAAAAGAAAAAAAAAAGAGAGAGAATGAAATAGCTGAGACAAAACAGGCAGCATGAAAATAAATTACTTAAGATTTCCTTAATACTTCTCTGTGACTCTCTAAGAAGAGAGAGTTATAAGCAATAATATTTACTGCCTATAAATAATAAATGCCTACTATGCTTTTTCACTAAAATATGGAATGATCTGACTTATGTGAAGAATTTTAGCCTGGCACCATTCTAAGTATACTGTGTACAAACTCATTCACATAAAACAATACTGTATGTAAAAGGCAGAGTCCTTTTCATAGGGCTTACACTTGATATTGATCATATATGAATACCTTCATGATCAGACAGAATAATTTACTCCCACAGATTCCTTTATGAGAAGCAGGACTGCAAAAATGCATGAACTCCAGCAGTTTCAGAAGACAGATATGAATTCTTCTGAAGCGCACTTAACACAATTCATAGTCCCCAAAATCTAGAAGGTACTGTCAACGTTAAGTGATAGGAACTGCACATTTTTTATGGCTTCACAACTCATCAGCAAGAGTTTTGATTATTCTCAAGTAGATGTTGAACTTGGAAAGGTATAGCAGTGTTAAAACTAGGAAAAATAACAGAAGCACCATCTTAGCAACAACAAGGGTCATTTGACCTGTAGTCTGACTGTCCAACCCTACAAACTGCTGTAATCTTTTTTTTTTTGCCTATTCAGTGCCTGACAAACACACAAATATAGTAGGAGACAGAAACTAAATTTCTCCTTAGTTTATGCCCAAATGTGGCAAACTAGTTGGCATGCACTGAGGTAAGCCTTAAATCATGTGCTTAAGACTAAACACGTGTTTTCTTACCTCTGAATGTATTTCTGCTAACATTTAGGTTCCTACTGCACAGGAATATTATAGATTGCAAATGTGCTGCAGCCAAAGGATTCCATGCCACTGGGCAAGAGAGCAGAATTTACCAGAGAGCAATTCTCAGGAAAGTGAAATTCTTTTAAGAATGTCTTACGCCAATTGCTGCTAGTACATACCAACAACAAAACAGTGGCTTGACCACTTAAAACACATTGAGAAAAGGTATTGCTCTGGCAACTTGCCTGAAGTTGCTCTCTTGTCCATGAGAAGACAATCATTCTTTCTGATTAAAGTTAAATAAGGACATACATACACACTTATGTATTTGTTTGTAATCAGTGGTGATGTAATTGATAACACCTTCACTCTGGATCCATTTACTAACACTTTGTAGAATTAGCTTCTCTGCCTAAACAATGCAAAATGTTGATTAAATCACTGTACTTGAGTATTTCACAGCAGAGATCCATGGAAATTGAAGTCAGAAAATGGAATATACCTACAATACATTTTTCTTCAGGAGGGAACTTACATTAATCACTCCAGCTGTCACACACAAAGCACGCAACGTGTTGCTAAGAAGGCAGTTTGTCACATCAAGGATAAATTCACCTTCCTGCCTCTGGAGCTTTTCACAGAAATACGTCAGCTCAACTTTCTTCTTTCATTTTATTTTTTTTTCAGTAAGACCATAGCAAGAAAATCCTTGCATTTTATGATAATTCAAAGTGCCTCCAGTGAGGATAATTCAAATGATGTCACTGTGACCAATAAGATTAAAGACAGATGAATTAGAGCACCTATAAATAGAATACATCTACCTTCTGCATTTTTTTTTTAGCATGCATGAAGTTTTAGACTAACTTGATTTTCTTTATATGCTTCATTACAAGATCTTCCAACCCATATAACAGCTATTCCTTCAGACAAATCCTTTCCTTTTGGAACTGATAGTTACAATGAAAGTTCTCAGTGTCTTTTACTCATACCCTCTTTTAGCCACAGCTTCCATAGTCCCATAGTCTTTGCAATACACTAGCTATATAATTTGACAAAAATGAGGTAGAATTTTGTGGTCTCAGCTATCAGTTTTGTGGGGAATATGCTATTTCAGTGGACATACTCCACTGAAAAATACTGGCTTTATTTTAGTAAACAGTGTGGAACTTTAATGATTGAGGGTTGCATGCCTCATCTGCAGCTGTTTATCTTTTTTTTTTTTTTTTTTTTTTTTTTTTTTGTAATTTTGGTTTGGTTTTGGGTGTGTGACTCACTTCAAAGTATGGAGGCTTCCTCAACCTTACTTATTTCAAAAAGTACAAAGGAAAATTTGTTTTTGTTATGTCTCCAATAACAGGTCTAATTTTCCACAGTGGTAGGAAAATGGGAAAAAATAAAAAAATAAAAAGAAAAAAATTGTGTCTGTACAATTGATTAAGGGGAGACATTGCATACAGAGGGAACTCTCAGGATCCATACATTTCTGATTGTAGTGAGTCCGTTCCTGATATTACGATATTACTTCTGCTTAGCTTTTCAGAAAAAAAAAAAAAACAAAACTGTTCTCTACTAAAAAATAATTTAAAACATCTGCATTTCAATTTAACTTAACAAAGAAAGTCTGGCTTGAATCTTATTCTCTTCCAGTTTTTGGTTATAGAAGAAGTTGAATGCTTTAATTTGGTCTAGCTCAATTTTACTTAAGTAGTGTCTTAGCTGTCATTGAGCAACTGATGTACTTGAAGTTATGAACACAAGTCAGTGTTCCACTGGATGAGGGCAGAGCTCTAGCAATCTTACAGGACTGACTTCTATAGAATAATCTAAAGGCCATGAATGTTGAAAGAACAATTACATTGATTTCAGTACTTTTTGGCATGCTTTGGAATGTTTAAGAGCAAAGCACCTGTTTAAGCTCTTGCACACCTTCAGAGCCTCTCATTTGGTTTTGTTTGGCAGAAGTCATTTGCTGCAGTTGCATTTTTGATGCTCTGGTTTGTCTGCTTCATTAAAAGCTTTGCTCTGGGAATTCAATACAGCTTCTGTATCTTCTGTGGTAGCAACATTTACATTTCAAATAGCATAAATAACTGGTGGAACGTGAGTGACTACTAACAAGGGAAATAATTCAGAATGACATTAATGAGCATCTTACCTGCTTTTTGCAAGATTTCCTTCTCCTGAAACGTATTTCTCTCTGACTACACTTAGATTTTCCTTCACGCTTTTCAACACACTTTTTGATCCCAGAATTTCTTGCTGTGGTCCCTAAAGCTACACTTCCAGATTCTAAAATATGCATTGTGCTTCAAAGCTTATTACATATGTTCTTTTTTTGTTATCTAGAATAAATCATCATTTTCTGTCTTGGTGCAGTTCCATGGCATGAATCTTTCACCTAGAGAGAATGTTTAAAATAACCTTTTGCTCTTCCATACCCTTAAAGTGACTCTGTTGCCAGAATATTTGTAATGTGGGGCCATTCCCTCAGATGCAGTAACCATCATTGTAAGGTGAACACTCATCAAGACTTACCATTTAAAAGATGCCTGAAATTATCCTAAATTTGGAACAGGACATACTTCCTTTAATTTTCTGACAACTTGTGTTAAAATATAGTTAATATTTTTTCCAGTTGCTGAAGTATAATAGTTTGTTACACAATTCATAACACAGATGCCTAAAAAAAGAAAAATCATCTCCTACAGACTCTGCTGAGAATTGTCTGTCCATAACTAAAGGTAAAAATTGGAACATAACTATTATTACATTTCTGGAGGTTCTACCCTCAAATTCCAAATGTCTAACACAATAATGCAATACTTACCCAGACTAAATTTCCATTTGCTCCTATATGAAGGGTATTTGAGTAGAACCTCATGGATCAAACCTACTTGTATTTGACACTGTAGGTGAGAACTTAAAGGTAAGTGTGTTTCTTTTACTTCTGTAATATGCCAAAATTATTCCAAAACTAGATTGAATAGATCAGTCTTAATGACTTGTCATCCTTTATATTCTTTCTTCCACAGTAATAATAATAAACATGAGCTAACATGATGCCTTTCATCTAAAAGTCTCAAACCACTTGACATACACTAAGGAGAAAACAGAAAAATCGCTTTGCTTAAACATCAGTCCTTTTACCTTTCATGCATTTTGACAGCTTTTTTTTTGGATAGTATTTACTGATGATCAGAGGTATTACTGATTAAAGAAATGCTTCTGTTTCCGAATCTGCCACTGGAATCCATAGGATTCTGAAAAAAATGTAATGTTTAACTGTGGCAACAGAAATAGCCAATTAAAAAAGCAGAAGTTTCTCCTTTCTATTTAAACTAGAGAGAAATAGAAAATAGCACTGTATTTAACAGTTCACCTTCCAGATTTAACCTAGTACCAAACTCTCTGTAAAGATTCAAGGCAATATGCTAAGCTAGTGTGTAAATCAGTCTCATTCATAGACTTAACGGATCTAAACTGTACGAGAGTTGAGCAGATGTCTATCAGAAAAGATTTCAGTTTCATCCAGCTGATACTGAATTTAGAAATTAAATTGCTAGAGACATCACTTTCTTATACCCAGTTCTTGTTGGGTTTTAAACTTTTTATTCCTAAAACACTACCTTTTTGACACAATAAAAGAGAACAGTAAATCATGTGGATAAACTTTCGTGCATCCCTTCTCCAGTTCTCCTGAATATTACTGAAAGAAACCACAAGAAATCAGGATCTTACTTGTTCCTCCTATCAGCTACAAAGAAAGGTTGAGGAAACTGTGCTTGTTTAGCTTGGAGAAGAGAAGGTTCCAGGGAGACCTCATTGTATCTTTCCAGTACTTGAAGGGAGCATATAAACAGGAGGGGGAATGCCTATTTATATGTGTTGGTAGTGATAAGACAAGGGGAATGGTTTTAAACGAAGACAGGGGAGGTTTAGGTTAGATATTAGGAGGAAGTTTTTCACTCAGAGGATGGTGAGGGACTGGAACAGGTTGCCCAGAGACGTTGTGGATGTCCCATCTCTGGAGGCATTCAAGGCCAGGCTGGATGGGGCTCTGGGCAGCCTGCTCTAGTGGCTGGCAATGCTGCCCAGAGCAGGGGGGTTGAAACTAGATGATCTTTAATGTCCTTTTCAACCCAGGCCATTCTATGATCCTATGATTCTGAGTTAGATTGTTGTCACAGTTCTGGGGTCAGGTCTGGGAGGTAAGTTTCTGTGATGGGAAAGGCCAATACTTTTAGAAGGAAGTAGAACTGTTGAGCACAAAGGCTGTCTGGGTGCTTTGGCTTCACTGCAGTTCATCGGTGTCTCTCCCACACTCTGACTTTATGTACCAAATGCAGCCAATCTCTGCAACTTCATGTGGCACAAGGGGCAATGAACCAGAAAGGGGCTGCAGGGCTGTGCTGCTAATATATGAGAGATACATGTACATCAACCTGAGTAGACAAGCAAGGTGAGAAGTAACTGTGAAACTTACTACATGAAACTTCACAGGTGTAAATGACACTTCGTCAAATGTCACTTGGTATGAGGCATTCTTTCAAGAGTCATACAATACAAAGCACTTCATTCCTAACCTGCCAGCTCACTGCATGGTCTCTTAGTTCATATTAATTAAGTTCATATACATGGTTTCTTAGTTCATGGTTCTCTTAGTTCACACGGAGCTGCTGACAGCCACAGTGCAAATGGAGAATGTGCTGTGTAAGTACTCATTGCTAACTGTTGGTGCCTGCTTGCTGCTCTCCACATTTCTGGGCAGGAAAGTTAACATCTCTGTTCAGTCAACAGACAAATTTTACCTCACTTCTCCCTCAGGGAGTATGAAGTCTAGTGTTCAAAGACTCCTCCTGATCAGTTACTAATCATTTCAACTCTTTCTTTAAAACTCTCAGCACCAAAACCCTCAAATTTCTCTTCCAAGCCTCTAACACTGCTTTAGTGTTTACAAGGCTTTTGACTCAAAATGATGTTTAAAAGAACTCTCTTCGCCCAAATTTTAAAAATAGACAATTTTCTACCTGTATTCTCTCTTTCAGCTTCTGGGAATGCTTCTTCCTCTCATTTATCTTCTGGCTTTTCTCCTCTAGGTCTGCCTCCAGCTTCTTTACTTGCTGCAGCAAAAAACCTTCCTTAGCCTCCGAGCTCTTCCTTTGCTCCATTTCTCTTTGCTGACAATTCTTTGTTACTGCTGTGGATTGCTGCATAGACTTTTTCAAAGTCTCTTTTTCTCTCTCGCAGGAGGCTTGCAGCTGGCTAGTTTTCTGAGTACATTCTTTAATTGCTCTCTGGTTCTCACTCTTCAGGTTTTCCATCTCATTTACTACAGCTTGTCCTTTCACATTGTATTTTTCATCTAAAATTTCTTTTCTATCTAAGTTTTGTCTCCTAGATGCTTTGCATTCATTCATCAGTCCTTCAGACTCCTGATTTAAATGTAAAAGTTTGTTTTCAAAGTCTGCATTAGTATCTACTGTGTCTGTGGAAAGGACCATCTGTGCCTGTTGTACTTCTGTCCTCAGTTCCCTCTCTTCCACCTGCTGCTTGCACAATGTTAACTCTGCCAAGGCTTCTTCCTTTAGTCTCTTATGTTGTTCCACTGCAATTTCAAGGGCTTGAATATGTTTTCTCAGCAATTGTTCTTCTTCAGCTTTGCTTTTATACTGGAGAATTGTTTCCCTTGTCTCAGCAAGAATGTGTTGAATTTCTTCTTCATGAGCATCTCTCAGAGCTTGTATACTAGCCTCATGCTCATCATTCTTAGTGTTCAAGGCATATATCACCTGTAGATGAAGGAAAAGAATATAGGAGATTAAAGTATCTGGTAAACAGTAGTGTTATGCATTCAGTTGCTATATTTAGCAAGAGAACAATCACTACAGTTAAATATTTTGTTGTCTTTTTTTTCTTTTTTCTCCACTAGCAACAGAAAGGATAATTATAAACTGCAAATCCTCACAGAGAAAGAAGACAATACTGTGAGAAATATTTTTTTTCCAGATTTTTTGTTGAGATTTACTTTTTTGTTCTTAGCAAGTTGTCACCTCATACATCAGGTTTGACCTCTAATACAGGGACTGAAACAGAAATTCTGTAAGAAGATTAAATTCTGCATTGCTGACTTGAACTAAAACACCACTGAAGATGCACTCCAGAAGCCATATGACTGACATATTAACTTGATTAGCATTTCAAGATAGCTATTACTCAGCTGCAAGCACCTTTAGGTTTGAATCTCAGAAGTTCTCAGGTAATGTCTTTTATCTTACCTCAGTAACAGCAATAAATCTCAAAAATCACGTTTTAACAGATACAGGCAGGTGGCCCTGCTTGAGCAGAGAGGTTGGACAAGATGACCTCTAGAGGTCCCTTCCAACCTCACACATCCTGTGATTCTATGATTATGCCTATTGGTCTCTCAGTTGAGACTTTCCCTAAGGAAGGATTGAAGATTACAGGGCCAGAATTCTAGTCTAATTAAAGAATTAGTTACGACCAATTTTACTTATGTGTTTAAGACTATGCGACAATAAGTGACAAAAGTTTGGAGTCTGTGTCGTATAAACCCTGAAGACTTCTCTACAGTTATTGAATTTGCTTGGCTATGTCTAACCATTCTTTTTGGAGCTCTCTGTATATTCAATAACATATTGAATTTCAGTCATCCATAAATGAAAGCAAACACATAAATACATTTTACGTGAAGTCAACTTCCTCTCTGGCAGTAATGGAATAAATATAGAAGCCTTAAAGAGTCACAAATGCAAAACATGGTCTGAATACATTTCTGGATAAATATGTGACAGAAGAGAGTAACAGCATCATATTCCAGAAGACAAACAGACACAAAGTCATTGTCTACATTTAGATATGCATACTGGTTGGCCTTAGATTAGATGTTAAATCTCCTCTGCTATTTTTGATCATTTTTCCTTTGAAACATAAATAGTTGCAGGATACGAAGCAGATTACTCCTCCCCATAAGTGGTAACTAAAATAATTCTCTGAACCTTTTTTTAACTCTTCCAGAGATAGACACAAAAACTACAAGGAAAATGTTAATTTTGCCCATGGCTTTGGAATGATCTGTAATAAGTTTGGGCAACTCTTCAATTAATTAGGTCAGATATTAGCAATCATATTTTTATTTTGTTTAATCAGCAAAACAGAGATGAGCATTAGAACATCTGACCTTTGTGACTCAGACTTCTCCCTCAGTGATGAATTTATCTCGTATATCGGCACTGCCTGTCTCATATTATGTTGTGTTCAGTCTGACAGTGGAAATTGGGTTCCTCTGAGGTCTGACTTCATCCTCACGCTTCCTCAAATTCCACTGACTGTTCAAACAAATTGGAGACCTTCTACATTAATGGTTATCACCAACATCTTAGGTGAGTTATCTAAAAGACTGGGAGACACTGAACTCCCTGCTCTGTCAATCATTCCTACACATCTGTTCAATAGTGGCTAGAACCACAATGAAGAATTCTGACTTGAAAATGAATGCCTTTAAATTTAATCTTCAAGCTTGACTGCTGAAACTGATTCCTCAGTATCTTAACCTTCTTAAAAGATTTAATTTTCAGAGAGTTGCTGCTCTGTACTTTCTGAAATTTAAGCCCCTCACACATGCCTTTCACTCCCTATTGAATATAGCTACTCTATTCCTATCCCACATGCCTCATTGAAGAGACTCGAGTTAAGTGAGATGAATCTGGGCAGTTTATGTGCATTCTGCAGGAAGGAAAAATACTGAAAAATGACTTCAGCACCTGTACCTTGTAGAGAGTACATGATGCTGACTAATGTAGTATAAACCTCTCGACAGTTGTGTTGATCAAAAGCTCATCAAAAACAATTCTAAAAATGATTGGTTAGACAACGCAGACAGAATTGCCTTCAAATGCAAAAAACATCACTCCTTGAGTAACTAGCTTAATACCAATGGCTACCAGCTCATTACAGTTCTACAAAGCTGTATCTGCATTGGGAGACATTGTACTGATGTTACAGCAACCAAATTATATGGCAGCTTGGTAAAAACACTATTACACAGTATATGCCACCAGAGCATTATGACTTTTTAGATTTCCGGGTATGACTTCAGTCCTTTGGAGGAAGCTAAAGAAACTTATTGTCTCTGAAGTGAAAGCACAGCTCCACATGAAATACCTTTGTTTTCAAAAGTTGTTTTCATGTCAGTATACCCACTTCATGTTGGCTTACAAACCAAAACAGATATTGGGCATGCAAATACTATGTGCACCTGCTTGGATGCAGGATTTTGGAAAAGCAAGCTTTTTGTAATTTCCTTTTGTTTTCCATCTATATTCTCTTTTTATTTTTTTTCCCAATCTTCCTTAGGTGTTTATGATTCCCCTCAAATTAGTATCATCTGTGATTTTTAGTATGTTGCTTATTTTTACTACCAGATCATTAATTCACATGTGAAATACAGTGAATATCTGTCAGAAACATTTTTTACCTAACTTTGACATCATTTAACAAAACTTAAATAACAAAAGCACCTCAATTTTACATTTTGTGTGCAACTATAAAGCAGAATAAGAAAATTAGTCAGCACAGTCAGCATGACATTTACATGAAATTTATTTCTATTTCTTTGTTCTCTATGTAGCGAATCAAATTCAGCTTCAGTGTATTTATCAGGTTAAGCTGTATTCCAATACTGTCACAGAATCATTATTTTTAAGTAAAGTAAAATTAGGTAAAAGGAATGCTTTCTGCTCACCTTTTGCAATCTCTTTCTTGGCAAACATAACTCATTAAGTCTCGAATACCCCCATAACTTTTTGGATTTAACGCCCTTGGATGAGTTCAATCACCCTTATGCAGCTGTTTCAGACAGTTTACATGCAAGAAATAGAAGATGTCTTCTTCCAAAAAAAAGCTATGTTTATATCTACACACTGTCTGTGTAGTGTAACTTGAGTGTAGTGTAAGTGATTTTTTAGTACAGAAGTAAAGTTCAGTAAAGTTCACAATTCTATGTTAACAGAAGGAACCAAAAGGCCTTATCTCCATGTATTTCACTGACAATGTAGTTATTTGTTTTTTGTTACAGATCTAAAGTGAGTGGTGATAGAATACATTTGCCAAATTAGCACTCAATATAGTGAAAATGTTCAATCAACTCTCAGATGTCTAAAGATCTTTAAGGGGTCTAAAATTGCGGATACATGTTTACTGCTTTTAATTTGCTGTTGTTGTTTTGCATTTTTATGATGCTTAACTGAAACTTTAGCCTTCCAAAAGAGCTTTAAGAATCTTGGTACAGATTATCATAATGCAACATTACCCACTCTTCAAATCAATGAAGTAAATCAAATTCATCAAGTTCTCACTTAATACCTTTTTTTTTTTTTTTTTTTCCCAAAGTATTCCCTTACTTTAAATACAGCAGAATTTAATTCTACAAGCAGAATTCAAGAAGTGATGTGACAAATTGATTGAAAAAAATCCAGTGAGGGCTATTCAGTACGAAGATACTTCTGTGGTCTCTGGAAAACACAGGGAAATCACTGGAGGCAGGGAGAGTACCTTGCACAAGAGGCATGCCGTACTCCTCCCACTCTCTGGACACCATCAGAGATGAACTACTGCCACAGATGTGCCCCAGATTGTCCTCATGTAAGTCTTTGTCAGCACAGTGCTTTTTAAAAGATTTTTTTTCTTTCCGTTTTTCTCCCTCCACACAAAGCAGTATCATAAAAGACAGAATCAAGACCCAAAGGACAGACATTGCAATACTACAGTATTACTCACATACCCCAATTTCTACCTTAATACTTGACCAAAAATAGCCACTACTCACATTCACATTTCAAGAAGACATTCTTATTAAGCAAATACGCAAGAGCTAGCCTAAATATTAATGCTTATGCTAATTTTTATGTATACTTTGATCTTTAATTTTTAAGCATTAAAGTTCAAAGTGTCATATCTGTGTTGCAAACCATGACTTCCCTGAAGGACCAGGAAGCAGTGGTCATCACTGTGGCCTGTTGGCCTGTATGCCCTGGCTATGCAAGAGGGCAGGAGCTGCACTGTGTCCCAGTACATCCGGAAGATCAGCAGGTAAGAACTGCAAGGAGCACTTCCAAGAGCACCTGCCTTATAGTTTTGAGGCGTTTCATTATTTTTATAAAATACTAAGCTATATCAGCATGTTAATAAGAACGATAATATTAAGCAAAAACATTTAAAAGTACCAGCCCTGTTATCAAATCTAAACAGCCCTGTTATCAAATTCTAGTAGTTCCCTCCTCCTGAAAAATGCCAGATATTCAACTATAACCTCATATTTACATTTAAAGGTAGCTCTCATATAAACCTCCAACTGTCAGTGAAGAGTCACAACCCAATACTGTAACTTCCAAAGACAATTACAATAGTAAACGGCTCTGCTAGTGATCAGTTTTAAGTTAATACTGTGTTTAAGTGCTTAAGGGCCACTTCATACAAAGTTCTGAATGACAACTCCATTAAAAAGGTGCAATATTACTTCAGATGAATTTTACTGAGTTCATGATCTTAAGAAAAAATGCCAAATTGAGAACGGACAGCTTGTAGTTCCCTTACAAAATAAAGGCAGTGCTTCCTCAGTAATAGGGTTATGTGATGTTCTGCTGCCCCTGAGCCCCTTGGAAGACAAGTGCACGTACAGTAAGTACAATGCCAAGTCTGAACCAGCACAACTGAACCTGACCTAATGTGTCCCACTGGGTGGCAAGATAAATTAACTCAGTCTTGGTACTGGAGTAATTCACACATCTCCTGATGGCTCTCGGTCTGCTACTACTAAAAGCACAGGTTAAGTGGTCTTCAGCAGCACACAGAGACAGCCTGGTGGTGCACACCTGGGAAAAACAAGCGAGCTGTTACAGTGAGAGCTAATGTGTTAAAGATCTTGGGAGAAGAGGTAGTTCTACCTCAGTGTAACTGTTGTTTTAGTAAAACAAACACTTTTTTACCTAAGGCAACATGACTTCAGGGAAAACAAGAACACAATGCTTTATAGATAAAAATACTTCATATTCCACATGCAATGCTGAAGTGTTCCAAAGCCTAAATATACAACTTTAGAGTATTTAAGTGGGAAAGCTGAGTAGGCAATAACTTCTGACTTGGGTATAATCTTTTGCATTGTAAAATGCTGACTCCTCTATACTGTTTAAAGAAAATGTTAGAAAAAAGGTATAGTAATAAAGTCACTGAAAAGGGTACTTTTGGACATTATCCATGAAGAAAAGATTGAACATGATAAACTATAACCTTGCAAATTTCCTTTGTGCAATTAGTGGACCACTAGATATTTTATTACCCACTGCCTGTAATGTGTGTATTAACAAAATGCATTTTGTTTATAAATACATTATTTACATGGTGGCCTCAAGATAGTGATATATTTGATAAATTTGATATACACTTTCCATTATGAAATAGCTTTTAATTGTCAATTACTAAGGCTGTCAGATTTTCTGCAAACTTGACATAGTTGGTAACAAATTTGTTTGTTAAGAAGGTAATTCCAATACATAGATGCCATTCATATACCTTGAATTAATTTAAATTACATTTTCTAGCCAACTAAATAAGAAGATTCTGGTTACTTCCTAATAGAACTAGGGGCTTTAATACTGTTTCTGACTAGTTAACACAATTACATGACATTGCATGTGGACTTTATGATCTGGGAGTTCCCTTCCAGCTCTGTAAGGAAATGGTACTGCTGACAGGCTAAGAAATCTTAGTCTGCACTTTTTTGTCAGCTGACAGGCAACAATAATGCTACCTTTGAAATCCTGATAGAAAATTGTAGGTAAAAATAATTTAAACAAATGCATCATGAAATACATCATGGGGATATTGACAGCTGACTTTGCTAGTCTTTTTAGGACAAAATGTAAGCAGCTTTATAAAATGATTCTTTCTTTCTTACTTTGCCTACATGGAAACCAGTTTTTATACTCTTTGCCCAAAGGAAAAATATTGTAGCTCCAAAAGCGTGATCCTAGTTTTTATGCTGCTCCATTTTGCTTCATTTCTGTAGAATGCTGAATACCTCTCTAGAGAACTGACATCAAAAAGCCTCGAGCACACAGTAGAGCTCGTAGCATAACAACTAATTGCACATCAGCTGGGCACAGCAAGCACTGGTTACCGAGTACTGTTAATACATCATAGTAAATAGCGTCACTTAACTTAAACTTAGTTAAGAAAGGCAAGATATTTCAGCTAGGAACATGGGCAGATAAGAGGAATGCTCAGACAGTTACACCTGCTCAGCTGCTGGGTGCTTCCAGAGTAAACCATTGGACCTTGATCATATTTCCATCCTAAACCTATCAGCCACTTTTTATGGCAAATAAAATAGGAAAGGTTAAATGATCTGATATACAGCTATCCTGCAAAACTCTGAAGTGGTGTAAATAATCTACGTGCTCACGCACATACAGATGACTTGCTAATTCTTCCCAGAAATTTCCACCTCTAGAGTGAAACTAATAGAACTAAATAACAGAATCACAAAATGGTTTGGGGAGGGAACTTAAAGGTCACCTAGAACCCCCTTATCCTTCTCTGCAGGGCTGGAGAATATTCTAGTGTATCTCATACACTTTTGTGCAAAAGTCAGATATTCTTCCTTAAACAACTAATGAAAGTGGGTTTTGCTTATCTGACTCATTTCCCACTGAAGCTTATTAAATAATATTCATATTTTCTACTCTGCTGACTGAGCTGAAGGGCGATAAACCTTCTGGTGACTGGTGGTGTTAAGCAGCCAGAGTACGTAACATTTTCAGCTGCTCCACACAGAGCCATTAAGGAACATCTGCCTATGCTGCTTCTTGTACAAAAAGAGCATGCTTGCTCCCACTTGACGTTTCTTTCCCCTGCAGATGAAAAAAAAGGGTTTACTGTGTTTCACCAGCAATTAACTTTTCCCTGCATTGGCACTCTGTTCCTCCATTTAGACCCACAGGATTCAACATACGCAGAATTCTCACCAGACTGCTTGATTTTTTAAAAAATAAAAATCTATTTAACAGAAATACTACAACTTAAAATGTGTTCCTTACAACACAGCTCCCAAATTCCCAATAAAGAGTCACATGAACCCCTAGAGAAAATGAGTAACTCTCTCTCCTCATTAAAAATATTCCTCCGTTGGTCTCCAAGAATTTGTCTCTAAGAAGGAAACAGAACTTTTTTGTGACTTAGAGAGCTCTCTGACAACCAGATAAGGTCACCATCCTAGTTATTCATACTAGGCTTGGTTCCAGAAGTGCAGTCTAGAACATGAGGTTTGCCTGAGCCCCACTGCAGAGGTTTGAAAAGAAGCCTGAATATCATGGATATCTGTACTGTCCCTAGTGCTTGCCAGCTCTGTCCAGGCTGCCTTTTCACTGAAAGCTGATCCACTCTCCTAAGCACTCTTCTTCAAAAGCTCACTTGCATTCCTCGTCCTATCTCAAGTGAAAAGAACTGTCCTGAGAACCTGTAAGCAGATGAAAATCCTGTAATAGCCAGTGGATATTAGAAACCCATAGCCTGAGGCAGCAGGGAGCCCAATGCTTCTTGTAAAATTCACCACATATTTTAAACTCCATGTTATTGCTAAACATATTGGAAATACAAGGAATTGGCATGCACAAAAGAGTATACCAAGGGTGCAGTGTTTGATGGAGACTACATCACTGGCACGAAGTTGTGCATTCTGCTACAATCATGAAAATGTACCAGCATAAGTCCCTATTAATTCAAATATTACAGAAAGTTATCCACCAAACAAGTGTGTCACCTGTGTATGTGAATGACAACTACGGATGGGCATTCCCATCTGGAAGCAGAACTTTTCTGTTTGAATTTTTTTACTTTTTAAATCTCATGAGTTATCTTCTGAAAACTCAAAGCCAAGTTCATTGGGAAATAGCTGCAAAGTAACCTGATTTTAATGTCAAAAGCCAGAAGACCCAGACATCTCTCATCCAAAGTCACTAATATTACCAGGTCTTGTACATTTTTTACTTGCATTAAAAACTTCAGGTTTTAATTTGTAATTTCTTTTTTAGAATATGTTTTTAAAACAAAACCTGGTGAGTCTCATATTCATTTAGTACCATGAGCTAATGCTTTAAAAGAATAAACTTAACTGCACAATGAACAATAAAATCCTGCCATGTTTCCATAAGTGTACTTCAAATGTGGGAAGCCAGATGTTTAATGGTAAACAAGAGTCTGTTGCTAATTCTGCTGTGAATTGTAAAAGCCACCTTACTTTTTTGGAGGGAGAGTAGGAGGAGGGGGGAAAGTAAGAACCTGACTGAGCTTATAAATATGCCATACTGAATACATAGTTTTTCCACATTGTATTTCTCTTCATCTGCGAAATCCAAGTCACCCCTCAAGTCAGTTCTGCTTATAAAAGACTCCAATTCCATTACTTGGTGATTAAAATTATTTATTTTCACACTTTCAAACAGATTCATTTTCCTCACTTTCAGTTTAGTGGATAGCTATTCCAATACCGGAGTACTACCACTGAGTATTACCATCTGACTTCTGCACTTTTAATTTCAGACTTCCAAGCACTGAGACCCTTTTCAAGGACAGACGGGTGCTGGCAGGGCAGAATGGAGCAGGCGTGATGCAGGCTGCGTTGAACACCTTGAACATGCAACAGAACAAATGTGCTTGGTGAAATGTCAACAGTGGTAAGAGTCAGTCTTTGAAAAGGAGGGCCAGGCTTCTAAAAAACTCATAAATGGCCTCCATATGAGCTACAAAAAGCAGTGGTTTGCCACCTGAAGCAGATTTTCTGGAGGTTTGTATTTTTACCACTACAGCCAGAAAGGTGCAGAACAGAAAAAGCACTACATGACTGAAGGTGCGAAAATTTGCTGTATTCTACCTCTCAAAAAGCAGAAACTGCAGGACAGTAAAATGAGAGTTGCTTTCAAGACCTCTGTGTCCTGATTACTTATGGAGGTTCCCAATACCAACAAACATTGTACCATGTCATCGGCAGTTCATGCTGCTGATAGAAACCATCACCTCACCCAGCTTGGTTCTGCTACTGATGCCTCTGCATGCTGCTCCTTTGCCTTTGAGTAGGAGGCAGCCACCTCTGACTATATAACAGAAACAGAATGCAAAGCAGCCTCTGTATCACACACCTAATTTAAACATTTTGTATTAATTTCTCCTTCTGCCACAAGGCAGAGTGGATGAATACAATCAGAGAATGGTTTGGGCTGGAAGGACCTAAAGATCACCCAGTTCCAGCCCCCTGCCATGGGCAGAGACACCTCCACCAGACCAGGTTGCTCAATGTCCCATGCAGCCTGGCCTTGAGCACCTCCAGGGATGGGGCATCCACAGCTTCTCTGGACAACATATGCCAGTGCCTTGCAGCCCTCATAGGAACGAATTTCTTCAAAATATCTAAACTAAACCTACCCTCTTTTAGTGCACATTGCTGGCTCATGTCGAGCTTCTCATCAACCAACACCCTCAGGTCCTTCTCCTCGGAGCTGCTCTCAATCCATTCTCTGCCCTGCCTGTGTTTGTGCTTGGAATTGCCCTGGTGCAGGCATTTGGCCTTGTTGAACCTCGTGAGGTTTGCACAGGCCCACCTCTCCAACCTGCCCAGGTCCCTCTGGATGGCATCCCTTCCCTTTAGTGTGTCAACCACACCACACAGCTGGGTGTCATCAGCAAAATTGCTGAGGATGCACTCAGTCCCACTGTCCATGTGGAGATTATTCTTTCCCCATCAATTACATTCTGTCATTGCTGGGACAGAAAGTTGTCATTGTATAACAGATAGGAGTACATCATACTGTTAGAAAAAGGACAAGAGCACTATGAGCAAATTAAAACTAAGAATGAATTCATTATGGTTATCCCAACTGTAACAGAAAAGAACTGAGAGTGATTTGAAAGGGAGCTCTCAAAGCTCCTAGGCCAAAATGGATTATAACACATTTTTCATATACCCATTTTTCTGCTAATGCAATCTCAGATTTTACTTCATAGCTGTTTGCTGTTGGTATAGCAATAGTATACTCAGAGTATAGAAAAGAAAGTGTATGATTAAAATTCAAATCCTGCCCCAAGTTCTCTGTAATCATGGTGTTAAAGCAGAGAAAATTGGTTCTTGAAAAGCCACATTCTAAAACAGAATGATTTGCTTTTCAGAAATACTTTTCTGAGTTTCAAGTATAAAACAACTTTATTTCAGATGACTTAAAAGTATCCAGATGGGGACTTCTATTAAAAGTAGAAATTACCCCACCCACCTTTTAACAGTAGAAATTCATCAGGAACATATCATTTGATGAAAGCCTTCCTAAGATTTTCCAGAAACCTTTGTACTGAGGTAAAATTTTTGCCTTTCTGCTGCGAAAATAGCTCTCAAAGTTTTTCTCCCCCAACTCTAAGCCTATCTTTATAAAGTAATCTAATAGTTTTTTATATGGAATGAGGCATTCTTTCTCTCAAGAGCTGAGATTAGAGAGACTTTGAAAAGAATCATGATATATAAAAAGGAAGGCACAGAGATCTCTACAGAATATGAATTCAGCTTGTGGAGTTGAAAAGTTGAAGAAGGGTTTCTTTGCACAGATCCCATCAATATGCTCTAGGTCAGATGTTGAGAAATGGATTACTCAGAAAGAGGGACCTGGTAATTCCTCAGCTCTTCTAATCTGAAGTATAATCAGCTTCCAATTAGCACAAGAGACACAGTTATTACTTTTTTGTTGGAAAAGGGAATAGTTTTTTTTGTTTGTTTGTTTGTTTGTTTTAAGTGGTACTTATGGTCAAATTTTACTTAATATCAATCTAAGATAGCAACTGAATACCAGAGACCAAGAAATTTAGGAAAATCATAATCTGATTTACAGACATCTTTCCATGCACATTTCACTCTGTTTGAGGAATTGGGAATGGTATTAATAAACAGAAAGTGCTTCTCTCTAAGAATAATAAAAAAATATATTGTAATGTACTTGGACAGTTAGCTTACAATTACAGCAGAATCAACACCTGCCTTAAAGAGTAATGTGTGTGTGCATCTGTGGGCTAAAAGTAAGGATCAAACTGTTTATGGTGCTCTTATAGAAACATACAACCAAAGCACTGGTAAGTAAGCATGGGCATAGGTACAGTAGAGTAAGTATATACAGTTAGTACATGTGTATGCTTAGGTAGCTCTTGTCTATGTATAATTCTTGATATAAATTATCATCTATAGTCATCATTAGATGAGAACAATGGCATTTGTTCTATCAAGCCATCCTAACTCAAACATTTTAATGATTTCCTCTTGTTTGACCTGCATTTATAGTCACTGTTTTTGCATTGCAAAAATGCAGTAAAGATACAGAACATGTAAAAGCGAGGTTAATAAACCAAGGTAATAAATAGCTTTTTCTCACTAACAAAGGTGAAACATAAAAACAGCTTAAAAGGTAACTGTCACCTGCTACAGATTTTCTTTTTTTTTTTTTTTTTTTTTAAGAAAAAAATATTCAAACATTTTTTAGTGTAGCTTGGTAGTGACTGAAAGTTTTAGTACCATATATTATGTCATCTAGTTCTGTCTTCTCCAACTCTTGTCTTTTACTAAGGTCATTTAATGAGTTTCTGTTTATGCACATCAGTTACAATTAAGCACGAGACAAGAAGTAATACTCTTTAGCACCACAGTTTGGCTGCAGCTTTGCAACAAAATCACATGAGGATCTATAAAATACAGGTGAAATGACGTTTTGGTAATTCCAGGAAAAAGCCCCTAAGGTCAATTCATCTGAGCAGACTGCAGACATGAAGACAAACCCTATGTCTTTGCATAGCCTGAACTCTTCTCCCTGTTGCTCCCCCCTAATAAGAGCTGTTGAGTGTGAAACCCAGGTCGCCAGCCACATAGACAACCCGCTAAAGCTGTTCTGTAGCACCTGCAGGGAACTGTTGGAAGCAAAGTTTGTGCACAGGATGCTCTCAGGAAGCACCTTACAGGAGAGCGGCGCTTTCCTTGCCCTCCTCCCAGGCAGGGGCCATGGGCAGAGGCAGCTCCGAGCCTGGGCTGGGGCAGCCTCACCTCGCTGGGAAGGCTGCCAGGGGCAGACCTACCTTGGTGAGCTGGGCAATCTTCTTGCACATTTTCATGTGAATTTCCTTATTGCAGCCTTCCGCTGAGCTGCTGCGAAGGGCTTTAGATCCATTGCAAGTCCCGGGCTGATGAAGCTTGTTTATGCCGGAGGCCATTAGGCTGGAAATATTTTAATCAAGTCCGTTTGTGTATGCTCTGGGCAGCGTGAGCCTGTCCTCGCTGCTCGCCTCCCCACACTCAAACCCCTGCAGCACTGGAGGAACTTCAGCCCCAAACAGGGCAAGCTGCAGCAGCTGCTTCTCTCCCTTCTGTGCAGATGTCCCAGTCCTTCAGCAAAACACCCAGGCGAGGAGGCAGAGAACAGCATGTGCAAGCCTTCCTGATCGTGGCGTGTTATTTATTTTTTTTCCTCCCCTTCTTTTCAAATGGTTGAGCTTCCGCCAGGAGAAGATGCCAGCGGCTGGATGCTACAAATTCCCCACAGGATACGCTGAGCCAGCGGCACAGACGTTGCTGGGGATCTAATAAGAGAGATTGTCTGCAGATTAAATCATGTTGCCTTCCTGGACTGCTGAAGGATCGCAGGGGTCGTCAGAGGAGGATTATAGCTCCTTTCACAAGCTCTGCTATTTTGGCAGTGCTCTCAAAGTCCAGATGGACCAATAAAGTGATGAAGGAAAGCTAGTTCAATTTTTGCTGCTCTGCTGAAAGCAGAACGAAGCAGTTCTGCCACCTCAAACACAGCTGAGCCCCGGAAAGGTGTCCCGGAGCCGCTCAGCCTGCTTTATCCAGAGACTGGCCAGTTCCCCTCAGATGCACTAAACACATTGGAAAGAAGCCTGAAGAAAATGGACAATATTGCTGGGCTCTTTTTCTTCATCTGCAGCTACTTATTCTCTTCAAAAAGACCACACTTCAAAATGTAAAAATAAATAGGTTAGAGCACAGCAAAAGCAGGAAAAAGGCATAAAAAAGGCAAGCTATTAAAATGCGACTTTTTTTTTTTAAATGGTTCAGTAAAGTGTTGTGAAAGAAGGAAACGCTTACTGGACATGTTTAAACAAGCCCAGGAGACAGGAGGAGGAGGAGAAGAAAGCAAAGTAGGGGGAAAACAGAGGTGGAGAAGAAAAAGGAGAATGAACAGGTAGGAGAAGCTGAGAGCTGCTCAACACCCTGCGATGTGTCACCACAGCCAGTGCAAGGGACCCCAGAGAGTAAGCCCCATCTCTGCCCAGATAGGTACAGAGGGGACAGAGCTGCTTCTTCCCCCTGTCCCACGCAGGTACTGCGGCTTCCCCGGCCCCCTCTCACCTCCTGGCAGCACTTCCTGTCCTTCTCCAGCTAGAAGCTTCCACTTTGCTTGCCGTGGCTTTGAAAAAGAGCTTCTTGTGCTCAGAGTTGGGAAGGAGAATTATCCAGTGTCAGCTAAGGGCAGAGCAAAAGGAATCTGCAGAAAAAGGGAAATCCTCGATGAGGACAAAAAGGGATAAGGTCCTGTTAAGAATAAGCAGTTCAAGAGGAAACAGATTGGGCAGAAGAAGAATGCCTCCAGGCAGCAGGGGGGAGAGGGAGGAGTGAGAAGATGTAAGAAGAGAAGATCTTGGGACAGAGAAACCAAACTCTTTAACTGCTGGGAGAAAAAGAGGGACTCTAAAGCTTTGGAGGCAGATCTTCACTCCAGGAGTGAGAGTGAAGACTGACTGAGAAACTTGCAGAAAGAAAACACCAGGAAGGAAAATGAAGATGGTCACAACTGATGCTAGATACTAAGCAGGGAAGAGAATTTAGCCCAGAAAAAAACATTACTAAGAAAAGATAAGAAACAATCTTTGCACAAAGTAATACCTAAGTGTGGTATCTTCATTAATTGGCATTAGTGTCTGAGATGCTGCTGCCTGGGACTGGAACTTTTTCTGTGACTATGGCATAAGGACACTCCATTGTCAGTTGCCTGGTATCTAATAAAGATGTGCACACACAAAAGTTCAACTCTGCCAATGTATGGTTTTATTATCGTCTCTACATGGTCACTGACTTGAGGAAAAAGAAGGCAGGAACTTAATTATATACATAATTTTGATAAAATTGGCAAGCTTATTAGGACAATCAAGAGAACACAAAGGGCTAGCACTGTTTCCTAGCTACCTTGTTTCCTCAGAAAAAGAACAAAATTGAATGAAAATAGAACGCTGTTAAGATAAATGCAAAGGGTTTTAAAAATACTTGCAATAAGTTACCTGTATTACAACTCTAATACAGAGATAGCAATTTTTATTTTTATTTTTATTTATTATTATTTTTATTTTTTTCCCCTGAACAGCAGGGTAGTACATCGCTGGACCTGAATGCATGCCTGGATGGAGACTTGAGACACTTTCACTGGCAGACAGATGAGGAGCACAGAACTTCAGGTACACTGGGAAAGCAATAAACAACAGGTTATTTTCAGATAGTCTATTAATATGTTTTGGGGGATTAGAAGGAAAAGCTTGAGGCTTTGGTACAAGATGGTGTTTTAGCAGGACATAACTGGTCACTGATAAATTATTCTTATTCTGAGTCCAGACAAGAGTTGTCAGCTAACAGCTCAAACATTGGAAAAGCTTTGGTCAGACCTTATGCACCAAAAAATGCAACCAGAAAACATAACATCACAGGAAGCTCAAGGTTTCATTAGTTCTGCTACTCAGGAAAACACTTGATTTCAGTAACAGAATTTCAGCAGAGATTTTAAATGAGAATTTGACTTATTTTATTTTCTTTTAATTGAATCTAGGGGTTGCCTGTGGATAAGAAGACAAAGCAAGAACATCACAAAGGGTAATTTAAGCAGGTACTATACAAAAGTGGATTTTAAGTGAACCATGTGAACACATAAGTGGATGAGAAAAATGTTCTTGAACTTGGAGCTGTACAAGGCGAAGATGCAGTTTAAAATACAAATGAGAACAGTCTAAACAGAAAACACACATGCATACACAATTCTGCTCGAATTATTATTGTTGCATTTGTTATACATAAATTATGAAAGAGAAGGTAGTTATGGCACTATAGTCTTCAAGTCTGTTAGCAACTGTACACAGGTTTATAGCTTTGCTGCTCAAGTGCGTTAATTCATTTTTTTATTAACAAAATTGTGTCATATGAATAGAAGACTATATGCCTTCCACTTTCAGTACCTGCTGCTTGTTCAATATGCAGACTACACTACAGCTTCTGTAAGTTTTATATCCTCCTTTGCAGTCCTCCTAACTCAACTGACTGTGGTGTGCATACTGAAGCTTAGAGATGTTTGTTCCACAAGCTTTAGTCTCCTCATCCTTAGCATTTGGAACAACACAGCACGTGGACTATCACTACATGCGAGTATGTTCTTTCCCTTACTTTGATGGAGGACTGAGACATTGTTACATAGTAAAAATTAGATATTCTGTTCATCACATTCTCCCAAAATTTGTCAGGTCTGTTTTTTTTTTGTTGTTGTTTGTTTGTTTTTTGATAATGTAGTATTGAAGGATTTTTTACTGTTCTCAGTCAGTGTAGAAGTCAACAGGACTTCTGGTGAGTTCTCCTTCTTTGTAGGAGAACAAAAAAATAAATAAATTATCCTTCCATAATATTTGTATACTACCTTTTTCCCTCTGTCACAAAGAAAAGAAACTTAGAAAAAAACCTGCACTCGAAGTTAAGTAACTTTTGAGTTCTTATCCTTTTACCATGGTACCAAAGCAATCTGTTATTGCCTGGTTAGCATAATAGCACTTGTTCTTGTCACACATTTAGTCTATAGAAGTGACTCATGTCAGAAACAATCTCTGGCAGCTGATCACTTAATGTCAGTAAAGACATCAAAGTCAGTAAAAAGCCTCTAAGTCAACATCATCAGGGTCAACAAATGGGAGAAGGTGCAATTCTAGGTATGATTACAAAATCCTTGCCACCAAGCAAATTAGCTTTCTGCTTACATGACTGAAACAAATGGCTGGAAAGCTTTCACAGTACCATCTTTCAAATTCTTAATGATTTAAACATCAATACAATTAAAATAAGGTGTGACCCACCATCAAATTCACCCATTTTATCCTCGCTATCTCAACTGAAACATAAGTCCATCAATCCAGCATTATTTATACCTACAGAAAAAAATGTGTAGGATACACAAGGTAAGACTAGCTGCTATTAAAATGGCCACAATTCATGAATTCTAAGACACAAAGAAGATACTTCTGCTGCAAATGTTTAATGCATAAGCATTGTCCTTAGTTTAGTGTATTGCAAACAGCTTTCCCAAAGCACAATTAATACAGAGCCCAATTCTTCCACTATTTATTTGAATACCAGTTCCACTGAAGCCAGTGGGATTTTTTTTTTAATTTATTTATGAGGGCAAAATTAAACTGATCCCCCAGATTAGACTCTACTGATGTTTTCCAGCCCAATAAAATCTCCATTTGAAAATGGTGTAACAATACAGATAGTCATTAACTGTCATGGTAGATTTCAAATGGCAAAGCCCTATCAGTAAAACAGATTTACAACTTCTCAAGTCAGTGTCTCAACAAAGGAAGATGCATCCCTAAGTGAAATGCTAATTTAACTCATAGATCACTAGTCTCGTTATTGATCTCCATTTAAATTCATTTTGGTCATGGACTACCTTTTTGATTTCAGTATAGAATTAAGGGACTGTTTTTTTTTTCCTTCTTACAGAAGAAAAGAAAGAAAGAAAAAAAAAAACAAAACACCGGAAAGAGGAATAAGAAGTGGTCAGAAGATCCATCAGAACAGCTATCCTCCCCACCTAGTTCATTATCCTGCTTCTAGTAAAGGTTGTTTAGGGGTTGAAAGCCAGAAAAAGGACAAGCATAAAGAGATCCTGTCACTGGTATATCCTGGGTAATTACAATGATGGGATTATGTAACTATTTTACAATTTTCCTTTCCTCCCCCTTCATAAGGCAAACAGGATTTGAGAGTCCAATTCAAAACTCATCCGAAGTGGGGCTGATTTCCTCATTGACTAAAAATAGTAACTATTTGAGAACTCATATGCAATTTTATAGCTGCCTTACACACACATTTTGGAGGAATGTGGCATACAGAATCTCTGATTACTACTGCATAATGATGGCCCTATTATGGATGAAGTATTCCTGTGCTTATACTTTAGTATGGAAGCTGGAACCAACCAGATGGAACAGTTATAAAAGCCCTGGAACACAAACTAAATGGGATAGCAACAACTCTCTTTTTTTAACCTGCTTTTTACCCAGTGACTTACAAGTGAAATTACCACAAAGTGAACGGCATGCAGCAAGTTTTGCTCACTGGCGCTGTGTATCTGTTCACATAACAGGACTGACAAAGGAAAGAGAAAGGCTCTTGAGCAGTGCCATCAGAAGAGACGGATACAGTCAGAAAGAGACAGCATTAACAGATGAGATCACTACTTGGAAGGACAAGGCGAGAATCTTCAGCATGCTTCCCTCCAAAGCCTGCAGCAGCATCCAAGATCTGATTGTCATCATTGCTTTCCTTTTCAGTTAGGTCTGTGAGCTCCTCCTGGCCTGATCTGCTCAACCCCCCTCGGCACTGCAAGACTGGGCCCAAGCTGGTATAGTCACTACCTTCATGCTTGTCCTGCCCTTCCTCAGCTCCTCATCCCTCTGGAAGCAGCTGGCTCTCACTGAGTCCTGACATTTATTTCAGACCAGGACTGGAGTCCCAGGGCTGAGCTGAAATGAGGTTACCAGGACCCATGGGCAAAGCCTGGAAACCCCAGGGAGGCTGCTCAGGGGCCATTAAGGCTTAATAGCACACTCAGGGCTCTGAAACATGACCTGCAAAAACTCTGACAGCAAATCCTTCCACCAGTTAAACAAAGTAAGTAGCTATTATCACAAGAAGATAGTTACACTTCATGGAAATCTGGATTGCTGTGGCATATTTACCTGAAAGCCAGTATGTCTAACCAGGTTAGACTTCAATTTGTCACAACAGAAGCTTGACTTCCATTTCAATCTAGAAACACAAAGCCTAGCAGAAATATTTAAAGCAGACTGAAGAAATAAATCTCACATCCTGGATGAAATCGATCATAAGGGACTGCAAGGTATTCACAGGGGAAAATCTCCATCTGTAGATCTGAGACGCAGGCAGACACAACTCGATTGCTAAATGTGAACCAAAAGTAATACAGTTTGCATTATTAGTTTCACTTAAAATAAAAGTCCTGGGTTTTTAAAGTCACAAGAATCACAAAGTTTTACTTGTTCTCTTCCCATTTCAATGCTCTTCTTCATAAACAGACTACTGTGGTGGAAAAAAAGCTGGATGAATTTAATTTTCCAGCACAAATATCTTAAATAGAAATATGATTACACATCATATTTTTCCCAGAAAATATGAATTTAAAAATAAATAAACAAAAACTCACTGAGGATTCACTGTTGATTACAGTGTTTTTGTAGGCTGTTTCTCTAATTAAAAAAAAAGTAGACACAGATGTTTTAACAAATATGACTCTATGTAACTAATATACTTGAACATATAGAATCCATTTCCTGCTCTCTAGGAGCAGAATGGGATTAGTCCAGATCCACAGGTTTTACCAATTAATAGAAAATACAAATGACTCGTCTTTAAAAAGTAGGTAGCTGTTGAATATATGGAAATGTATGGTAGTATGATGTCTGAAAAATCTCCCTGCTACATGTATAAGTGATTTTTTTTTTCTTGCTGCCTCTGTCCATTCTCCACAAATAGCTCATATAACCCATAATCCTTGACACATTTGTAAATGGAAAATCATTCCATTATTTTGTTGATAAAAATCTACTAAATACTGTGACGATTCAGATATGAAACAATACTGACCCCTAGTGTTCATCTATTTTTTTCCTCAGAAAACAAAACAAAACACAAACACAAAACCAATACTTCTTCAGCATGGTTTCTGCCTATTTGACCCGCTTTCACTCATAATGGTATGTCACCCGTCCTTACTAAATAACTATTGTCACTTGAGGTTATTAGACACGTTTTTATAAGCCTAAACACAGATAAACTACCCTAAGTTCCTAGGGCCCACAGTGAACAACTTATGTCCACATTTTTGAATGTTGTCTCTAATTAGGAAGTGCTCAGAATGTTTCCACCCGACTCATCATACACTGCACCTTGCTTCTTGTAAAGTATCCCCCCCTCTCACAGCACGTTCTGTAACCATGTCTCTGGAGTTTCAGCTTATTTGACCTTTCCCTTAATGAGATACAGAATTTATTCATACTTCAATGGATACAGTAGGTTTATGACAAATGCTTGAAAATGCAGGGGAAAATTTACACTAGAAAAGATGTAATCTGGAAGAACACAAATATTCTTTCCAACAAGGCAGCTACAACTCTTGTAATTTCTGCCCCCTTACAAATGACACAAAACAGAACGATGTTTCAGTAAGAAAGGGTTTTTATTGCTTTTAGACACAGGCAGAGCTTGGCTTGCTACCCCACTTGCTTTGGTCTAAGGCTCCCAATGAGAAAAATGCAGCTATACACATCTTTCTGGGTGATTGCATCTGGAGAGGACTTTGGCAGAGTGCTGTGGGCAGTGCCAGGGTTTTGCAGACATATTCAGCTATTTGCATATACGTAGACCACTAAAACTAAACATTCGTCTCAGCTCTTAGTGTGTCCATACTCCCAAGATAACAAAATCACAGATACGTTGAGGTCAGAAGGGATCTCTGAAGAAATCTAGTTTAACCCCTGGGCCAAGCAAGATCACCAATGGCACACTGCGAAGGATGGCATCCAGGTGGGTTTTGAGTATCTCCAGAGAAGGAGACAGCACAACCTCTCTGGACAACCTGTTCCAGTCACCCTCACAGTAACGAAGTGCCCCCTCATATTCAGCCAGAAGCTCCTATGCTTCAGTTTGTGCCTTTTGCCTTTATGTCCTGTCACTGGGCTCAAATGAAAAGAGCCTGGTTCTATCTTCTTGACACCCTCCCCTCAGATATTTATACACATTGATGAAGTCTCCCCCCTGTCTTTTTTCCAGCCTGAACATGCCCAGTTCTCACAGCCTGTCGTCGCAGACAGGTGCTCAGGTCCCCTCATCACTTTCATAGCCCTCCTTTGGACTCACTCCAGTAGCTCTATACCTCATAGATCGCCCATCTCCTTTTAATTTCAGCCTTTATTGGCCCTTCGCTATAGAACAGCCACAAAGTGTGTGCCAGCACAGGCATAGAGCTCACCTCACGCCTTCCTAAAACGAGAAAATCCCAAACCCTGTAACCTAGCCACAACCCCAGCGGAAAGCAAGCGGTCACTCCCTCCACCAAACATCCTCACCCCCTCCCTCCGCCTGCCCTTAGCCTCAGACGATTTCTAGACCTCCTTTTCTGTACGCCTGTACCGCCCCCACGCAGCTCTACGCTCCCCACAAGATGGCGGCACACGGGTTGAGGCACAGCCCCGCCCGCCATTTCCCCGCCCGCCATTGGCCCGCCCGGCAGAGGCGCGGCGACGCGCAACACACCCCCCCCCCCCCCATACCCGGCGCCCCGCCCCTCAGGGCGCGCGTGCTCAGAGGCGAGCACGCGCGCGGAGCCGTGCACGCGCTGCCGGCTTTTCTCGCGAGAGCGGGCGGCGGCGGTCGCGCCGATTTTGAAGCTGGGGGCCGTTGGCGGGGAGCGCGCGCGGCGCCGGCGAGCGCTGAGGGGAGCCTGAGGGGAGCCTGCGGGGAGCCTGCGGGGAGCCTGCGGGGCCCTCCTGCCGCGTCCCCGCTCCGTGGGGAGCCTGGGGTAGGGACCGTGAGGGGAGATCCGGGCAGGGGCCGCAGCCGCAGCCATGGGAGCGGCGAAGAAGCCTTTGGAAGTGAAGGAAGCCTTTCAGCTGGCGCAGAAGCCGCACCAGAACCACGCCAAGCTCGTCGTGGCTTTGAGGAGCGCCTACGACCAGGTAGGGGGGCGGGCGGCGGAGGCTGAGGGGGAAGAAGTGGTGGAGGGGTGCCCTGGGGGGGCTCTCCAGCCTTGTCTCTCCTCAGCGTGCCGCAGAGGAGCCCTGCGGTTAAGGACGAGCCAGGACACGCAAGGCTGCTGTAGGGAGCCCATTTGGGGCGTGAATCTCCGAGCCGAGAGGGGAAGATGGGTCCCGAAGGCGGTCGGGGAGCGGGGAAGCGGGCGGGGTGACAGGGACCCAGGGTGGCCGGCGGGGTCCCGACACTGCAGCAAGTGACCGGCAGCTCCGGGACGGAGCCTTGCGTGGAAACATACCGACACTGCGGCTGTTAAACCAGCCGAAATAATCCGTGTTGTTATACCCGAACCGATGCCGTCAGCGCTTTAAACACTTAAATGAACGGCGCCGACTATAAAACCGTTTTTTAAAGGCTGCTTTTGAAGGGTGAGCCTGGTAGTTACCGCTCGCTGTGGTTTGATTTTTTTTTTTTTTTTTTTTCAGTTGGAAGATAAGGCAGACTTCCATGAAAAATTCATTCACTTCCTTAAGTATGCTATGATAATCTACAAACGGGAACCAGCGGTGGAGCAGCTGATCAATTTTGTGGCTAAATTTGTTACTTCCTTTTATCAACTGGAGGAAGGGGAGAGTAGTGAGGAAAGAGAAGATGATAACTTGCTTCTGAATTATGTGTTTAACTTTCTGCTTGAGGTACAGTAATACTATTATATCTTTAACATGACAGATTGAAACTGCACACGGTGAGGAAAACTTGCTCATGCTTATGGCGTTATCTACAAAGTGGAAACTTCAAAGTGAAAGAATGGAAAGGCTAGTGCTTTATGATTTACAAAACAAAAGCATGTACACACACAATACAAAAAAAAAAAGGGGGGGGGAAAAGAACACCAAACTGCCCACCCCCCCATTACTCCCCCCGGCAAAACAGATCTTAAAAGTTAACCCTCTGGGAAAATATGGATTGTTTTCTTATTTGGCAGTCAGGTGTGTGATTAAAGGCTTTACTGTGGGCGCATGTATAAGCGTGAAATTAATTTATATTGCTTCACTGACAAGTAAAAATATCGCAAGATTTTTCGCATAGGTGTGAGCGGCATAGGTATTATTAATCTCTGCTTATTGCAAGAGTTATATGTAGAAAGAAGACCACTAGTTCCAATAGCATGAAAGCACAAATAGAGTTATTTTTTAAGCTATTGTTTTGACACAGAAAAATTGGTAATGCTAACATCACTAGTTGTTGTTACTGTTTTCTTTTTCTTTTAATGTTTTATGGAGACAGAGGATTAAGTTAGCTTGTGTAGTGGAGTTTACACTGAGTGGTGAGCATGTTTCTTCCTTTGTGAAGGCATTGCTAGTTATGTAAAATACTGTTGTTACATGTGGTGGGCCATAAATGTTTTTCTGTGCTCTGAATTTTTTTAATCTTATTAAAATAGGAAGGGTTTTTTGAAACATAGAAATACATATTTAACGTTATACATAGAATGTTACCTTCTTATATTAATAACCTTGTAATGGAAATGTAAGAAACATGGTTATAAGTATACTTTCTTGTGTTTTCCTCCCTCCCCACTCTGCTCCGTTTCCCCCTAGTCTCACAATGCAAACAGCCATGCAGTTAGGTTTCGAACATGCCAGCTTGTTAATAAGCTTTTGGGAAGTATGCCTGAGAATGCTCAGATTGACGATGATTTATTTGATAAAATTAATGAAGCTATGATGATTAGACTTAAAGATAAGTTTTCGAATGTGAGAATTCAAGCTGTCTTGGCCCTGTCGAGACTTCAAGACCCTAAGGATGAAAACTGTCCTGTTGTTAATAGTAAGTAGTATTGTTTATTTTCTTTTTTTTAAGAAGAACACTTTTTGATTTACATTAATTTACTTTAAAACATTTTTTTTGAAACATTGAGTAAGCCATTCTTAGAGGCATTCTTCATGCAATTGTTAGTAAATAGTGGATCCTTGTGAGTGGAGGTTGTATTTACAAGAGTTGGGGTGTAAATCACACTGGGCTCAGACATTTCTGTGAACTTTGTGGTTTTTGTGGGATAGGAAAGGTAATGGTGTGTGTTGCAAGTTGGGATGAAGACACAATGTGTTCTTGCTCTGTTCAGACCCTCAGAGTCTGCTGTTGACAATTAGTTGATCTGAATTTGTATGAAAACACCTAGAGGATTAGAAATGGTAATAGAATAGCTGATTTTTGTCCAAATGATGGCAGTCAGCTATATCAGAGAGGCAAAGTGGTTATTGGGATTGTTGACTTAAGTATGTTTAGCCCCTGACTCCTGTTGAGAGGAGTAATCTTGCTCGTGAATCGGTTTCTTTAAGAGGTTAGTACCTCTAGAACCCAGATTTCTTTATGCTGTTTTTGTGCCGTTTGTGGATTTCTTTTCTGGACGGTATGATTCTTGATAAGACCTACCTCCAGGGTCAGTGCTATGGTAGGTGGACTGTAGATTTGTAAAGTTAGAGTATGTTAGTTAGCTGGGTTCTTTTTGTTGTTAAAGTACCTTCTTTGAAATTGTTTTATAAATGTTTTGTTTAAGTTTCTTACTTAGGAATGTATAAATTTCATAGTGAATCAAAACAGTCCCAGAGCAAGAAGGAGAGTTCAAGTATTCTGTGACTTAAATTCTTTTGTTGCTTTTAACTTTTTGCCTGAAGAAGGGGTAAGAATATAACCAAAAGTATTGCAAGAGATATATACCTGAAGGAATTTAACAACACCTGCTCCTTTTTCTAAAGTATGTTCTGTTTTTCTGTAATGTGAATTCTTAAGTCTCTTACAAAAACTTATTACTATTTTACTTTCAGTTTACAACACATTGCTTGAAAATGATTCAAATTCAGAAGTGAGACGTGCAGTGCTGTCATGTATTGCTCCATCAGCAAGGACTTTGCCAAAAATTGTAGGCCGCACTATGGATGTAAAGGAAGCTGTCAGAAAGCTGGCATATGAGGTAAATTGCATCAATTATAATTAATTTCAAACAGTGGCTTAGGGAAAGGCTTTAAATCTTTTATCATGTTTCACTGGTTAAATGGTAATACCAGTTAAATAATTCATTTTCACTTACCAGAAAGGGGCGGGCGAGAGAATACGGATTAAATACAAGTTTTCAGGACTTGTGTGATAAAAATTACATTTCTGATAGAACTTGGCTCTTTAGGATCAGAAAGTAAAAAGTACATTATTCATAGTCTGCTATTTTCTACATACATGTTGGGATGTTTGCAAAGCAATTTTTCTTCTGTTGTTACGTAATAGGTAATTGAAGTGAGAAACAGCAGTGCTAGTGTAAAATACTTAATTTTTTGGTATCCCAATCACTCTTTGTTACCTGTGTTTACAAGTAGAGGTAAATGGCAAGAATGTATGCTGTCATATACATACATACTCCCCCGCCCATATATATATATATATACATGACATGTACATTTCTTGGTAAGGCACCTTAGAAATTGTAGGACAAGGTCTAACAAAATTTTCATTTTTTTCACATGCAACCTAATCCGTTCTTGCTTAACTTAGATTGTTTCTCCTTTAGTGGCCTTTAAGAAAAATACATACTGCAGTTATTTCATTGGTGGTATTAAGTGCTCTTGGACCTGTCTTCATATCCAGGTGTCGCACATGAGCTGAGTAGCCAAGCTTCTGAGCTATTTGTTAACTGCATTATATATTTTCTTCCACGAACTAGAATCTGTTTACTAGCTTATTGTCACAATCGCATTGCAGGCTTTTACTGCCTTGCATATTCTGTGGATGGATAAATCTGAGAGTTTAGACCCATGGGTAGCTCATGAATTCAGTTATTAAAATTTGTATAAATGTATTTTAATATCCATTTTTTTAAGGTTTTGGCAGAAAAAGTTCATGTGAAAGCTCTCTCAATAGCACAGAGAGTAAAATTGTTGCAACAAGGACTTAATGACAGATCTGGTAAGAGATCATCCTTTTTAAATATATTAATACAAATGTTTGACAGAATAGTTTCTGATGTAGTGGGGTTCATTTATGTGGAAGCTGTCATGACAGTAATAAGGAGCTCAAAGGGAGCCGTGAGATGTCAGGAAATGTTTAAGCGCAAGAAATTCTACTTTACAGCTTTTTGGTTTCCAGTCCTCTGATAGTGGATAAAACAGAAAAGGATTGCATTTTGCAAAAACTTGAAAGCTGCTGAGCTCTAAAGTACGACTGAATACTATAAAAATTGAAAGAAACAAAAGAACACTCCACAATGTAATTAAACACAGAAGTGGAAAAAATGTAATGAAGCATCTTTGTTTCAAAATACACTTAATTACGTACGTCTTTGACCACTATGTATATTAAAGAACTTAAATGTAACTAATATCTTTTTGAAATTCTTTTAAAATGTTTGCAATGTAATTTCAGAATTTTTCTCCATTTGTCATTTAACTATCTTGAATATTACTTCTTGCTCTTTTGATTGACCTTCATTCATTTCATCATGAAGCAGCTTTATTTGTGTTGATGTCTTCAGTGCTGTATCATTTTTATATAAAGAGCCATTCAGAACATGCCCACAATTGAGTGTACTGTTGTTGCCAAAACATCAAAAGGTCATGTGTGTCTGGCAGAGAATTAGACCTGCCTAGGTAGGAAGTGACTTTTTTTTTTTTGCAACAGTAGTAATTATACACATCAGTTTCACAGTTTACTGAGTGTTACTGTGTTATACAGGTATTTTGTTTGGGAGGCCTGTACTAAGACCTGTTGGAATTTACTCTGAGAATTTTCCTTGTGTAGTAATATGCTGCTTGGGAATTTTGAGAGGTGTGGCCTAGGTGGGTATGCCCCTGGAGAACCAGACAGTACTATGGTCACTGGTAACCAGAGCTCTTAAAGGAGCATCACATGTGCATGTGTTCCGAGTAACCTTTCCTCCTGGCTAACCTGACATCATATCGTGTTCTTGATAGCAATGGTGGAGAGGATCAGCTGAGTGCTCTCTTATGCTGCATTGAGCTACACCTATTTTAAATTGTTTAAATTCTTATATTATTAGATGCTGTTAAGGAAGTAATGAAGAAGAAATTGCTTCAAGCCTGGTTACAGTTTACTGAAGGGGACGTGTTAGAATTGCTTCATCGACTGGATGTGGAAAACTGCCCAGAAGTGGCCATTCTAGTACTGAATGCTGTGTTTTCATTAATTCCACTTAATGACAATGTTCAGAACTGTAAAAATCTTGACAGCAGGTATGCGGATTGGTTTTCTTGATCTTGAAAGATGCATATTGTATATAAAAAAAAATAAAAATATTAAAGGTTATATCTGAATGGGGAGCAGAATAACTATTGCCTGTTATAAGGAGACTGATATTGTAGTGTAAGCTATGATGTATTCCTGGTGTTTGTGTCCTTAAGTGTTTAAACTAGGTTGAGTTCAAGAGGGGAGTAAATTCATCAACAAAGCAATTTCTACTACGAGCGATAGGACTTACTAATTCTTTTTTTTTTTTTTTTTTACTTCCCTGGGCTGTCTGTACAGCTTAAAGGCAATACTCTAGTTTACACCTGCAAAATTGTAATTTATTCTCTTAATCTGTGGTATTGAAGAGCCTCTCTCTCTCTCTCTCTCTCTCTCTCTCTCTCTAGTCTTCCTTGGCTTCCTTCTGTTCTTTTTTTGCTGGCCTAGGGACAGCACAGTCTGTGGCTGCTACCGTTATCCGTGTAGAGGTTGGAAAATCCATCAGAATACAGTTACTGATCTTTTTTCAGCCTTCTTTTGAGAGTATTTCAGTTGTACTACCAGAGCTTAACAGAGCTTTGAGGCTTGGTTTCCTATGTTTACTTTTGGTACAATTTGACTTTGTGAGCTCCTAAGCTGCAATGAAGATGTCTTGATAAATATTAAGAGCCATAAAGATAAAATGAAAGGGGAAAAAATGAATTGAAAACTATAGGGAAATTACTATGGGGAGCACAACGGTATGAGAAGAAATGGCTCGAGTTAATTGAAGAAACCAGAGTGGTATGGTTATTAACAGTGTTAGAAATCTTAGGTGGTAAATGATGTGTCCATGATCAAAAAGTGTTAACAAAAACTTATTCTGTGTTTTGGGGGGAAAAAAGCGTAATACCATCATGTGAAGTGTCTCACATTCTGTTGTAGTAGCTTATGACCAATATTTTGAAATCAGTAGATGCTAGATGCATTGTACCCCAAAGCTACAGATGCAGGTCTGTCTCTTTAAGTAGCACCAATAACGGGGGAAATAACTTCCTTACAGGAAGTTATTATAGTATAGTATATATTATTATTGGAAATGTGCCAATATCTTAAGAAGTTTAAAAGAAAAATATATATAGTTATGGACTTCTCAGTCTGACTTTGAACCTCCACAAAACAATGCTTCCTTTCTAAAGGAAAGTATCTTGAAGAAATAGATCTGTTGGACTAATGACCTTTTGAGAAGCAGTGAAATTATTCAGCTTTTAATGAGGTTACTTGATTTATGCAAAATGTTTGGCAAGTTCTTGCATCATGCTTTTGACTACAGCTTGAAGTTTCATCCACATATTGCCAAGGTGGTTTTGTTTGTGTTGTGTGCTTTTTGTTTGGGGGGGTAGGTGGGGTGAGCAACCTAAAGGGAAAACAACATTTTTACTGATAGACTGCAAATAAGATGGGATTCTAGTGAATGATAAATGCTGAAGTGCCACTGACAGTGATATGCTGCGTGTTTGTGAGGTAGAATCAATGTACAATTTAATTTTCTGCTTCTGAAAACAAATAACACATGCTTAGCTTACAGTGGAAAAGTAGTGCCATTCTTACGAGTGATAAACTGAGGATAAACTTGCAGAGGATGTTGAGAAGCAGTTAATTACTTTTTGTGTTTGACATACTATAATTGCTACTGGAATGTTTTATGAAGATCTTCTGTTAAGAACAGAATAAACAATTCACAAAGATAAGCTGAAAAGTAATGCAGTTGTTGCATTTCTGCAGTTTAATGGGGCTTAGTTTTCCAGAATTGCAGAGACATAGCAATGCTTCATGGAGTTAGTTAGACCTAGGTGTATGCTTTTGGAGATCTGAAGGGCTGAGCGGAGTTTGTCTGCAAACAGAAAACCTTGATTTAAAATACTGAACATGAACGGCATCAATCTAAAACGCTAAAAAGTTCAATGCAGTCAGAGGTTCAAGTTGTTCTATGTCCTTATTTATGGAAGAAGTTATTTTTGTCTGTCTATTAGTATTTCTATAGAGAGCATCTCTGACAGGGTTTTATTTTCTGCTTAGGAAATTGTGAGTTTCTTTGCATTTATTGTCTTTGGTCATATTTTATTTCTCTCTCTGCATTTATTTATTTTATTGTTAAGAAAAGTGATTCCATTGGAAGACTTAACAGCTGAGAATGTGTTATATTGGAGATGTCTTTGTGAACATCTGAAATCAAAAGCTGAAGAAGGTGAAGATTTGCTAGAACAGATATTGCCAGAAACAGCAGTATATGCAGATTATTTATTAAGGTATGTTACATTTTAAATTTTTCTTGCATTCCACAAAAAATAGATATTTTTAAAAAAGAGAATGTTGAGTGCTTCAACTCCTCAGGTTTCCTCCAAAACAAAAATTCTGTTTGAACAGTCATTTCGGGGATTTTTAAAAAGATTTTTCTGAGAGGACTTACTTCTTTTAGACAAAAACTGTAAAAAGTAGAGTATTTCAAAATGGTTTTCTCATTACTTAATAATTATGAGCAAGATGGACTTCTAAATTGATTGCATATAATTCTTTGTCATTAAAGCTAATAGAATGATTGTTCTGTAATAAGCAGCTATTCTTTTGTCCATCAGTTAGTATGTAGGTTGCTGTATGTTTGGCAAAGAGCTTGCAGAAACTGACACGTTTTTCATTGCAGTAACTTGTGAAAATAAACAAAAATCTGGTTACTCTCCCCAGAAGTGTTTTTGAAACCAAAAGTCCATTCTCTTCTGTCTCCCTGCTCAAGCAGCCATGTTTCCCAAGAACTTAAGTTCTAAGGCAGTGAACGAGCCAATTGCAAATTTAACAAAGGAGCAACTGTGGATGTTTTGAGAAGTCAATCGTCTACCTAAGTGAAGAAAGGAAATTTTACTGTCTCAGTGGGATACTCATCTAGAAAAGTTTTCAGTCTTAATAAGCTCTGCTCAAATTTCATGAGTGTGGAGAATGCTGAGAAATTTTAACTGAGGTATTACACTTGTAAAATGTAGAGTGAAGGTTCCAAAAGCAATTATAAATCAGTTCTGCTGAAGAATGTAGTACTTTGATAGATGTTTCCAATTTAATAATGCATATTCTCTTCTCTCTTCAGTGGGGTGGTAATATACTAATAGTACTCCTATGAATCATTGTTACTTTTCCACATTGAACGTGCTAATGTCTTTCATAAACACTT
The DNA here is from genome assembly GCF_964211825.1 of Aythya ferina. Taxonomy (NCBI): domain Eukaryota; kingdom Metazoa; phylum Chordata; class Aves; order Anseriformes; family Anatidae; genus Aythya; species Aythya ferina. The sequence goes on from NC_140300.1 coordinate 16,514,695, forward strand.
ACTGTATAAAGTGTCTGTGCTTCTTTAATATAGAAATGTGGATGTGGTCCAGCACGTAAAAGTTTTCTAGTTCATAATTAAAGTGTTCACAAAACATTTGCTCTCCAAACAAACAAAAAAGCTTGTTCCATCTAATCTTACTCCCTTTAAGGAAGAGACTGAGGAAGATTTATTAGGTTTGCTGGTACTTGGTTGTAGTATCAACTGTTAAACTGTTCATTGAGTAGTGCCAACAGTTGTTTCAATTAAGATTTATAGTTCTGGTGAAGTCTTTGATTTATTTGTACTGTGAAAGCATCAGGAGGAGCAAGAAACTGCAAGTCACTGACACCTAAGAACAAATACAGGATTGTATGCTTCGCTTAAGTATTTCATTATTATCTGTTGCAAATTACACTACTGTTAAATGATCAGCAACTGCTGCCTGTATTGTAATTTCAGCTGGTCTTAAATAGTAGCTATGTGCTAAGCTTTTTTCCTAATTCTGAAGAATTAAAAAAAATCACTAAACTTAGCTGTTGCTGAGAAATATATGCAGAACAAAGCATCTGTAAAAACAAGCATCTTTTTCAAAGCTCATATTTGTTTTTTATGTATTACATTATATCCAGCATCAAATGTGATACACTATATGACAATTGTCATACGCTTCAGGCTGGATTTTCTGAGCTTACACGCTCAAGTTAAGAGATAAAAATTTAAAGAACAGTGACTGTAGGAAAATGAATAAACAAGACAGTGATTACACTTTCTGTGCTGTGTGGCTGTGTGCATCTGACAACAGATTGTTGTTCTTCTGTGTTGGCATACTTGCTCAGATACATAATTTAAAAGATATATATTTTAGTGATTTTTTTTCTTGTAGGCAATGTAACATTTCTGAACATGTATTTGTGGTGTGTTTTTTTCATTCCAACAGTGATTCTGAAGTAATTTATCTGTTCTGCTTCTATTCAGTTACATTCAAAGTATGCCAGTTCTTAGTGAAGAACAAAAAGAAGACTTCACTTGTTTTGAAAACCTGATGACAAAAGAATTTATAGGCCACCAACTGATTCATATTATAGGCTGCATGGATACCACTGAAGAGGGAGGAAGGTAAATTTAAATAGAAAATCTGTGTTGTTAGGCTTATGACACATGCCTGTGGACAGGCATAAAGTCTCTGTTGGGAAAATGACCTCATCAAATAGACAAAATATGGTTCTCTGATACTTGGGAAAAAAAGGCACTGTCTCTTTAATGGAATTGTTCCCCAAAGGGTGCGAAGTACTGCCTGCTTGCTTTTATGGAAAAATGAGGTTTAATGCATATATAACATTGTTTGGGGAGACCAAAATTGGTTGTTTTTGTAACATGTTCTTGAGATTATGAAGTTACAAGTCTGTTCATTTGGTATATCAAAAAAAAGAGGACATAAATGGATCATAGTCTCACAGATGACTTGTAGTAGGTAGCCTATGAGTTTCTTGAGTTTTAAGCCCTGTTTGCTAAAGCCTAGAAAGGTACAGATGTTTTAGATGTCAAGCTGAATTGGACTGTTAGCTGAGATGATGATCTTATAGTTTGAATGGCCTCTGCATGTGAAGTTGTAAAGGAATAAATTTGAAAGTTCATACCATCACATATGTTTTCAGAAAAATAGAAATTGTGATAGTACAAACATGGTAACAATGTTATACCCTCAGTGGAATTCATTCTGTGTAATGCCTGACTGTCAGGATAGTTTAATTTTTATTCTTTTTTTCTTCTAAGTTTCCAGCCAGATAATTTCTGTGGAAGCGCATGCCATACTATTAATGCTTTCGCTGTTTTTTACTGGAATGGTCTTTCTTTCAACAATAGTCAGAACTGATTTAAAAAACAAACAAACAAAAAAACCCCAAAAAACGGCATTTTCTAATTGAGAGGTATCAGGTGAAATTGGGAGAGGATAAATACTACTAATTACAAAAGCACATTCAGCAATTAAATAGTTGTATAGAGAAGCTTCTCTTTTAATATATTCATAACACTAACTCCAAGTAGGTAAAATAATAGCTCTTAAATATCTTCAGTTTTCTTGAATAAGCAAATAGATTTATTTTTATTCTTCTCTTTAATGCAGAAAGCATCTGTTACTTGTTTTACAAAAGATTCTCATTCTGCCTGCCACTTCAACAGCCCTTGTGCCTCTGCTTGTGGAAAGATTACTTAATATCATTAAGGATGATGACAGAAGGATTCAAATTGTAAGTAATTCCAAAGGCTCATTGTTTTCTGGGCTCTGCTTTCTCTGTGCATCAAACAGCATTTATAAATTTTTGTAAATGAAATATCAGGAATTAAAATATTTTTAGTTTGGAAACATATTTATGTTCTTCCCTGCCATACCAGCCTCCGCCTTTTTTTTTTTTTTTTTTTTTTTCTTGGCATTGCTGCATTTTGTGCTCATGAAGATATGAAGAGCTCTGTCTTGAGAGTATTTGGCTGATTTTGTAAACGTAATCCTCAAATTAGGAAAGTATTACACTTCAACAGCCTGTTTCAAAATCCTTTGCCATACTAGATCCAACTGGTTTTGACTAGAACATTCAAAATAAGGATAGTATGTGTTTCCAGACTTCAGATTTTTCTTCCCTCTTTTCAGCTGAGAGCAGTTCTAAAAATCCTTGTAAGAAAAATATTTTATATAGCAGAGTCTCTATATGCAGCATAATTATTTCAACTTGACTCCTGAAACATGGACTCTTGGTTTTGCTCAAATACTTTAAATGACTTTATGAACAGAAACCACTTCTGGAAAGCCTCAGTCTAGTGGGTAAAGCTAGGGTATAGGTTTGTTCCCTGATTATGTTGGGAGAGCCATAGTAATTTTAGAGCTATGATAATAACAGAGAATGTATGCTTTTCTAATGTGCTGGTGAAATGCAGTGATTCAATACATTCTGTTTGTTGGATAAAGCTAAAACTAACTGAGTTAAACAGAAGTTAAACTGAGGCAATCTGATACAAGGCAAATCAAATTAAGACTGTCCTCATCGCACTCCTTAGTTTTCCTTATATTTCATCTAATTTTTTATTAACGTAATGTGCCTCACCTTAAAGAAACCTCTAACCAACTGAAAAACCTTCAGACTAGTTCTGCTTCCAGTTCTATGCATGTATTTGGCTTGGAATTCAATTACTTATATTGCTCCTTATACTATATATATATATATAATATAATATATATATATTATATAATATACTATATTTACTATATTTATACATACTATATATATCCACACTATATTATATAGTATAATATATATATACTGTATTTAAATATATATACTATATTTATATATATATACTTATATATATTAAAATATATGTGGTGGTTTATAGACCTTTAAATGATAGTGTTAGCTGTATTTTGACTGAAATAGTAAGATTTAAAAACATACTAACAGAAAAACAAACCCTTACTCCTGTTACTAGTCTTTCTTTTTGAAATGTGTGCTCAAACCTAGAGGAGGCAGTGCCTGTGAATTGTCTGTATAGAAATTCATAACTTAAAGGATATTAAAGGATATGCAGTCTATCTTCTTGTTTACTTAGCTAATAGTAGAAAACACTCAACATACCAAATACTTGCCTAACAAGGGAAATCACTGGACTTTGATGCTTAGGCTCCTTGTCATTGAATAGCGGTCAAATAAGTCCTATTGCAGTGACTTAACAGCTAAGAAAAACTACACAGAAGTTTCAGAAGCATGGTATCTTAAGTCTGTAAAAATTAAATGCATTGGATCTGACATCTAAGCTGAAGTTACTTGCACTTATATTCTGATTGTAACAACAGGTTGCAGAAATCATCTCAGAGATTCGTGAGCCGATTGTTTCTGTTGAACAGCCTCTTGAAGCTTCTGAAATAAGAAAGCGACAGGTTAAGGTAGGCAAATGAAGAAAAATATTTTTTACTCTACTCTATCAAATAAGTTTTATGTAAATGTGCATTATTGACTAATGTTGGCTGATACAACATAAGTTATAATATTGCAATGTTTTCCTTGTACTTTATATTTCAGTTGGCTGAAATAAAAGTGAAACTTTTTGAAGCAAAAACAGCTTTGGAAGAATGCATTTCTCTTCAGGATTTTAGTACAGCATCTGTATTAAAAGAGAAAATAACTGAGTTGGAACACATAAAAGCAAATCTGATACAAGAAGCAGAGGAACCTGAAATTAAAGAAATGCGTGTGGAAAAGGTTTCTTCTTCCCTTCCTGTATTACCAAATGCTAATTGTGTTTTGATGTCTGTTCATAATGGATTACAGTAAGCTTCTTTTTTGTCCTTGGATGACTGAAGAATTCTAAAAGGATCTTGCTTTTGCTGTATTTACTAATATAACCAACTGAAAACATGAAACTGATTCTTTTCATCATTGCTTACAGATTAATTTTGATTAATTATCTTGCCAATCATGTGTAGTGGACAGGAAATGTTTGTTTGGGTAGCAAATAATCATGATTAATGTCCCTGTTCTCCTCATCACAGCCACCATTTGTAATAATGACCTTTTTCTTTTTTCCTGACTCACCTTGAAGAATGATCCTGAAACACTGTTGAAGTGTTTGTTGATGTGTTGTGAGCTTCTCAAGATGATATCCCTTTCTAAAGGAATTGGTCCAACCATTAACGAACTAATTGAATCTTTGGTATGTAATAGTAAATACTGCTTTATATGATAATAAAAATAGGTATGTCACAGTTGGCACTTAGGTGCTAGCAGGATGGTTCGTGATTGTTTCAGAGTTGTGCTGTACCTTAGTGTGATGCCTTTAAGCCTTACCAAAACCAGGTGTCTTGGAGTTGCAGTCCAGATATGCTGTTCTCAGCTCAGAATCTACATCAGAACTGGATGCAGCAGAGTTACTAAAATAAAATGGGAATATGGTAAATAGCTGACTAATGTTTGACAGTGTTGGACAGTGCTGAGTTCTAGTGTGCTGCTTAAGCACACTGCCTTTGTTTGTACTTCAATTACTTGGATTTTCTATTAGCTGAAGGTAAGACATCTTTAATAAAGAACTCCAAAGTACCTTTGTTTGGAGCTAGTCAAAAGCTCTTCATCGGAAAGAGGCTGGAGCCCTTGTAGACTTTTCTTTCATCCCTGCCTGGTACAAACAAAGTTGTTTTATTGTAGAGCATTTGTGCCTCTGTTTTCTTGGCACCTTTGAAGAGCAAAACGTTTCTGTACTGAATAATGAATGCAGTCGCATGGTAGGCCTTTTACAGTCTGCAAAATGTACTTAGTTTCAGTTGTGAGGAGTGTGGATTTTAGGACAAATGTTCCTAAATAACATAGAATGTTAGCTATCGCTGAGTGTGCTGCTTCAAGAAGATATGAACTCTTTCCTGTGCAGGTAATAGAGAACAAAGTGGGGAAAAAAGCAATGTGCCACTGTATGAACAGGTGGTACACCATCGGAATACTGAAGGAAATTCTTATCCCCTCTGTCTAGAAAGGTTGTATTTGAAATGGAAGTGGTCAAGAGAAGGGTAGCGAGGAAATTTACAAAACAGCTTCTGAATGAAGAGTGACTAAATAGGCTACCTTTTTCTGACCTGGAAAAAAGAGGACTTAGGTTCACATCTGAGAAAGTGAATGATTGGATGATCACTTCACTGCATAAAGCTAGCAACTAGCAAGCTCAGAACAAATGAATTAAATGAGTTGATTCTTCTCCTAATATGTAATCTGTGGAATCCTTTGTCACGGGATGCGTGCATGCTGAACTCTTGCATAAATTTTAAGGAATATTGAGTAAGTTCAATAAAAATAAGTATTACGGAAATTAGGTAGATAGAACAGTCTCACAGCTCTGTCTCAGCTGTGAATTGCTGGGACCTCATCAAGAATTCCTGGGAAGAATCTACTTAGCCTGTTTATGTAATATTTTGTAGGAATTTGGTTTTGATCTTTGTTATTAACAGGGCAATGGGCCAGATGATTTGACTCAGTATGGGCATTCTTAAAATGCAAACTGGAAAGAAAATTACAACACCAATTTAGATTGGCTTAAATATTGTGGAACCACACCTGATTTCTTTCAGATGTATAATAGTATTCTAAGAAATCAGTTCTGATGTGTCCCACAGACCCCTTTTTAATTAGGTCTTTCTTTAATTTTCACATTCATTGTTTATTCCACTTTTCTTTCTCCAAGATCCTGCTTTCATTTTGTTGTTACTAATGGGTTTTCACGTATTACATGCTTTAGTATATTTTATTTGTTGTTTTTTAAACTTACTCTTCAATCAATGCCAAAGTATAGAATGACATCATTGTAGCATGCTTCCTGTATGGAGCCTCTCTTTTCTTTCATGTGGATTCTTACCATTGATTTCTCAAAACTATTCCAAGTAAATGGAAGTCACATCTGTATTTTGCAATTTGGAATCGGGTATTGTTTCTCTGCAAGAATGCTAATGTCTTTTATGAAGAAATGTGTAGGTTTGTCTTTCATTTCACAATGAGTGGTCAACTTGATTTGGTTTGAAAACAAATGTTTATTAAAACAAATGCAAAGCACAATGCTCATGTGAACCATTCTTCTAGTACTGACTTCAAACAGTGTACTCGGAATGTTTCTGTTTATGCCTTGATAAACAGAGTATATAGTAGTCACCAATTTCCAATCCTGTAATGTACTACGTTATTTCTAGTTTCAGGGTAAGGAAAAGTTAAACAGTGTAGCCGATTTTCTATTTTCAATTTATGTATTTCAATTACAAATTAAATATTACTGTTTCCAGATACTTCCTGGCATAGCGGATGTCCATCCAGCTGTGAGAAACATGGCAGTTCTGTGTTTAGGTTGTTGTGGCCTTCAGAGCAAAGAATTTGCCCGAAAACACCTTGCATTGCTGTTACAGGTAAAATTTCTGATGGGAAGTAGACTGATGGCTTATGTGACTTGGATCCAAGAGATCCAAGAGTAGTTTTATTTACTATTACAGGTTATCCTACATGTTACTTGAGTAGCAATGATTCCTGATTTGCTGAAGATCTGGATCTGGAGAGTGTAGTTTCATGTAGATTTTTCTGATGTGTAAAAATATTTAAGCTTGTATTATTACATCTTGGTAGTATGCATTTCCTTTGTAAGGCCACCTGTTTTGAGAATTTCTAGGAACTCTTTATTCATAAGATCTCACTTTCTCTTCCCAGTCTGCATGAGATCAGTCAAATATGTTATTACAAAGTAGAATAGAGAAGCTGTAGGATTCTGTAAGCCTTCCTTTCTTTGGAAAACAAACTGAAAAATGTGACTACTTACATTTGTTACTTACTGTAATCCGGACATATGATTTAATTTCCAAATTACTTATTTTGTATGGGTTAAGGAAGGGCTCTTAATTAGAACATAAAGCAATATTAAAACCAGCAAATGATAGTGTTTTGCTTGTTTTAATACTGTGGTCAAATGCTTATGAATATGGGATGCATTGGCTGGACTCATGAGAATGGGAGATGTTGGAATTATGCCATCTTCGTAGTAAATGTTCTTTCATACAATCAGTTGAGCATCAGATGTCTACTTTTCAAACCCTGGCTTGAAGGTGTGGAGATAGCATGTTCTCATCAGACAAGATGCTTGAGCCATCAGCAGAAGTTAGAGTTCCTGAAAAACTAGCAAAATGTTTTCAATCTGCCTTTAGTTATGTCTCATTAGAAAATAGATTGTTTAGGGAGGATTCTGTTTGTCCAATGTCTGCATAGAAGTTGAACGATAAGGTTACATCTCATACATGCATGGTACACTCATGCCCTCTGTGAGTGAAGTTGGTCAGATTTTATTTTTTATTTTTTGGTAATAGAAATTACATAGATAAGTTGAGAAATTCTCAGAATACTATAAATCTCAGTTTAAGCTTCATTTAATATCATACCTTCATGGAGTCTGAACTTTGTTTAATTTGGGAAATTTTGTATAGTGCTTGGAATAATCTTGCTAAAGCAAAAAAAAGCTAATATCTACTTATGCTTAACATTGGTATGCTGTAACATTATGGATGTATTTTCATTATTAAACCTAGGTTTTACAAGTAGATAATATAAAGATAAAGCTTAGTGCTTTAAAGGCAGTCTTTGATCAGCTGATGCTCTTTGGGATCGAGCCTTTCAAAGCCAGACCAGACGATGAGTCTCAAAGTGAAGACGTACAAAGTGGAAATGAGAATTGTGAGGAAGAAAGTAAAACAACAGAGAAGGAAGAAGAGACTGCTACAATTCAGAGCTTCTTACAACTTCTTTCTAGTTTTTTAGACAGCGAGGTAAGAAATTATTACAGAACATGCCTTGTTTTTGTTCTAAAATAATTTTTGACAGAAAGCTTACCATTCTATTATGTTGCATTTGAACATTACATTACCTGTAATTGAATGGTTTAATGTTAGAATAGTTGCCCTAAAACAATATAAGTTTGCCACTGATACTGACTAATGTTATTTTTAAGCCAACTTCTGAATTCTCTGCAGGTGCAAATACATGAATGTAGAGAACTGATACTTGCAATAGGATGTAGACTGTTACTACAAAATATTAGTGGAAATGCTGACACTGTGGTAGGTATACTGTGTATATGATAATTTTTTTCTTCAGTTTTCAGAACTTAGGACAGAAGCTGCAGAAGGCATAGCCAAACTCATGTTCTCCGGGAGGCTGAATAGTGCCAAACTTCTTTCTCGTCTTGTTTTGTTGTGGTATAATCCCGTGACTGAAGAGGATACTCAGCTTAGGCATTGTCTGGGAGTTTTCTTCCCTTTATTTGCTTATGCAGATAGGTATGGCCTTTGTAAAATATTATGTGAAAATGTATGTTGGTCTTAGCAGCTTTAGCAACCCTTTTCAAATTGCACAAATGCAAATTAAACCTAATGGTCTTGCTCAGATGCCTGTGCATATTACTTTTGAATGTATGTAAACTCAACCTATGACCATTCTGAAAACTTTCCATTAATTCCTTCTTTTTCTGTGACCTATTTTTTTCTTTCCTAGGACTGCTTGAGTGAAACAGTTCTTCTGGATATTCAGTTTAAAGATTAGTTTTAAAATATGTACTTTATTTATGCTGTTGAACACTACAGGTGGGCTTTGAACTGTCACTTAAGAGCAGCTATGAGGCATGGTTCAAAATAGAATAAAGTGTCCAGCAAGTTCTCAAAGAAACAGGCTGTTTTTTTGTTTGTTTTCTTAGCCAAAGAATATGCCAAACAAAATCCACAGAAGATTCAAAATCTTCTGTTTAGTTTGATACTGGACAGAGGAGGCAAAAGGCTTATCTAAGGGGGTAGGAGCTTAAATAATAATTCTCAAGTCCTTTTACTTGCTCAAAGTGATTTTTGACTTAATTTTCAGCTCTTGCCAGTCTGAACTTGGTGGGGTTTTCTCTGCCTCCTCTCTCCCCTCTTTTTTATGGCTAAGATTTAACTTAGCAACGTTACATGGTACCTTATGTATTTTTTCCAAAACAAATTGAAGTTTTTGTGGTGTATAAATTGCCACAGTTAGAGTTAGCATAGTTCAAAGGGGACTTGGTTGTCAGGAAGGAGAGGCGGGTTGAGTATTTTTTGCTGTTATCAGAAGAATGATGGGAAAAGTAACCAGTCTACTTCAATGTGTTTTTCCCTGTTTAAGTGCTATTGAAAATAGGTAACAAAAACCTAATTTTGTATGCTTCCAATACCTTTGATACTGAATAATGAGCATAAGCTTATACCACTGGTGATCTCTTTGACCTGTGAATGTCTTCTGACCCTATGTATCTCTCTCTTTATTATGAGTCCTAATGATTGTCTCACTGAGGCCCACCTGAGTAATTCTGTGTATTTCAAAGTTATTTGTGAACAAGACAATTCTTTGCACCTCACAGATGATCTTTGGGGCAGGGTGCATGCTTTGAGCAAAAAGTAGAAAAATCAATGGAGGAAAAAAAAAATCCTAAATCTTAGTCTGGCTCACTAATTCAGAATCTCTGTTAAACTAGGAAACCTCATTAATTTTCTGTCCAGAACATTACCTGCATTCTGGATCTCACAAATGGTTCATTTTAAGATGAATCATGGAGTGTCTTCAGTTACCAATACTGTATTTTCAGAAGAGAACTATTAATTACCCTGTGGCAGCTGATTCAGAGCAGTCTGCAAAGTTGCCATTCAGAAAAGGAAAACGAAGGCAAATGTGTGAGTTTTGGCTGGGTTTTGTGCCTAATTTTGGTACTGATCTATTGCTGAACTTTTAAATTCTGTTTGTTTTCTGCATGTTGCTCTGACTTTTCCCTCTGATCAGATACAGTCAAGAGGCTTAATTTTTAAAATTAATATTTGAACTTTGTGTGGTAAACAAATGTTGCTGCTGGCTTTTATAAGTGATACTCTGTCATATCAGAAGAATGGCATGGCACGTTAGTAACAGGGATGAGGTCCTGTAACTGGTGAACAATTCTTATTCATGGAATGTTTATTAAAGAGTAATAATTTCCCTGGCAGCCTCAGAGGAAAATGTTCTGCCTTATGCCTATATGTTACTAGACTTTATTTTATTTTTCTAACTTGCAGGAAATAATCTGAATGATACTTCAGTTGTACTTCAGCCAATTTAAAGCATAAAACTGCTGAATGGGAGAGTTTTTGCTTCTGTATTTTCTTGCCCCAGTTATAGTACTCACAAGGTCTTTTGGTCAGCTCATTTGACTTGCATCTAGTGGCAAGCAAGCTGATTTTTTTTTTTTTTTTTTTTTTGGAAATCATTATTGACTTCATTAGCTTTCTTCCCCAGTTAGTTGGGTTCAAATAGGAGGTGAACAATTATTTGAGGTTTAAAAAAAAAAACACAACTTTGCTTCACCAACCAGTACCTTGTAATTTTTGGCAACTTTCCTATTAATTTGTTTTACCCATCTTATGGAACTACACCTTTAGACAACTTGCTGCAAAACCACGTTCATCTACGTGATTTTTAGGCTTGCTTGGCAGGAGTTACGAACTTTTCTGAGAAGAAAACCCAAGTATTTCTTTCAAAATCTTGTTAATCACCACCTTTCTTTGCCCGGTTTCATCGTTTTTCTTACAGTGAGATGTGTGCCCCTAAAGAAAAATACTAGCAGGAAGAATTAGCACAAGAAAAATAAAGATATAGGGAAGTGTATTTCTGTCCCTTGAGAGAGTATCCGTCTATATATATCAGTTAGGCTTTTAGTGGTAAGGATGAACTTGCAAACTGTTTGAGATACAAGTGCTACCTAAAATTTCCTTGAAAAAACAATGAGCTGAAATGTAAAAGGAGTTGGTTCTGTGAAGCGTTTTGTTGTCTTGATCCTGCTGCCTGTCTCTAATAAGGTTGGCTGCTCCCCCCCTGCTTTGACAGCTAAAATATATTGTAATGGGTCTGTAAACTTGAATCATAGAGGAGAAGATTTAGGGATGAATTAATGTTTAATTCTGTCTCCTTGTGCTACTAATGTTTGACTCAATTGAAACAGGTCTAACCAGGAATGCTTTGAAGAAGCTTACCTTCCAACTCTGCGAACGCTGTTAAATGCTCCTGCAGCTTCCCCTTTGGCTGAAGTAGACACCAGTAATGTTTCTGAACTATTAGTGGACCTGACCAGACCAAGTGGACTGAACCCTCGGGTCAAAAAGTCCCTAGACTATCAGGTACAGTGGGTTAAATTGAAAGAAAGCAGTATTTGCGTCTAGAGATTAAGAACTGCTAGCTGCTTGTTGGGCCTTCAGAGATTCCTACTGTCAAAGTCTGGATTAAGCAACTGACAGTACAGGCAATGAAAACTCTTAGCTTCATTCTCCTTCTCTCCATCCCCTCCCCTCTTACAATTAAGTAATGCTAGCAGGAACTTGCACCATCCTTAATTACCTGTACAGGAAAAAAAACATTTTAAAAAATACATTCATGTACGTTGTCAAAATACTATATTTTTAGAAAATATTTACTATGTAAAGTTAGTTATTAGCTGCTTAAACCAGCATGACTTCATTCTTTGGTAAATAATTTTCAGAGAAATTTCAGGTATTGATTTCTTTCCTTTACAGGACTTCACAGTGCATGATAGTTTAGCACTGAAAATTTGCAATGAAATCTTGACGGACCCAACTGCACCAGATGTTCGTATTTATGCAAAAGCTTTAACTATGTTAGAACTCAGTAGTTCTTCCACAGAGAATCTTCTGACTCTGCTTGATGAGATTCTAGAGGTAGGGCATAAATAACATGGTTCTTGCTTTTTATTTAATTTTACTATCAAATGGTTAAATGCTTAAAAATGAAGTGCCTGCTTACTATGACAATGTGATTGGAATTACTTTTTTTAACCAGTCTTTGAAAAATTAATTTTTGATGAGGTTATTTATGTAAGTTATACAGTGGTCTCAGCTCAGATTTTCGTATTTCAGCTACCATAGACAGCGATAACTGTCCAAGTTGATACAGTTCAAAACTGTAAGGTCTTATAGTAACCAGTGTGTAGTTAGTTCTTAGTTTTTAAATGTAAATAAAATTGAATATTGTCTTTCACAGTTTGTATGGCTTATTAATAATTAACAGTTGAAATTTTATGCCTTAACTTGGATTGTAACTGTAAGATCATTAGGCAACATGAAAAGGGTGCTTGGTTTAAGATGAAGTAGGAAGGGATTACAAGTCTGATGTGAAAGCTTTTACATTTATCCATTTTCTGGATAAATATAAAATAAAAGTTGGGAGTGGCACAGAGGAAGACGGTGTTATGCTGAAGTGTTGGAGAGTCCTGATCCCTCTGGGCATAACATCAAGAAGTAGCGATGTTCCAGGACTCACCTGGAAAGGTCCTATAACTTTAGTGCTTTTTCAGGTTTCCTATTAAAAAGATTAAAATAAAAATTCTTCTGGAGTTTCTGTGCCCAGTGTTGATGGAGAAAGTGTTTCACCTTCCAGCTAGAGTAATCAACTTTGTGACACTTTTTGTCATTCTTAGAGTAAATTTAACTAGTCCTATTAGTGTGTAAACTTGATAAAAGGAATGGCTGTAAAATGAAGTAGCATTTAATATTAAGTGTTTCTTCCCAGGAAGTGAAAGATAAATTGTGTCAAAGAGCGATTGAGAAGATCAAGGTGAACCTGACCAAAGGCTCTAATGCGAGCAAAAGCCACTCTGAACAGACAAAGGAAACAGGCCTCACTGAAGGGATGCAGGAAACTGGCGCTACGTTACCTGCAAACACCCTTAGAAATGAAGAAGGTAATTCAGGAGAGGTGTATTTCAGTAGGTACAAGTGAGTGATTGTATGAAAATAAGTCTTAGCTTTTTCTCTCCTAAATGAAGCTACTTTTGAAAAAAAACAAGTGGAAAAGGTAACTAGTAAAAATGTATCCTGTTTAATATGTTTGTTAAGCATTTTCTTTTTTATTGCTTTGCGATCAGTTTTTCTGATTTCTTATTCTCCTTATTGCTCTAGTTTAACCAGTATATTTCGAGTCTTAGCCTACAGTTCTTTCTTTTTGACAAAAGTATTAGCTTTTTTTTTTTTTTAAAGCTGTTTGACATACTCATCTGCCTGCTAAGTCTTATTGACTAACTCAGCTTTAGAATGTGAGTCACCAAGGCTCCAATAGACTATGGAATTACCATGCCTGTACTTTTTGCAGACTGTATTATAGCAATGTACAGTTGATACGCACTGAAACTGTTGACACTGGTCTTTCCTTATTACTAGTTCATACGTTGGAGCCAGATTTCTTTTTATTGCTATTTGTGAAAGTAGCTGGAAGACTTTCTGCTGTCTGAAAAGCTTATGTGGCTACACATGCTTTAGCAGAGTATGTTTTGCTGGAAGCCTAAAAAAAAGGAATCAGATGAAACTTGTTTAGGTTTACCTGAAGCAATAAATCAAAGATAATGACATGTAACTGTTTTAAGCAGAATATCCCCCTTAAAACAAGCTTATTTTCTAGTGGATTATTTCAAGGCGTTGATCTGTTGCTTCTGAAAGTGTCAAATTATTTTTTTTATGTTCTATGTTTCTGTATTGAAATATTTATTGGATGGGAAGCTAGAAAAGCTAGCTGGTCTTGAGAAAGCAACTTTCTATTTGAACCATTTTCTGCTAACAGCCAATAGTATTTTGGTATGATTTTCTCATGAAAGAAGAATTTTGAGCGCTTTAGGCAAGCAGTAGGAGAAAAGCATTGTTTCCTTTCTCTTTCAATGCCACCTAAATAAATTTGCTTTATTTTTAATAATCCAATATTTACCTCTTCAAATATGGAAATGATAGCTGTGAGCAAAACCCTTTACTTTTTGTACTTCAATTGCTGCAAAGTAGATCTAGATTTGGCATTAGGAAAAAACAAACAACAACAACAAAAAAACCAAACTTCCTAGCAGTAACATACATTGCTGAAGAAAAAGACTTCCTAAAATTGTCAGAAATACTAAGGGAGGTCTAAATAGTTGTCAGGAGTAGTTTATACGTGACTGACCTATGATGGGACAGTGTTATGACTGAGTGACATTTTAAGCTGCTTTCTAGTCTTATTAATTCATTTCTAGTTTAAGGAAAAGTGGAGTTAAAATTGTATGGCTTTTTATATAATAGCCAATGTTCAAAGTGTACTGATAGTACTTTAAAGTACATATGATAAGTTGAGAGATGATTGACTTCTGCATATGTTATTCTGTTTTAACAGAGAATACCAAAGATGCTCTTCATACTCCAGTTAATGAAGCTAAAAGTAAAGCTACTACAAAATTGAAATCCACAAGAAACAAAACTGGCAGAGGTATGCACTGGATGTTTCTGGCTATAACGTTATCTGTTTTAAATAAAATAATTTTTTATGAACCTCTCTCTGTGTTTAAACAATTCAGTCTTTGTAATCTGTTTTTTAAAAAGTTATTAAAAGATTAAAATCATCTGTTTTGTGGAGGCTTTTGTTCTGTTAGTCTTTCCCAACAAGAGTTAAAAGTAAAAAGTTAAAAACAAACAAAAAAAAAAAAAACAAAAAAACAAACAAACAAAAAACCTCCCCGTGACTACAGAATATCAAGATAATTTGGTCACAGCCACTTACAACAATGTGCAAATGTTTATGTGAGAAGTATTATCTCAAGGGCTTTTTATTGTTTGTATTGTCTAAACAAAATATTCTATCTAATGTGGTGACTGCATGTTATATGTTTCAATGGAACATCAGACACTGAGGAAAAGATACAAAACTGGTTTAACAAAAGAAATAATGTGATGCAAAAAGACTTTTGTTTATATTTAGGACAACGAAAAGCAGCAGTAACAAGGTCTGTGAGCAGAAGAAAAACTAACGCAAGTGCAAAATCTGGTAGTGAAAGGTAAATTGTTTACTTTCCACCTTCAAAAGCATGATTCTAGCAGTTCCAGCAAAGCAATTTAATTCCTCACTAGAAAGGAATACTTTTCTTTCTCAAAACCTAACGTAAAAGTAAATATTTAAGAAAAAGCATTTCTTTAAACTGATATGTTTGAAATGTAATAGTAGGTTTGAAGACTTTAAATGTTGTTATTAATTTTCAGGTATGTTTACTACATACAGTTAACATACATTCTGTCTGTCAAAAGATAAGTTTTTGGTTGCATTGCTATTCTTTCAATTGCTTTTTGTTTTAATAACTGCTCTGTGAAGGATTCTGACTTCTTTGTGTTGTTCTTTTTCCCCCCCCCACATTTCTGGCTGCTATTTTTGTTCCTGTCTTTCTACATTTAAAAAACTTTTAGAAATGAGTGATAAATGAATATACGCATGGCATTCCTTCTCTTGAGATCTTGCAGGATTAAAATATAATCTCTGTAATTTTATATGCTTCAGTTGTGATGTCTTTTTCAAGCAAGTAACCCACTAAGTACAAAATCAGTAAGAAGTACTTTTGTTCTTTAAGACCAAGATTTTGTTATACACAGACTTCAAGATTTTCTGTTAACAAACTCTTAGTTTGCCTAATCTTTCTGGTCATAATTTAAAATATTTTCTATTTCAGTGATGATGAAATTCCAGAATCAGTCCCAGTGCCCAGTTCAAGGCCTTCAAGACGAGCAAAAACATTAGCACTTGAAAAAACAAGAATGAATCTTTCAAGCCTTTTGCGTAGGGAAGCAGATGAATGAAGACAAAATGAGAGAAAATGTCCTTCGCTAATGCTAGTAGTTACTTGAAAAAGTAAGATCTGTTTTGTTTTTAGTCTCATCTAACTCCTTCAGTATTGAATCTTTTATAATTCCAGATTTTTATAGGAACTTTTTTTTAAAAGGAACTTTTTTTTTTTAAAGTGCTTTTGGTTATTTTCCCCATGTGAAGTACATAATTCTTGTAATAAAATAACCATTAAAATATTGCCTGAACAAAATGTGATTTTATTTATTTTACTTTAAAAAGAAGGCGTCTTTTTATCTGCAAATGAAAATTGCTATTTGTGGTAAGTACTTAACAGTTGCCAACTTACACTTTTTCAAAGTTGTTTTTATATTTAACATTATTCAGACAGAATGTTTGAGCTGGAGTGGTTGTGTGTGATGGCAGCACTTTTGAATGTACCTGCTTTTAATGCACCTTCTTTCTTTAGTTCCTGGCCTGAGTACCTGCTGACTGTCTAGAAAAAATAGATTTCATCTTAATTGTGAATTCTGCTTCCTGGAGATAAATGTCTGTTTTATTTTTAAATGATGTCAATATGGTAAAGCTGTTATTCTACAAACCAAAGCCTGGAAGCCTCTTACTGACCTTGTAGGAGACCTACAGGAAAGATGGGGACACTTCCCTCCCTGGAAGTGCTGAAGGCCAGGCTGGATGGGGCTTTGGGCAACCTGATCTAGTGGGAGGTGTCCCTGCCCACAGCAGGGAGGCTGGAACTGGGTGATCTTTAAGGTCCCTTCCAACCCAAACCATTCTCTGATTCTATGACTTTGGCCTTGTTATATAAAATCACTGATGTGCTTTTCTAAAAGCATAAAAATATTTGTGGTACAAAATAAGATCCAATAAGGAAAGAGAAAAAAAAAAAACAAGAAACAAAACAAAAAAAAACAACCACTTTGTTAAAGTCTGCATGTTATCTCTTTACAGTGGCAGACAACTGTGATTGGTATGTAACTTTGAAGATCAAAACCTTTTTGTTAATGACAAGGAAAAATCAGAAGTTTGCAGAGACAATAGAAGATCAAACTGTGCCAAATATTCACTGTTGGCTGAGCATATTTACTCTGGAAATGTTAGGGTTTTGGTTTGGAAACACCGTCAATCATGTCCTTCTGTGTTATAATTTAGATAATTTCCAAGGCAGTCAGAGAAAACTTGTCGATTGCTCAACATGTGCATATCAACTGCTGATGTCAAGTACAGCTTTCTAAGGAACTTCTGTTTAAGATAAATCAATATATTGCTATGATCTTTGGTATTTCTCTGAAATGGCTTAGGGACAACAGAAGTGAAAAGTAGCATTTCCAAAGTGTAGTGCCCAAACTACTATCCTATTTTAAAGTTTGCATATAGAAAACAGACAGAACTGTGTTGCTTTTCATCCCTTTCAGTTTTTGTTGGAAATCTTTCAAACCACAACATGCCATGACACATTTTTGTGCTGCAATATTTGCTATTCAGAGGCTTATGTAACTGTGATGAATTATTTTTATTCATCGTTTTAAACTGAATTTTGAAGTTTTGAGCTCCCTCTTTTGATAATTCTTTTCTTTCAAGTTGTGTTCCCAGCGTGAATTTGCATGCATGCAACCACTTGAGATCAGAGATATTGCCTTTCTCCTTGAATGCTGCCTGAACATAGTTCAAAAGGGTGTAGCATATCTTTTAGATTTTTCCAGTTGATTGTCAATCAAAGTTTCTCTTGTACTTTAAATATTAGTGGTTTGGTTTTATTTTCTCTCAAAGTATTCTTTCTGAGTAGTTCACTCTTCTGCCACTAATACACTTTCAACAACTGCTGGTAGTCCCTTCTGTTATTTTGGTTAAAATGAGTTTCTAGGAAAAACAGGAACAATAAAAATGCTTAAAGGCTTCTTTGTGAATGCCTTCCCGAATAAACTGAAGACCTTCAGTTTTGCCTTGCTGTGCTGTTGTGCCTTGCCACATATGCAGGTTCTGTCCCTGGAATCTCTTCAGGAATGCTGCACTAAAAGATCGGGTTTCCCTGAAGCTTCTCAGTCAGTGGCTGTCTCTGCTGTGGATATGGTTTCACTGGTGGGTGGCAACAGAAGAAAGACATTGACAAACTAGAGTGAGTCCAGTGGAGGCCCTCAACCTGGTAATGGGGCTGGAGCACTTCCTTTGTGAGGAGAACCTGGGGAGTTTGTTCAGTCTGGAGACTTTGGGAGGGGCCCAGTTACCTGGGGCTTTTTGTTGCATGATGGGAGGACAAGAAACAATGGCCATAAGCTGAAGGCCAGGTCTAAGGAGGAACAGGCAGTGCACCCGGTTGCATAGAGAGTTTGTTCAGACTCTGTCCTAGGAGGTTTTCAAGACCAGGCTCAATACCCTGAACAGCCTAGTCTGACCCCACAGCTGACATGGCTTTGGTTAGGTGCTTGCAGTATGGACCTGCCTGAATTACCCCATGGTTCTCCCAAGGGCTGGGAGCTCCACAGCAACTGGCAGCTAATTTCCTGCCCTCTCTGGGCTCTTCCCCTGCCCTGCACCCTGCCAAGGGTTTGCAGTGCAATAGGAAGTATGGTACGCTCACAAATTATCGTCTTCTGAGGAGGGATGGCTGCTTAATTGCAGGATCGCGTGATTAGATGTGTTGCATTTTTCAAAGCTATTTATTAGCAATAACCAAGGTTTAAATGTATGCAGCTGTATTTCTGAGAAAACTATTTAAATGAAATGGGGTGTATGTAGCAGGTGATAAAGAGGCAAGTCTGGAAGTATCTTATTACCTGCGGTGAAATGTCTTAGTATTTTTAGCTAGGAAGAATAATACACTGTTGCTGCCTTTTCTTTAATTCTATGAGGCGAAAGTACCTTACTTTCTGGCTGCTCGACCAAGGAATAAAATTTTAATTCCTAAGATATTCTGACTTAACAAACCCAACTCCAGCCTCTCTGTTGCTTTAAACCATGTACTGTGCATCCTTTTGCTGGCTAAACACAACATGATGTTCAGCATGCATAACCCAAACTAGATCCAGTCCAGAGGACTTGGTTCCACTCTAAATGATGATACATTAGCAGTGGTTTTTCATTGTCAAACTTGAAATAAGCTACTAATGTAGATTATCCTATGCTAGCTTTTGTTTGCTTGCCTCTACAAAGTGTCTAAAACCTAAAACGTTTTTCTCCTGGTGAGAATTTCCTTTGGCCATTCACATCTCAGGATGAAGCGCGAGTGCTGTACCAAGAACACTTCTCTATAGCTTTGCTGCTTCTTGCCTTGCTGTAGGAAGTTGTAAGTGAGCTTGTGTTATGTCTCTATCCGATTCCTACCTGAAAACTTGTGAACTCAGCAGTCAATTGAAACTCAGTTTGACACAGAGGAAGGGATCCGTATTTTTTACAAGTTTATGGAAATAGACAACTACTTGGAGGTGAGACACCTCCAAGGTGAGGGAGAAGTTTTGGTACGTACTTGGTCTTTGATATGAGAAAACCTATATGGCACCTCTTCCATCAGGCACATGAGCAAGGACAAGGCTGCATTAGTTGCACTGCTTATAAGATGGCTTTTACCTTCCTTTTTGTTCACTGTGCTTTGGTGGTGCTCCACTGAAGTCAGCTTCAGTGCCTCTTTCTCAGGAAGCTGAATTCTCTTTTGGCTCTCTTGCCTAATAGCATTCAAATACATTAAATAGTTAAGGTACATGGAGACCCTCTTAGTGTGGTGTGACGATGAATGTTCACTCTGCATTGTCTGACTTCTGGGTGCCTCAGTATCCTTGTGAGAACTTAAGATCGTTTTGAATTCCAGTAAGTCTGCATTTGAATTCCAGTAAGTCTGGATTGCATCTGCAAGCTAACACACTTCTGTGAAGTGTGCATCTTCATTTTGCATCTTCATTTTGTTAAGATGATAATTTTAAATGAGTCCTTGTAATGTTTGATTTATAAATAGTGTCTTCCAAGGAATTGCCCTTCTGGAAAATTTGTTCTTTGCAAGGACAGACAACTTAATGAATTAAAAACCCTCTACTCTAGCTATTGAATGTATGACTCCAGAAAAGCGAAATAGATTGTATGGTTTTATTCTAACACTCTTGTTATAGCTCTATTATTAAGAAAGTTTTGATGAATGAAGTACATGAACCTTGCTAAAGCTGATTTAGGCATGGAATGTCTACAATGCTACAGCTACAGCTACAACCATTTACTATTTCTCTGAGTTTAAAATTTTGTTGTTTACATTGAATTTCCAAAGTACAAGGAAAAAATGAAATAGGAAGAGCATTTACATCCATTTTAATTGGTGTCAGGCATAAATTCATAAAAACAAAAGGGGAAGAAAGACCATTTAGCAGAAACCTCAAAAAGTGCAGATACAGATTAGTTGAATGACAATCATTCGAGATTCTCCTGCAAGGTTGGCCTTTCTTTTAGACATTACGGTCATTAAACACTGTCACACAAAAGTTCTCAAGATAAATGATGATGAAAGCATACTGCAGAAACAAACTAGTTGTTTGATACATTTCAATCCATTTATGATGAAGGGAGATCTCGGGTAATTTACCTTCTCTTTACTGCTTTGCTTCGAGGTAGTCGGTCTCCACCTGTTACAGATTTGTTTGAATTATTACCATAAATCTTTACATGGTGACCTATGCCACAAATTACATAATATATTAACTTTCGTGCACAAAAATAAAATTGGGAAATAATTAAACTTAAAGAACATAGAAAAATCACAATACTATTAAAGGGGAACATCTGATTCTGATGTAAATTTGTACTGCAAGAATCCCATGATGTGAAACTTCATATTTAAAAAAAAAAAAGTACATCAAAATGAATAATGCTAATAGTAATATAAAGCCAAATCACACAAGATCATTTCAAGATCAATGTAATAAATGCTTATTATTCAGCAGAAAAAAAAAAGAAGAACAATGTACAAAATAATAGTGCAAGAACAGCTGCAATCTATTTGTTCTCATCAGTTTTGAGATTTTGGTTAAAAACTTTACAGCTGGCGAGAGATGCTGCTGAAAAACTCAGATTCCACTCAGTGGGCTGATTAAGGCACATCTTTATGGACTTCAAATGTTCATTTTCTGTGTTCGCATCTATTGAATTCTGCGGCTCAGAGACTTTCACTTGTAGCGTGCTGTCAGAAAAGAAGTGGGGGTGGGAGAGGGGAAAAAATGAGAAAAAGTTTAGTACACTTTCCTCTCTATGCAAACAAGCAAACTGATAAGAGACAAGGTGAGGTGGTGGCAGGTTGTGTATACTGGTTTTTGGTTTTGTTTTATTGCAGTGTGTTCCAGAAACACCAACTGAACCTGACCTGTGCTCGGCTCTCCATGTGGCAAAGGCTGAAGGGATGTTTGCATAGAAGCAGCTGGCCTTGCTGGTGTGCACAGACTGTATTGGGTCAGTCTCCTGCTACCGCCATTCCTCTGCACAGGAAGAGTGGTCTGCAGTCTGACCTTACTTAATTCAGGTTCCACAAAGTAAAACCACAAAATAGGAACCATCCAAGAAGTAATTTTTTTTTTCTTTATGGCATAGAGTTAGTACAGCCATAAGAAGACTAATATAGAGGTAACTTTTCTTCAATTCTAGGAGAGTAAGTAATAGAAGGTAGGAAAAGGTTAGGAGGTGGTGATCATGCTATCTGCACCCAGTTTCTCCTATTACAGTGGTCTTAGCAGCAAGAATCTCCCCTAACTTCTTGTATTTCAGGAAGCCAGGTCTCCCACAGGACTTAAGTGCGGATTATCAAGGACCGAATCTGCTGAAGTCTAGTGTTCACTGTGGTTACACCGACTGATTATATAACTATACAATTAGTTTTGTTGTACATTTGAAGACATGCAAAATTGCTTATAACATGGGTGAATGAATACAGTATACAAGAGTATAACCTAAAATGTATTGGTTTGTGTTACACTACCGATTGACTTAAACTTTTTCTTACTTCAGGGCAAGAGGGAACAACAGTGAGTGTAACCGCTGAAGTGACAATTCATTACTTTTCACAGATCACTGAAACACAACTTTCATGCTTCTAAGTTCTTATGCAAGCTCTCTGGAATGTTATGTGCCTCTGTGACATGGCGTGGAACAGGCATGGCACCACTGATTTACCAACCCCTGTTTCTAGTCCTCCGTAACAGGGGGTACTGCTTCTCCAACAAGTATTTCATTGTGTCCTTATTCTTCTGTGATATCTTTAGTCGTGTTTTTGCCTTTGCACTCTATTTATTCAATTTTTCTGGTTTGTACATGCTTTTGTTGCTCTGATCTTTTCTTTCCAATAGGAAACGGCATGCAGGTGGGGGTGACAGATGACTAGTCTGTAAGGTTAACTTCTTGAATTTACAGCTTCTAAAAGTTTGAACCATTGTCCTTGCTTACTTTCAGGAAAGCTCAAGCCTCTTCTCAGGACCATGGGATGAAGCATATACGAGATGGTGCTAGGGCTGACTTCTGACTTGCTGCTTTTGTCCCCCCTGCTCCTTGTGTGCTTTTCACTTGCTCTTAGCAGTGAACAGAAATAGTCAACTGCTCGATGAAGTCATAGTGCTGGAGCTATTATTTTTTGTTGTTGTTTTGGTTAGCTGGAAGGAACACAAATGCCTTGGGAGTCTAGAAATTGCAAGCTAGAGTGTTGGGCAATCACCAGTTGAATGAAGTTCTACAGGAGCAAGTGCTGGATTCTGCACCTGGGACGGGGCAATCCTGGCTGTGCATACAGACTGGGGGATGAGAGGCTGGAGAGCAGCCCCACAGAAAGGGATCTGGGGGTTCTGATTGATGGCAAGTTGAACATGAGCCAGCAGCGTGCCCTGGCAGCCAGAAGGGCCAACACTACCC
This sequence comes from Aythya ferina, assembly GCF_964211825.1. Taxonomy (NCBI): domain Eukaryota; kingdom Metazoa; phylum Chordata; class Aves; order Anseriformes; family Anatidae; genus Aythya; species Aythya ferina. The sequence goes on from NC_140300.1 coordinate 16,537,725, forward strand.
TGAGGTACCTCAGGCATGGCACTGCCAGCCAGTTGAGGGAAGGGGTTGTCCTGCTCTCCTCTGCGCTGGTGCGGCCTCATCTGAAGTACTGTGTGTGTGGTTTTGGGCAACACAGCATAAGAAGGACATGAAGCTATTAGAGAGTGTCCAAAGAGGGGTACAATGATGGGGAAGGGTCTGGTGGGGAAGACATATGAAGGTCCCTTAGTTTGTTCAGCCCAGAGCAGAGCAGGCTGAGGGGAGGCCTCATGGCGGCCTGCAGCTCCCTCACAAGGGGAGCGGGGGGGCAGGCGCTGAGCTCTGCTCTCTGGGGACAGTGACAGGACCCGAGGGAATGGCATGGAGCTCGGACAGGGGAGGGTCAGGCTGGGTGTTAGGAGAAGGTTCTGCACCCAGAGGGTGGTTGGGCACTGGGACAGGCTTCCCAGGGCTGTGGTCGTGGCACTGAGCCTGCTGCAGTTCAAGAAGCATTTGGACAACGCTCTCAGACACATGGTCTGTTTTTTGGGTGGCCCTGTGTGGAGCCAGGAGCCGGACTTGATTATCCTTGTGGGTCCCTTCCAACTTGGGATGATCTATGATTCTGTGAAGTAGGATATAAATGCAAAATGCTTTAAAGAGCAAAGTTTGCACTGTCTTTAAAGCAGTAGATATGTAAACCTTGTTTAATGCTGGGCAAATGCCAGATAGAAAATGACAAAGGTTTGGGCTTTTTCTGTGATTTAGCATGTTACTTTCCTCCAGAAGGTAGGAATTGTACTGAGTAAGGATGCTCTGTTTTCCAACCAGACAATACAACTACACTAGGATTTGGTGTAATTATGAACATAATTCTTTGCCATTAGATTGAACCACAAATCACAATGTGAAGAGCTAGAGGGGCATTCTTAGAGGGGCTGTCCTGCTGTTTACCAAGTAATGTTCACAACGCCTACAGCTATGATCAATGTCCTGCCCTGCCTACATTACATAAGCACAAAAGACCCTGGTCTTAAATCTCTAGTCCATTTAATGGAGTTTCCATTCCCTTCCTCAAAGAAAACCTATGCGTTTCATTCTGAACACGTATGTTGCCTGTTTAAATCTTAACATACATTCATTTTAAATCTTAACAAACATTCATTTAAGCTCCTACTTCAAGTATTAGGGAAAGTATTTTGATACTCCATTGACTGAAAGATAACAAAATTAACTCTATTGCTAGGAGCTAATTGTTTTTATTTCTCTAGAGGATAGGAATTGTTTATGACTATGGATTCATGGCTGACTGAAAAAAAATATCAAACCCTGGAAGAAAGCTATTGTGGCAGACTATCTGCTCTTGAGGAACAACTGAAAGAAATGATTTGAAAACTGATCAGACTGACATGTTCCAATATGTATTTTTAATCTAGTTTTTCACAGGTTTAACTTTGCAAAACTAGACCTGAAGGACATGCTGGTAATTTGCTTTTTATGGAATAACAGGAAACTCAAGTGTTGGGAATTTCAGGGGAATGCTTAAAAACAGGAGTAGAAAGATGTTAAATCAACATCTTTTTCATTTCCCCACTATAGGTAACATCAACATAAAAAGCTTCAGTATTTTAGGAAATTTTAACATTAATAAAGGCAAAGTGGAAAAAAGCAAGGTTAGAGATCTGCATTAATATATTTTTTAACCACCATGAGCCTAGTCTTTCATTGTGCTTTTGGTTCTCTTTTATCTGTTGTGATTTATTTTCTAGTTGTTGATGTAATAAAAACTATGCCAATAGTGTATTTCAATTGTACTTTTAAAATAAAAGAATGTAATTATGGACTAAAATTAAATATAAGCAGCTGAATTTCCCCAGCCAGATTGATCAGTATGTTCTACTCTAGATTTTTATCCCATTCTACTTGTGAAAGGTGTGGTGTGCATTAAGCGTTCCTAGTGCAAACAGGTGCTTTGTACAGCCACCCTTCCGCTAGGAGGAACTGCAGATTACAGCCTGGTGCTACCAGAAGCCATGAGGCCTATTTTGGTAGAGCTTGGAGGCTGGCTCCTCTACAGCCTTCTAGTGCTCTCCACTCCCAAGGCTTGCCCTGGGAAGAGGATGGAGCTCTCTTTAACTTCTTGAAATGAAATGCCTTGACAAAACCAGGCATTTTACTGATCTTAAATGGCAGTCTCTAAAAAGGTTAAAATTCTGAAGACATCTGTTTTCTATTATAGCAATTATCTGTTTTTGATTTGTTCATTTGTCACTGGCTCAGTCAAGCAGATACCATGCACGCAATTTTTGGAAGTCGGATACAGGTGCTTCTGTAGTATGGAAAACAAATCCCAGTGATGGCACATTTGATAGTTCTGCTTTCCCTAGTGGATTTGTCATAGTCCACAGTGCTAAAAACCCAATGAAAAAGAAGAAAACACTCTTTGGTATCTCACATAAAGAGTATTTAAAGAATAGCGACAGTTCTTGAAAATTCAGCCTCTTTTTTTTCACTTTTATTACACTACTCTGTATCTGCCCTTGCACTCTAACTCCTCAGGGAGTGCTGTACCATTGCTCAGTTCAGAATGTTCATTTGTATGACTTTTTTTTTGACTCTGCACAGCTGGATGCTGCTGAGGATGAGGGATCACTAAGGCTGTGTTTCCAAGTCACCACCACTAATCACCTCTGAATTTGCTGTCTCTCAACAGTGTTGGAGAAGAGCAATTGGCGATGTTATTCTAACAACTCATAGCAACCAAATGAGATTAATGCTGATAGACTCCAAAGTCCTATCTTGTCTGCCGTAGCTAAGCAGGCAAGCCTGTATGTGGTCAAGTGTCCAGGCCTGCTGGGACCTAAAAAGGATTCTTTTTCCCCACTAAATTTCCTTCCTATCATTAAAGTAAAATAAATTAAATAGGAAAGTCCTTGAATTCAATCTTCTACTAAAGGAAACAACAAGGGGCCTTCCTATGCTTGAAGATCTAAAGATCTTTTTGATTCTTCTCCATGCTTCCATTTAAAACTACTTGAATACAAATATTTCTTTCTGAAGTTTTGCTTTTGTTACTTTAGCTTTACCCAAATCATCCAGTTACAATAATAGAAAAACTGACTTTTAATAGTAGGTTTAGAGAGCAATTCTGTATAAGTTGATAGGCTGCCAAGCATGAAAAGAAAATAATATTCTTTGAGCTTTTTATTTTTATGCAGTTTGTAACTGCGTTCCTCAAGAAAAACAGGACTGTCACACCTTTGTATGAAAATGACAAAGTTGAGAAAATCCGTTTAGCTGAAGCGCATACTTTTGTTGCGTTACCCTCTGTTTTCTAGGTACCAAGGCCACACAGAAAAAGCAGGCATGGGGATAACTGTTAGGTGCCTCCTCAGCCTTTACAGCTGACGAAATTACCATCAGATGTTGTGCATTTGTATTCTGTAAAATGACTATGAAAGTGTCATCGCAGGGTTATGTTTCTCTAAATCTTTTGCAACATTCATTTCACTGCTAAAAAATGTCTCCTTCCCAACTAGCTGAGCTACCTCAAACTGTTTGTTTTTTTCCCTCCTGTCTGACACAAATTCTGCAAACTGAACTTGTTAATCAAAACATCATTAATGATGTGAAAATTTGTAACTTGGAAAGCAAATGTGCATTCTCGACACACAGCACTGATTTGAGGCTTTTACAGAGAGGTTTCAAAAAGACTGAGTGGAAGTAGTAAAACTTGAGCAGCATAAATGATTTTCTACGTATAAACCACTTGAAGATCTCCCAGAAAAGGAAAATATTAGAACTCATACAGGTTAAATGCTACACTGATGACAGTAGCCTTGGCATGCTTGAAAGCAGGGATTGGTTTGCTAATGCAACATACATTGAAATAAAGGCAAATCAAGCATGCACAGTCAGATTTATTGTCTATGAAACTTATACTCATCTTTACACAATGCCAAAATGCAGTAACAAAGAAAGCTACAAAGTAAGCTTTTTATGCCTCATTTCTATTTATCAAACGGGTTCTTGTTGGAATAAGAAATAATATTTTTGAGGTGAATGGATGGAATCATACTTGCTAGTATGTGAGAAAGAAGTGCCCTGGAAAGAGATGGCATACCCAACTAGATCAAAGGAATTCGGGAGGGGATAACCAATATTCAGGGACTCTTTCAAAAATTAGATATTAGATATTGTATTGAACACAGCTGGGGTACTATGAAAAATAGAACAGTAAACAAGACCATAAGGAACACGGGGGGTGAACAGAGTCAAAAAAAATAGGGCGAGAAGTCAGAATCAGTCATAGTAACAAACTGAAATTATGGTGGAAAAGTTTCTTCTGCTTTTCACACTAACTCAGAAAATGTTTTCTTGGTCTGAGAGAAAAAAATGTGTCCAGAAGAAAGGAAGGTTACATAAAAAGGAAGGAAATGGGAATGAAATACATAGGAAATATACAAGAAATATAACTAAAAGTTTGATAAATTGTCAACAATATTTTATTAGTGATAGTATTAAAACTTTTTTAAAAAAAGAGTTCTGTGATCTTTAATCTTTCAAGCATACTGCTTTCAAAAATCTTGGAAACAAAAAAACATCTAACAGTTCAGTAATCTAACAGTTGAAAAGAAGCATCATTAATTTCATGAGGAACAAAATTCATTCTTAATATGGAGGCACTGCTGTGAAACAAGTCTGTCTCTTGCATGAAAGAAAACTAAATTTCTATGCATTACTAAAAGCTAGCAGCATACAAATCAATTAAATAAGCAACAAAAAAATGTGCAATGAATAGTGCTGAGTTCTCCTTAGAAACATGCTATAACAGAAAAAAAAATGGCTTTGCTATTTTTATTCCACTTATTCTTAATTACAAAATGCATTTGAACAAGTTTAAGAAAAGGTTAATGTTGGAGGTACAGAACTAAAGATGCTGATTCAGGCTCTTCTCAGAAAACAGAGCGCACCACAACCTCAGTATCACGATGAATGCAATGAATGCAGCTATGTAAATCTTGTCATATGAGCTGGATAAATCTCAAATTCTTTTTTTTTTTTTTTTTTTTTCTTTACAAATGCAGATATGGAGGAAGATCATCTCAGAAATATGATGAGACAGTCCCCATGTGGCTTATAGCCACCAGATTTCTGAATTCAGGAAGGTCAAACAATAATTTGCAAATAAGAAGTAATTTCCTTTCCTGAGATTGCTACTACATAAATTTTAAAACAGATGTGAATAGTGAACTGATATATGTATTCAGGAGCAAAATATACAAAAGAAGAGTATTTTTGAAACACACCTCTCAATTTTAAACTAGAAATACAAGTAATCAACATGACCAAAATTTTAAGAATTGATACCTTAAGCATAGCTCTTAAATCTTTACTTGCATTGTAAATAAATTTCTTAAATTTAAGAAACAAACAATTGTTACTGAGTGCTTTGAAATTTATGCTGAATTCCCCAATAAGAACACGGAAATCTATCTTTAAGTACTGACTTTCTCCCCAAATTTAGCCTCCATTTCAAATGTCACAAACATGTCACCAAGATAAAAAAGCACCATCTAAGTGAGCAAGAGACTATTTTTTTGGATTAAAAAAATGCCATATGGTATTCTTACAGCTTCAGGATTTTTTTTTTCTGTTAGGCTTCCATTTCATATACAGGAAAATAATCCTTTATTTGAAGCAACTAATCAAGATTTTAATGGTTTGAAATACACAACATGGATGGCAAGCCGTTATCAGTAAAATGCCAAATATACTCTCTTGTTTATAAGAGGATAAGAGGAACTTGTGACAACATCCTTCTGAAGAGACTGACTTCCCTAAGCATCTTATCCTCTCCATGTGCATGTATTTTAATATGAAATGTGGAAGTCTCATTTGCTTATGAGGGCCACTATTTAGAAATATTCTACCCTGAGCTGCAAAGTGAGAACAAAAAATAAGAGCACTTACTTATATAAGAACTGTTTGGGAAAGGAAAAAAAAAAAAAAAAAGAAGAATGTTGCCCTATTACTCACTCATGGCTTGACAATGTGCAACTGATATAAAACATTCAAAACCAAGTAGAAATGCATAGGCTTATGCTCTTGAAGGGATTCTAAACCCTAAGCTAGTGTTAGAGCAATTTCTACTGGTAGGTAAATCTAACGATGGTCATCACTAAAGAAAGATCTAGAGCAAAGTTAAGGTGCTTGCCCTGCTTACAGACATACACCGTGTCGTAGGACAGAAGCACAGATCCCTTACACATCTGCTGGAAAGGGGAGACCAAAAGGAGCACGTAGCATTACGTAAGAGGATGGAGAGTGGGTGAGCTGAATAAATGTTAAATAACTGTCTAGATTTCATTTGTGGTGAGGGATGAAGCTGAATGCAGACAGAAGTCAGGTGAGTTTTGACTGCTGAAAGAGCAAGACAATGAAACCTGTCAGACTGACCAAAAGAACTATCAAAAGAATACAGAAAACAAGTCTAGATCCCATAAAGCATGAAGTTTCTCTCTAGATAGACTTACATCTTCTTAATAAAGTGATAGATACCATTATTTGTACTGCAAAGAATACTGAGGAACAACCTCATGACAGATGTCCAGAACACGTGAGAAATCATCAGAAAAGGGTCCCCTTCCTTCCTTCAGTTAATTAAAAATGGAAAGAGGAACATAAATTGTTTCTAGACCTGTTCCACAAGAGCAGAAACAGTAACTTTTCTAGAACTCTGAAGTGTCCAAAGCTGCTGGCCGAAAAGCATGGAGCTAGGAAGATAACTCTACCGATACACCTGCTTTGGAAAAGACATACAGCTCGGAAATAAGAAGCCGATGCCTTATGATATGAAAAATGCTGTTCTTAAAATATGGCCAAAATCTTATTTCTTTTTCACAGAGGGGCAGGACAGGCTATGTCATTGCATGTGACAGGTGCAATCCCACCGTGTGAAGCCCACCAGAGCATCGGGTGGTGGTAGGAGACCTGCTGGTGCTGGACCAGGGGAATGAGGCAGAGACCATGAGGTTCATTAAACGAGTCAGGATTTATTATACACGTGTAGTCAGCTATATATCAAGTCTACATTTCTGCTTTTATACTTCTGCATTAAAAATAGTCCACTTACTGAGAACAGTTGTTCTTTTCACTATTTTATTCTGTTTTCAATCAATTTGCTTACTTTGTTTTATGGCTGTGTGAAAAAGTAACTTCCTGTCCGGCAGTTACAGTTAGGAAAATGTCCATCTGCATCACAGGTGAAACATCCTGAAGCCAAGTACTTCTGATGAAAAGCCTTCAAGGAAGAGCTAAGATATGGCTGTTAAGAGGATTGCTTGAGATCAGCAGACTTAATGACCTTTTCAATGTGTCTCTTTTGCATTTTACCTCATCTAATATTTAAAATTGGTTCCATGTTAGGAGTGTAGAATGTGCTCCTTCACGAAAGGGAAAGCTGGGAAGACTTGCTAAAAAATGTGAAGAAACTGAAAAATAAATGAAGACAATATCCTAGCTCCAGCTGATCAGAAGTCATTTTAAAAGCTTTTCTATGTGAGTTCCAACTTTACACAAAAGGCATGCAGACATGGATATTGTGTCATCCAAACGCAGTACTGCCTGCTCCTGTGGCAGGTCCACAGTCTTCTTTATGTCTCCGATACTCTGATAAATCCACACCCTCTGAAGTAATTTTAAAAATATTTTCACTACATGGTAAGTCTTTTATTGTGTTCCATTTTATTGTTGGATAATAGTTTTTCTTATTTTAGCTTGACTGTCTCCAGGGTATGTGAGTGTGGTCTGAACCACCCTCATGGGAAGAAACAAATGCTTTCCTAAAAGTTTTTTTTATATAATTTTCTTTGCCACCATGGACAGTAATAATGTTTCAACGTTCTTAAAGAAAGTAATTTAAATAATCATAACTCATATCTACGGTAAAAGGGAACTTCCCTCAACACATCAAATGCACTGTTGAAGCAACAGTTCAGAAGTTGAGTAGTAACATACAACATACAGACCAATGTGTCTACCCATCCACCTTACCTTGAATAAAACAGATAATGTGAAAAAGGGATTATTTGTTTTCTGTTGCTGTATTGACTGTGTGACTAGTCCTAGTTGCTTGGTACCACCTTGAGCTGTAAGAACTTGACTGACTTTATTCCACTTGCATATTCTAACAAATATCAGGTATACACAAAAATTTGACAACATTCTGCCTACTTGCCACAATGCTTCATAATAAAACAGCATCACAATACCTCCCTCTTTCAGGAATATTTCATAAGACACCAAGATCAGTAAAATGTGAAGAAAAACTTTAAATATTGACTGTGTCACCGTAAGAACATTTCAAGCATGGCAACAGAACAACGATATAAATTATGGTACCACATCAACAAAAATACAATCCAGAGAACATATGAATGAATAATGATGTTTTCATGTGCATTAAACTTCTAGATGCAAGAACGATGTTTGAAAACACATGCATGCACAGCTAGAAATCATGTTCCTTCTTTTTTAGCCAGTAACTTACATGGTAGACTAAAAATATTTATATGATTTCCTTGGCTAGTGCAGACAGTACACAATGTTGAATCAACATGCTTAAACAAGACATCCTTTTCTATGCTGCAAGAGTACGCTGAAAAAAGATTTGGGGTTACAAGCATGGAGAAAGCTCCAGAATCATCATTTATCTTTTAACATTTCCTTAATCAATGACCTTTCTGTTATATCCTTTCTAAAGACAACAATTATTATGAGAAACTATGAGTAAGAAGGAAAATAATAAAAAAAAAATTGTAAATGAAATAATGTAAAATAGTTATCAGATTTCCTAATGATCCAAAACTAAGGGAGGAAAGTTATCAGGTAAATAAAATTGAGTCCCAATTAAAACTAATATGAGACCATATCACAGTAATAGGTCTTACATTGCTATAGCAAGAAACAGTATAAAGATAAATATAAATTGAATGCAAAATTTTCTTGGCTACAGTCAAAATTATGAAAGAAAAAGAAGTATGAGAGAGCTCTTTCTTCATTTGCAAAAACAAACAAACAAACATAGATGTTACCCTTCCTTCTCTAGTTCTGGCTTTTTTATAGCAATCTTGTGTCAAGGTTTGAACTTCTTAAAAACATTTTTTTTTTTAATGTTGAGTTTGACCCCAAGTCAGTGAATTAAAATACAAAACAATAGCTTAAATGTAAAAAAATCTCTGTACCTTGGAAAAGCGCTGAATGGTTACACTGAATGAGCTTAATATGAAGAATTGTATATATTACATAAAGCACAAAAGAAATGAAGTATACAAGAGCCATAATATTGTTTATATTACAACTTAAATTAATACTTCAGTTTATTATCAGGGATAGTTTTCTACAATATAAAATACAAAGGGGTACATAAGATTTTGCTCTGTTTTGAATAGTTTTTTTATCCTTTGGGCAATATAATCTGAGTAGCTAATACAGTTTTGTTTCTAAAAATGAGTATTCCTGCAGTAATTTAATTCCTTATGCAGAACTCCTCTACTTTGGTGAGTACTTAACACCTTACTTATTTTATTGAAATGAGTTGAGACTTCTGTTTAAGGAGATCTCTTCACCCAAGAGAAGAAATAATTTCACAAGTGTACCCTCTTTGTAAGTAAAATTATGGCCTTTCTGAGATCACAGTTGCATAACAATGTATTATAAATATCTAGCTTTAAAAATGGATTTAATTTCACACTAGCCTAAAACCATGTCAAACAAATGCATTTAGCATGGTAACTGTATATTGAAATTGACTAGAGTAATTTTGTATTTGAAATTGTTCTGTAAGGATTCAATGCACAAACCCTTTAGAGTCAGCAGATTTCATTTGGCATCGAATGGATACTAAAACGGATCTCTGAATGAATACTTCTCAGAAGTACATAGTACTATTTTCTACTATTTCATTACAAAACCATTACAGATTTACATTAGAAATCATGACATGACAAAAATGTTCTGCTTTGTTTTTAAACAACTCTGTTGGTTAATAAACTAAATTTCTACTTAATTTTATAGTTTACCCTTCCTCACAGTATGAGTAACTACACCATGGAATGAAATTCTGTTCATTTTGAAATTCTGCTCATTTTAAAATCAATAACCAGCTGCCACTGACTTCAGAAATGTCAGAACTTGATCTGTTGCCTCTCTGGACCGTCTCAGTTAGCATTTTTCTTTCATCTTGGCATGCTATAGCCATAACACAATGTAACTCACCTATTGTAGCTGAAAAATTAGTGTAAAATATTCTGTATGTGTTAAATTTGCACTTTCTGCGTTATTCTGATGCTATGTTTAATTACTTCTCTGAAATTAAAATGATTATCATGCAATAAAAAATAAAAAATAAATCCAAAGTGCTTAGTTGCTTGACCTCTCTAATTCTTTAAGATTGCATTTTAAGGTGAAGGGGGGAACAGGAACTTACCTACTTGGCACTTTGGGTAATAAGTTGCCATTTGTCCACTATTGCATGATTGTCTCTTATGCCTTTTTCTTACATTTGTATCAGTGGTCTCCCATTGTGGACTTTTTCTTTTGTTTATTCTGATAACAACTTCAGAACTACCAGCAGGAATATCATCATGGCTTACACCACTACTTAATTTTCTGCTGTGAAACTGGTCATCCAGCCTTTCAGTCACTTTAGATGAATTAGATCCTTTAGATGTTTCCATTTCATTTTCTTGTTTCTTTAATGCATTTTGCTTAGTAGAATGGGACCTTAAAAGAGGATGTCTTTTTTCTTCCAAATAGGCCGGATGGCTTTTACTTTCAACAGCTTCAGGAGAATAAATGACATTATTTAACTTAAATGAATTGTGCTGCTCAATATGGTTGATTTTTCTCAGAAATATTCTACAATCTTTAAAGGTTTTGGCTTTCCATGTATTCTGAAACAGTTTATCTTGGCTTTGTTCTTTTCTACCATTTTGCTGGCAACAAATTGTTCCATTTGTCTCTGCATGTGACTTATATAGTATATTTGCTAAACCGGGATGTGGGTTAAAGTCAGAAGATCCCATCATCTGTTGAACAAATGCATCTCTGGCTTCATTTTCAGTTGGCAAGAGGCTACTCTGAGATTCTACCAAAGTCTGAGTGGGCTGCATTTCTACCGTGTTTTTTTCCTGGAGCTTGGGCATTCCATCATTGCTTTCCCCACTTGTACTTTTAAACAACTGGCTTTGGCAAAAGAACTGTAAATTTTTCCTTTTTGATTTCCAGCCTCCAGGAGCCTGGTTATACAGCTTTTTTTTTGTTTGTCCCCACCTATCATGCTGTAACTTCTTAAAGTCATTTCTTTTTAATCTGGCTAATGTAAAATTACTTTTCATGCTTAAGACTGGAGACCTCACCATGTTATGTAATATCTGTAGTTTCCCTGCTGGTTTTGAAGGAGAGGATAGTGCAAACTTTTTAAAGTGCTTTCTGAAAGGGCAAGTACTAAGGTCAGATTGCTTAGTTTCCACCTTTATCTCTCTAGTACTAACTACTTCTAAAGGATTGCGAGCATTTGCCTTTCTCACTAGAGAGAGAGACTGCGTTTCTGTAGTTTGCATAAACCAGGTGCAGAGCTCATTCATATTACACTTTTTCTGAAAAAGCATTTTTATAGGTGATGTTTCAAGTTCTACAAGGCAGGAGTCTAAAGGGTTTGACATTTCAGTGTTACAGTCCTGTTCAACGGGATCCCTGTTTTCACACACACATTTATCAAACTCATTTCCCCCCACTCGCAACCAGGTATTAGTTATCTGTTCAAATCTATTATTTAGTTCTTCCATCAACGTGTCACTTGAAGTGGAAGTAGCCCACCACCTGAGAGAAGGCTTCGATGAAAAGATGGGATCCGATGATACTTCATTAATGGGCCCAAATTCGCCATCCTTAAGATCCTTTTTTGCACTTCCTGAATTTCGCATTTCTGAGGTATCTTTGGATGTGGTGCTCTGATTTGATTGCCTACGTCTTTCCTTTTGATCTTTAGCTTTTCTCAAATGGAGCTTATAAGACTTATGTAACAAGGCACTTCTACAAGTAAACGCACTAGAGGATGCTAATGAATGTAAAAAATGCAGTGAAGGTTTTCTGTCTCTAACAGAATGTCTTAATGGAATTTCACGTTTCCTTGACACTGTCGTAATAATGTTGTTTGATCCATCTTCTCTAGAATCTTTCTGCATGCTCTTTACTTGACCCATATTATTGCACAGTTGATTGTTTCTCTCCTGTGGTATGTTTTTTTCTAACACATTCTGCTGTTGTAAAGGAGGCAAACAGTTGCTAATACTCACTTTTCTTTCCTGAGGTGAAAATCTATTAATGGTCACGGATATACCAGAGATTTTTACTTTTGCTGGCCTACCGGGCTTTCGAACGGTGGTTAAGGGTTTCTTAATTGGCCGTATAATATTGCTGCAAGGGTGTGGTGATGCTAGGTTACTCTTGATAGGTCTAACATAGTCATAACCAGAGACCTCATTTTCAGTAGAAGGCTTCTGTAAGGCTTTTACTATTTCACTCAAAGCATTTTCATTTTCTGTGCTATGCCGCACTTTGCTGTGGTCATTGGCAACATTGAAATCAACGTGTTTTGTGGACAGAGTGCTGATGACATTTGGATTACCTTCAGAAACGTATCTTTTAGTTCTTCTCGACCTTCCAAAAACAACCGTCACAGTAATATTTTTATTGCTGTTAACGTCTTCCGTGACTGCTGCATCTGATTTGGTACTTTTACCATCACTGTTAAGTGCAGGTCTATGTTCTGTATTTTCAGTTACGTCTATTTTTGGTTTTGGAGGCCGCCCAATAGGTCTCTTAACCTGCTTAACAACTTGAGGACCTATTTTCTTTGGTCTACCAGGCTTTCTTTTTAAAACTGATTCACTGCTACTGTTTGATTTCTCCACAATTTCATTTTGCTTTGAGTCATTTAAGTTAGTTTGAACAACTGCACATGAGTTTGTAATTTCTTCTGCATAAGCACAGTTTGATTCCTCCTTGGTATCATTCTCTTTGCAATCAAAATCCTTGTCACAGACTGCATGAGAAATATCCTTTGTGGTCTGTTTGTCTAACACAGTGTTCGCATGCCCCTGAAATAAACAAATATCTGTGTTTCCTTTAGAAGATGCAGTTGCAGATGTCAAAGTGTATTTGACTCCTTCACTACTATTAACCTCTGAGACGAACATAAGCTTAATAGGACTTGAGTAGCTTAAGGGAGATGAGATCTCCCCAGCTTCAGAAATTGTATGTGAGTTCTCATTATTGGAATTAGAACTGGATGAATCAAAGGTCAGAGACTTCAAAAGGCAGTCATTAATTTCTTGATCTATAGCCATCTCTTGTTTGTTTGTCGTCACACACACAGTTTTAGTTTTACTGCTGCTTGGCACATGTGAATGTGGAAGGAAGCTTTGTCCTGTGTATCCAGTTTCACTCAGACTGAAAGGTAAACCTCTTCTAGCAAGTGGGTTGATAATCTGTTCATAGGCATTATCTTTTAATTTTTGGCTTATTTTGTAAGCATCCAACCATGAGCTGTTAGTCTTTTTAGCTAAGTTTATTGTATCTTCTAAACGCTCTACAACAACTTGCAGATTTGTGTCTCTCACAATTTTGCTTATATTTATGTCACTGCACCTGTCAGCATGAACATCTTTATTTATTTCCATATTTTCCAAACCTTCTAAAGACTTTTTTGCATCAGATGATTTCCTAAATACAATATTGTTTGTTACATACACAGAATACCATCCAGGAGGCACAATGTTGCGTTTAATTCTGCCTGGGATTTCATTGCTTTCCTCCTCCTGAGGAATCTGATCAGACTCTTTTAGGCTTTCACTATCTCCTTGTGTTTTTGCAAATTTAGCCTGGTTGGCGGCAATAGCTCTGTCTTCTGAAAGAAGTAGAAAGTCAGGGCTGGTTTGAAAATTATTAAGAGGTAGTTTGAAAGACTCTGTTTGGTGTACTGGAAAGCACATTGGTTTGGTTTGGCAATTCATACGTGGATTACTTTCAAGACATTGTAAAGCTTTATCTTCTATCACTGTAAAACCATGTCTTTTGTTTGGGTATATCTTATCAAAAGTCTTTGTAGATTTTCTTGCATTTCTATCAGAAATCGACTTTTTTCTTACAAGTGTTTCATCAAGGCTTGCAAGCTGCCTCTTGATTTGCAAAGACTGTCGCCGAATGAATGGTGAATCAGGAGAATTATACATTGCAAATAACGTTTCCTGACGCTTGCGGAATCTTGTTTGGATAATTTTATTTTCCATTTGTTTATCATGTTGGCGAAGTAATTCCATAAAACTATAATCACTTGCCTTAGCGTTATGCAAAAGGGAGGTTATGAAGTCTCCTAATTTTACATCATTTTCTGGTGCCCTGTCACTATTAGAAAACTTTACAAGATTTGTTGCTATGTCTGTAGTGTCTATTGATTTTAACTTTTCATTAATACGGTCCATTAAATCTTGCAAAATGGCATAATGTTCACTGTTCTCAACCTTCTCAGAATTTATATAATTTTTGCCTTCTTGATCTGTTGATTGCAGTGTTCCATCTGAGTATTCAGCCAGTTTTCCTCTGCATGTTTTACCTTCATATTCAAATTCTTCATTGCTACTTTCAGCTGGCAAGAGGGATGGAGGCTGGTTGATGGATATTTCAAGCTTGTTGTTATCTAAACTTGGAAAATCTATGCCTGATCCTTCTGATAGTTCAAATTCTTTACTCTGTACAGGTGACAGGGGAGGTGGTGATGGGCTGCGAGATCTATTTGAATTTTTAATGCTGTTTAACAGGTCACAGTCCTTAGTTGAAGACGTACATGCTGCTGCTTTTGCAGAATGCCTGTTAGAATTTTGCAATTGTTCAGCACAATACTTATGAGAACTACATGCTTTGTTCACCATTGTCTTAATACATCCAATTGCTACAGCTTGGCATGACAAAGAATGGAAATCTTTAACAGAAACAGATAGAGGTGGTAAACAAGTGTTTGGTCTTTGATTTCGTAAACAGCACCTTTTTGTCAGCACATGTCCATTGCAATTGCAAAATGAAACGTGAACATCCTCTTCAGTAAGGGAACTGGGAGTTTCAGAGTGGACCAAATGTGTTTGCGTGCAACTGCAAGCTATAGGAACATTTTCATCTTGTATTAGAAATTTTAACATAGCCAAAGTCTGTTGCCAGTGATATGAACAAAAAGTTTCCAAAACTTTGTTTAATGCTGATTTTCCTTTTTCCAAACTAGTTGTTTCCTCTGAATTTGCATCAGCTGTTGAGCTTGAACTGAAAATGAAAACAAATCAAAACAAAACATAAATTACAGTAAAACACCATATCTAATGTTTGTTACAATGGCTAAGCTCAAGACTAAAAACCTGAAGTCTGCCAAACAGTTCTGTTCTATTTGCACAGTTCACTCAAATTTGCAAGTTTTACTAGAAATGATGTGCATTTTGTATATAGCAGTGGTAATCCTACCATAAGAAGAAGAATAATCAGAAAGAAACTAAGGGACAAAAAGAATAGTTCTAAAAACAGCTTCTCATATCTAAATGTAATTACAGTAATGTTAGCTTCCTCATATTTCAAATTGTCTTGGTCATTAATGAAGTAAAACCTCACCATGAACCTGGGGGGCTTATTTTTTACTGCCATTGCACAAACTGAGAGGGAGGGTAAATGACTTGCCTAAGGTCACAATTCAAGCTTGTGAAGGCAAGAATGGATCCATCTCTCCTGAGATACCTCCTAAGATGTACACCAAAGTGTATTGACTGCTCTTAGGATACTCATTTAAGATCCTCTCAAAGACACTTCTTTTTTTCCTTCAGGAACACTTAATAGGCTCACAAAGAATTTTTAAAATAGACATTTGCTACTGTTACGGTTCTTTTCAGATACTAGCTTCCCTTCTGTTTTTTAAATAAATTACAGTGGTGCATCACAGGCTCTTCATTGCAATATATTACACAAACATATACACACGCACACACAGTTTCCTTATACAGAAACAGAGATAATCACCACTGGAATATGAAACTGCTGTGTCAAAGATTAATATCCATTAAATCTCAAATATAGGGTAGGTCTATATCTAAGAAAGACTTCCGAGCAGTTTTCTCAAAGATATTAACTCAAAATAAAATCACTGATGAAATACTACCTTAACTATTTAATTCATTTCTCATAAATTATTAAAACTAATGTAACTACTTACCTAATCAATCATTTATATTGAAAAGCTGAAAAATTTCCATGGTAGAAATTAATACAGATAGTTCTTCAATTAAATACAAATTCCTTACACTGGATAGCAACTATCACCAGATAGTTACCATCTAATTCAAATGTTTTACTGAAACCAATTGCATGAGCAGAAAGTATTAGAAGAATTCTGTTTTAGAAAAGTATGTATTGTTTAAACATATCACCAAACTCTGAACATGACACTAACTTTTTGTCCTAATATTATCTTATGTAACTTTTTGCATTTAAGCCTGTACTTCAGAAAACCTTCATTTTGGTTAGTTTACAATTGTGCTGAACAAGGAACATACATATTTAAAATGGAATATATTTATTAAAAAGTTACCTATTTTTTTGTTAGCTCATACCCAATGTAATTAACATCAATAGTAACTTTTAGCTTCAGGTTTCTTTCTGGAAGTTATACACACAAATTTGTATTTTTAATGCCCCATGTGGATTTTAATGTTTAGAGTTTGAAAACAGCCAACTATGCTTAATAATCCCCTGTGTTCTTTCCTTCCTCTGCAATATTTAGTATGAAATGGAATATATTGAAAATCAATCATTAGGTTCTACTGCTAACTCAAAAGCCTAAGATAATTGTGATGCTACCAATTGAAATTGTGATTATATTTAAATTGGAGACATAAAAAGACTAAAACCCTCTTTGCACTTGCAATTCAAAATAAAAACATGATTCAAGGGCATGTTATGTCAGGTTTTAACTATTTTTGAAACACCCCTGCACTGGGAAGAGTCAGAATGTTATTTCTCTGGAGTCACGAGGTGTTGAACTGCATCACTATACTTGGGAAAAACAAAGCTTATTCTAGTAATACAATTATGGATAAAAAATAATTGCCCTCCCCACCATGACTTTAATGAAATAATGTATCAAAAGGCTAAAGAGAAAAAAAACAACAAAACAAAACAAACCAAAAAACACCCCAAGCACCAGGTCTTCAGTATTTTGTTTGTAAATCACAGTCCTTTTGCTATGTAACAATTTGCTACCTGATGGCTACTGTACAGATTTTATGGACAAATCTCTAAACAGATGTCTGTGTCTTTCCAGGCTTGCAAGCTCTGTCTAATGATGTTTCACTGGAGATATTTTAATGGAGACTGCTTGTATCCAGAATGTAAGTAATTGCTACTTCATATATGCTCACTGGCAGAAGAACCTTCCCAAGTGCTAAAACCTTCTCAAAGTTAAAACTGCTCTGAATTTGATATGTTGAGATTAATCTATTAAAAAATAATATGCTGGTTACTGCGGACATACTGGACACTCTCGTAACATGATTTATTTCCTAGCTACCTACCCTTCTGTAACACAACTAAAACTTGCTTTCCCTTCGTGTGTGTTAGTTTCTAAAGCTGACAGACAACTTCACCTAGGGCAATGCTACCATACTCCAAAAGGTCTCTGAAGCTTGTGAAAATGCAGCAGCCTTGACATGGTCACCATCTGGGAGTAGAGTTTACTCTGCAAACACACTGAAGCTTTAAAGCAACACTTTTTCTTTCAAGAGAGAGTCTCTCTCTGTAGAGATGTCCATATATTTAGACAAACTCCTTTAATAGCTTTTCAATAAAATTGAAAGGGCTCCCTGTAGCCCTTTAAATTTGTGTTGTCACACAGCAGTTAAGACTCTCTTTGGGACAAAGGACTTTAGCATTAATGGCACAGAAGGACGAGCTATTTCACAGCTGCATCCTTCCTTCACAGAGCTGCCTTACACTTCCTAAAACAGACACAAAAATAGGTGGCCAGTGAGAGTGGATAGGAAATGGAGGAGTTGAGAGGAGAAGGGAGCAATACACGCTGCTCCCCCAATACCTTTCGTGTACAAAACCCCTGAAGACAAAGGTCAAGCATGGAATTACATTAGTTGTAATGGAAGGGGCATTTAATACCACAGAGTGATGATCGACTGGAGTCCAGAACTGGCACAAAGGCAGAGATTTGGTAAGGTTAAAAACTAGCCCTTCAGCATATTATTTTAGATATAGGCAAATATTTATTCTCAAATCCGGAAAATTCTCAGGAAAGTGTTCTTATGAGGGGACTCCCAAAAGATCTCCTTCCCTAAAGTTCTGTCCCTGTTGGACCGACCTAGCAGTGTCGCTGAAGACTGAGCAGAGAAGCAGAACTGGGAACAGAACACATCTGCAGGTACTTGTATGGACTGCATAGAACTCTGATGGAACTATCAATTTGTACTCACAGAACTTCCTAAGTAAATAAATCTCTCCCCAAAAGCTGTATTTTATCCACAATAGTATTAGTAAAATGAATATTTGGTTCCATTTAAGCACCCATATAGCTTTTGATAATTTTCATTGCAAACTAATTCTATATCTACATAGTGTTGTATTCCGAATTTCCTCTCATTTATGAGTAATATTTCAATTCTAAGCAACCACCCTTCCTTAAAGCTACGATCTCTGCTATATAAAATTCTCATAGTAAATTAGTCATTAAATGCTTAATTTGTACAGGTCTTGATCTAATGCCCCTGTTAAATATGTGCCTCAGGAGTAAGTCAAATGAGTCAGTGTACAGGTTTTGTGTTTCTTTTCTTTTTCTTTTTTTTTTTTTTTTTACTGAATGAGCAAATCAATCACACATCAGTGTTGTAAATTTATGTGCAAAAGCATTGAAGTGCTTTACTACAAATTACAACGTAGAAACACGTTAACTAAACAATTAAATTCATACAATCAGATTTAGGAATATAACAACACAAAGAAGAAACAGAATTACAGTACATTTACAACACAAGACAAATACATGGAATTCATTAGAAAATATTGTAATAAATAATTCATGAATTATAGTGCAATTGATTTATGCATAAATATAACTAATTGCCTAAAAATCAGTTGTTAACAAAAATCTGTCAAAAATCAAGGCAGCCACAGAGTTTTACTAAATTACTGCGACAATGGAAATACTGCAATTAAAAAACAAATACAAGTATTTGTACTGTAAACAACTAAAAAATCAGTCTCACTAAAGTTAATATACAATTTAATATAAAATTGTCATTAGCTACCAGAAATGGTTTAAACAGCTTTACTGAGCAGTAGTTCTAAAAACAGAGGCACTGTTTTTTAATATAAAATACTTGAGAAACATTCAAATAAGTAGAAAGCATGTAGGGCTTGCTTTCGCCTTCATTTAAAATTCTGCTGAAACATGGATTTTCAGAAAATGTCAATTACTAAGTAGTGACTGGTAACTGAATTTATAAAACAGTTCAAAGTGTGTAATTTAAATGACATTTAATGGAGTACATAGGGGTTGGGGAAGGAGAATCTACACATTTCCCTGCCTTTCCTTAGTTGTGTAATCAAAGGTTAGCCTAATAATTAGAAACAAATAATTCTGTTCCTTTAAACACTTACAGGTTGAGTATCATCTATAAACTATCAAAAAATATTTTAATATACTATTTCTGACCAAAAAATAAATACAAGTACTAAAATGTTGAAAATTAATTATAATATTACATACAAAACTACTGAGTACTGTTAAGTCAATAGTAAAATGATCCCTGATATTATGAATCCTGTTATTTTTTTGGTCAGGTCATCTTTTAAATGATATAAAAAGAGTACTGTAACTTGCCTTCAATATAAACTTCAGATTCAAATTTATAATATTGTCTGAGGAGTAGAAAACACCAGTATGGTACAAATATTAGGCAAAGTATTGAAGCCCCAAATTTTTGCAAGTAAAACTGTATAAAGACAGATCTTGAAACGTTTAAGGGTTTTTTCAACTTCACTTTCCAGTGGGGATGCATTAAGAATTTAATCCTTCTGGCCCTCACAAAATATGGCTTAATTCTTTTAAAAGGAAAGATGACCCTGACACTTGCTGTTTTGTAACCTCCTTGTTATCGGGTACAGTTCTGTGTAAAAAAGGATTCATTTTGTAATATGCAAGTAAACCTTAGTCACTGAAGAAGATTCAGTATAGATCTGAGAGACCAAAGAAGTGATACACTGTTTGTGCAGCTTCACTTAAGGAACATTATTGTATTTTAAAATGTAAGTTGTTATTTTTTAATAAGGTTAATAAATATGGGCTAGATTTTGCCATCAATATTGCAAGTATGCTCTCTGCTGACTTTAATGGCAAGTTTATCTAGAAATCAAGTTACCTGATGTGGCCCATATGTATCTAATGTCCCCTTTCAGTTTTTATAATTAACCTATACACAGGCAAATTTAAGTGGGAAAAAAATTGACAATGTATGCACGTGCAACAAATGTATAAAAGTTGGAGAGAAGTCTTTTTCTATCCCAAATTAGATGCATACAGAAGTAATTATATTTTGAGAGGAAAAGGGCATTGATGTTCTGTATCAAACACATGAAGCAAGCCCCCATTCTTCGTATGTAGACACGTTCTTTGTGATATTCCATGAAAAAATTAAGTATGATATAAAGTTCAATGTGAATACTTTGAAATTCATTTAAAAACTGCAATATGAAGGTAATTGGTCTCCCTTAAATTCTATTAAAAGTTACCTATTTAAAGTGAACTGTCTAGCTTCTAACTACCAAATTTATAAAGAATTTATACTATTGAACGTTCAAAACAGCTTCACTGTTCAATATTTGTATTTCTATCAAGACCCTGAACTGCAAATTTGGTTATTAGCAAAATGATAATGTAACTTGGTATTCATTTTGATAAACTGAAAATATTTTGAAATGTCACAGCAGCAAATACATTACAGTTACAGTGAGGTTTTTCAATAGGAGTGTGACACAATCCTTAAATAAATTTTAAGTAGTCATAACGTCAACTAACCAGCACGTTTAAACAAAAAAAAGAACAACAAAACAAAACGCCATTCTCAAGCTCATTCTGTGCACATTATGAACATGCTCTAAGTTGCATTCCAACCTTCTTTTTAAACCTTACAAGTCACCTTATTTTTCAAACTAAAAAGGAAAATTAGGTTTAAGTTTAAATTATTTTATGCTCTTAGTATTCCATCTTATTTCATATTTAATAATTCTATAACTACAGTAATTTCTCAGGTTTCATAAGTGTACACTTTGTAAACACCAATTTCTTTCTAAACCACCAACAAAATTGTCTTAAAATGATAAAAAATGCAGTTTATGCCTGCTAACACACATTTTTAGTAATGAAATGTTTATTTTTTACTTGTATTGGATATTTAAGTAACGATGAAGTTTTTTTCTTTCACAGAATGTACTATATCCTACTAATACTTCACAAATTCACTTTCTTTTAAGGAACTAGCTTTTTAAAAAATCCCTTGCATTTGTATAATCTGAGTTACTTACAATTTATTGCAAGTATTCTGTGAAGTTTAGAAGTTTGCTAACCATTGTTCGTGTATTTCCGTAATAAGATGGTTTGTTGAATGGGTAGAGTGGTTTTTCACCAATTAAAAATTATGTTTCACATGACAAATACTTGTTTTCCCAAAACATCTTTATGCTATTGACTACTAAATAAAACCTGAATCTTTTCACCTATTTATACAAGGATTATATTAAATACACACTATCAGAATTAAGTGAGCAACTCTATAATTCTGTCCACAGTGAAAACCCTGAATAAAACTATTTTTCAAAAGGCATGTATGTGGTTTTTGAACTGTATAATTTCACGTCTTCTGTCAGAGTGAACATATGTATTTCTCACACAGTGTGTGTATACAGACATACATACACACACACACAAAACAATTTGCTAACAATTATTCTACACAGGCTTGCTACTATTTTTGCAGCTGCCAGTCCCTGAATCTGTCATATTAAATAAGCCAGTATCTGGTAATCGGAGTTTCTTCTTCGGCGGAGTCTTCAATGTTCCAGATCTTTCTTTTACTTTATATTCTAAAGTGCTGTGAGGTACCCCATAAATTCCTTGTGCTTTGGAAACACTCATTTTCCCACTCATTACCATTGCAATTGCTTCTTCCATTATTTCATGATCGTACTGCCGATAGCGGCCACGTTTTTTTCTTGGCTGCTTATTATCTTTACGATCCAAACTATCTTCTGTATTTTCTGAGGTTCCATCTACTGTCCCATTCTTAGCATTAAGACACAAAGGAGAGAGGTCCCCATGCAGAAAGTAGGAATCAACACTTGAGTGAGTTACAGGTCCAGAACATTCAATTTTGTTCTGTTTAGGGAGTATATTTTTCAATTTTTGAAGAGCTGATCCTTCTAAGACTGAGGAGGTTTTAGAAACGTGGTACATAACATCCAGAAGACCAGCAGTATCAGACTGTGGTTTGGACACAGAACTTATTCTTAGCTGAGGAATTTTTAATTGTACAGTAGGACTTGTAGTTTCATATTGTAGATTTTCACTTTTTTCTTTAAATTGTGTGACCATTCTCTGTAGAGTTAACTGGTGGAGGTAACTGGAAGCTGTTGGGAATTTTAATTCTGAGGTTTCAAGTAGACTGAGTTTACTTTTTTCTGTGCGCTCTGCTTGAGCTCTTGCCCACAAGGCTACTTTTTGTAGGACTGCACAAGTTTCTTTACTGTCTTTAAATGAATAACTATCATTGAAATCTCGAGTTTTGTTTTTAAAAGGTGCAGGCTTTCCTGCTGGTAAGGCTTCTAAGTGGAGAAGTAAAGTTTTTTGAGGTATGCCATAAAGTATGCCTGCTTTATTTATGTCCAGTGCTCCAGACTGAATGTCTTTCAAAGCTTTTGAGAGCAAACCATCTGCAAACTCAGCACTTCTTTCCACATAGTCCTCTCTGTGTCTGTGTAGTCTCCTGGATGGATGGAATGAAACGATGGTAAACTGATGTATGAGAGACTCTCACACAGCTATGGAAGGGAAGGGTCCACTCCTTTATTATACTCCTTGCTTCGGTAACATCACTGCTTCTGATACTTTTAAGCCTTTGAGATGTGGTAGTTAAATGATTATCCTAGCAAAATGTTACAGTTCTGGTAGGACAGTGTGTCAAAAATCATACGGTGGCTTCTACAGCAGCCCTTCCAAGAACTTTATATCCTAGCTCAGTATTCGATAATATTCTCATGTGCTTGCTATATTCCCTTGTTCACATGCTTGCAGAGCAACACTGTTATAATTTTAATTATACAATTAACGTTCCATTAAATACCCAAATCCTGAAGGAGTTTTTGTTAGTAGAAACGTGACGTTACCGCTAAACAAGTAATAAAAGAGTCAACCCCCTCATAGAAAATTTGCAGCAATAAGTACATAACTACACACAACCATCCCAGACTTACACAAAACTAGGTTTTCTACAACCATAAGGTAAAGAGCTGTAGTTAACAATCAAGTCCATTTTGGCAAAATAAAACACACGTTTAAAAACTTCTAGCCACTATTTACAGCTTTCTAATTACAAAGTCATATTAATTTTTAAACTTCTTCATATCAGCAAATTAATAAAATGCAACTTTACATCATCCAACAAATACTGCTATTGGACTCCTATTGGTAAGAAGTTATTTTGTAAGACGTACAGGTGACAAAAAGGGTCCTGCTATGGCTAGTGGATGGGAGGATGCCAAAATCATAACGAAATCCAATAAAACAATGCGTTTCACTAGCTTTGTGGTAGCTTTCAGCAGATGCAACAACATTTTTCTTGCTGAATAAAGAAATTTAACTATTTGCCACCACACACCATAGCCAGAACCATGATGTAAGTATAAGTATGATGATTAAGAGCTCTCTCTCTCGCGCGCTTTCTCTCTCTCATATTAAGGAGTATTATAGATAACAGTCATTTAATTGTTCATGTTAGTTGAAGAATATTTTAAATCTAAATATTAACATGGTAATTTTTGTCAAAAATTGAAGTTTCCTAAGTAAACTCTGAAAGAATATATTTGCATTCTCTTCTACTGTCCTACTGCTTTTATTGTGTTACAAAATCAATTTTCAGTTCATTTTTAGTAACATGAACTAAAGTTTGGTGATTGTTCTGATAACTTTTCTTTAAACAGAAAAAAAGGAAAAAGACAAATGAAACATATGATATATACATAGACACACACTTATGAGTGACACAAATTCTTCTGAAAGCAAAATATAAACCACACGTGTGTGTCAGTATATACAAATATGTTATGAACATAAAACCTGACTTCAGAGAAGTAAGAGAAACCCCCGATTTTCTTTTACATAAGCCGAAGAGAGTCCTAAACGTTGCTTACCCAGACACCGAGTTTTCAGAACACAATGGATCATATTTGGGTTCTTCCAACCTTGCGCTTTTCTTTGTAGAGAGATCTAGCACTCCATCCCCTGCAAAGAATGAGTAGTGATGATAGCAGTTGTTTAAGGATGACCTCAGACATTTTGTCAGCAATTGTGTTGTAGCTATGGCACAGTTTTGAAGCAGTTAAATTTACCTTGCAAATTTCTGGCATCTTATTCCTTTAACAATATCAGCTGTCTGCAAATGATTTTATCTGATTTATAACAAAATTGTCTAAAATTAAGAAAACTCAAGAACCCATGACAAAATCATGAAATTTAAAAGAAGAATGTCTTAAACAGCAACGTCTGTTTTCCTAAAAATCATGTATGCATGGATACTGCACAGTTTACTTTTAAGGCAACCAGAGCAATGTACTTCGTATTATTGTACAAACATACTGTAAACAAACGAATCTGATAATGAAGTTAAAATGGACATAACTAAATCACAGACTTACAGGATAATTTAGACTAGAATGGTCCTCAAGAGGTCTCTGGACCAACCTTCTGCTCTGAGCAGAGTCAGCTATGAGATCAGATCAGGTTACTGGATGAGAAAGGAATAGTAGTACCCCAATAATGGGAAGAGAGCTCAAGCCCATACTGTTTTCAGTGTATGTGACCTATGTCATTAAACAGCATAAACATTACTAACAGTTTGTTTATACATACTCCCCCTGCTTTCCCCACACAGAAGTAATTGACGTAACTAAAGAATGAAAAAGACCTAAACTAGGGTGGGAGTTCACTCTGTTCAGTCACCAGCAAATGTTATATTCAACATTTATAACTGGATGTTGAAATCTATGAATTTTTGAAATAGCCATATTTTGTTTCAAATCAATATTTACAAACATTGAAAATTAGCAAACCTCTTTAGTGCCTGACACTTTCCTTCCAGTTAGTGTTGAGATTTTTTTGGTTTATATTTTTTAAAATCACATTTAATTTATAGATAAATTGCCTGAACATATTTAATTTCATACCTTTTTTTCTTGGTTTTCTGTTTCAAACTTGGGCTGTTTTGTATGCTTGTGTTATAAGAATCCTTGAGTTTCAACATGTAGCTCAACATTCAACTCTACAAGCAATCTTATGTTAGGCCTTTATACAGTCGTATCATTTTTATGTTATCATGTATTATTTGCAACACATTATCATGTATTATCTGCAAAACATCAATCAATTTTATATGTTTTCCTACAGCCTTTGATTGAAGACATGAAGCATTGGTTGGATTTTCCGAATGCCAAAACTCAAATGTAAATTCAGAATAATTGTTAGGTTAACTCTGCTTTATTCCAATATTGCAAAGAAATGTATTTTAGTGTTAGTTGCCCAACTATTTTATGTTGGAAGAAGAGTAAAGAGAGAAAAATTAACATTGTAGGCCAATGTAATAATATTAAGTGTATTTATAGATACACCACTTGTCAAAGATGCTCCTTTTCTCCTAAACTTGTTCCTTTCAAAGTCTTCCTTAAACCCTAAGGAAGTTAAAGGACGGACTAGTTAATGCTAATCAAGCTTTCTGAAGCAGTAATATTCCAGAAGGAAAAGCCAGATAAAATCGCTACAGAATTATTCTGCAAGGAATATCCAGACGGAATACCCAGCTGTTAAAAATCCTGAATACTTGTAATGACCCTGACTCCTGTGCAACAGACAGATTTCATCTGTTGTACTTCATTAGCGATATAAACTATGTTACCCTTTAAGGGTTTGTGTGTTCTCTTTCAGAATAGTTTCTCCACCTTCGGTTGATATTCACAGGCACTGTGACATAAAAATGTTTAGAAGAGATAGCTGGACGAAGTCACTGGAAAAAATACCTCAGAAAACTACCTCAAAGTTCAAACACATCAAGTTGTAAAAGCTAATCATTAGGTAGACCACTATTATGTGACTTCTAACAACAAAAGAACATCAAGAATAGATTAAAACAAAACAAAAACACCTAAATGAAAACCCATTTTGAGAAACACTGTTGAAAACCAAATTAATCTATAACTTTGAAATAGAGAGTTTTGCTAAAGACATTAGAATATCAAGAGAACCAACAGGAATGGCTCTTTCTAACCACTCCACAAAGGAATTGAAGCTAACAAGATCTCTCGTAAGATTCCACAATGAAATCTAAACAAACCAAATAATTTTTATCTCCAGTCTTTCAGAATTGGCTTTGACAATATAAACCAGTTTGACATATATTTTTATATTTTTCAGTTTGACAAACTGAAAAAATGACTAAAAAGAGGACAGCACTGAAAATACAGACTACTGAGACATGAAATTAAATACATTTTGGGCCTCTAAAAGGTAAGCAGAATGGAGTAACTATTTCAGATTCAAGACAGCTGAACGTTCAACACAGCAAATGCATTTATTAAGTATACATATGACTCTTCCGTGAAACCAATGTTCTATGGGAAGGTGATCCTCAGAAACAAGAGTGAAAGAGAAGCATGAGAGAGATTTGATATCCATACAAAATAGCAGATAAAGTCACCACAGACCAGGCTTTTCTTCAGTGATTTCAGTCAAACAAATAAAAACAATCTGATGCAGGAGGTGCTGATAGGTCAGAAAGTTTCATTAAAATGATCCTACTGTTGGTGGATCTTTCTGCTTTACAGTAAAATAAATTATGATGAAGGAGCACCTCCAATTGGTAGGAATGCAAGAGCACTGGCAATAAATTTTAAGACTAAATGAGATGAAATGAACATATGTATATATAAACAGTAGAGTTCTTCATTTTGGTTAGGTACAAGACCAGAAGTTTACAGAGCCAACTACCTATAACGAGATGCAAATAAACATGTGTCTAACCACATCTCCAAGCCAGGATTTTCAAAAGAAGCCCTGCTTCTGTGGGTACAGCAATACATTTCTGTCCTGCATACAGTTACAAAGCATTCTAATGCTTCCTCTGCTACACTTACACACCTTGTGCATACACTTACCCAGTTAAGTATGATCTTTTGGTATCCTTTGTATGTAATGAGGGCATTAATTTATCCAGGTATTGGTTTTTGTAAGACTGATTTCTCAGCCTAACAAAATTTCTGTTGTAATAGGACGTTCACACAGTCTAGTAATTTTATGTACATATCTCCTGCATGACAAACAGAAATCTGTTTGAACAGCAGTACCCCTTGCGATCATGCTTGTCCCCTGGGCACCTTATTGTAAAGGCACAGAATAGAGCAGTTACAACTCATCCTTCAGCTCCTGCCCTAATATAGGACCCAAATCATACAGTTTTATAGCACTAGGGAACAAAAAACAGATTGTACAGGCGGACAACAAACCTCCATTACTTCCAAGGTAGGAACAGTTCTTTTAAAACCAAACCAGCACTCCTATTATTTCTATCAAATCACTCAAACCAGATGATTTAGGCAAAAATTCTGGAAAGGAAGTGAATAACATCAGGAGCAGAAAAAACTCTATATAATGTGGGTCTAATTAGAGCCATGGAATTGCTTGCACTCTTCATCTGAAACCATGACTTTTACAAAAATAGCCTTCATAAACAGATACTCTGAAATACTGGTTAATATAAAAAAGTTATTACAAGTTTTTCAGGTCTGCTCCTCGTGACCTTCTAATGGAATTCTTTCTGCTGCAATCTAATGATTCTGAATTTCAAAGAAATGGCTTGACCTCTGGACCTGACTGCTCAGCACCACATCACCAGGTACAACAATACCAAGGTACAACTAAGCTAAAACATCTTCAGAATAAATAGGACCACAATAAAGTGAACCTCCACCAGACGAGCAAGGTTAGAGAACAGAGAAAAAATTAGTCTGTATCAGATACCTGAGTTCCTACAATTGGTATTTCAATATTGATTCTAGCAAACGTCATTTTCTGGTTTTCAGTAAATCTTTCACTGCCTGACTAGGTCAGGTATCTACTCTACTCAGTCCTCTGACTCCAGTCACTGCAGAAACTCCACTCCTAGCAAGGGAGAGCACATCAGCCTGGCCACCACCTGCAGCTCGTTCCTCTCCTGCTCTCCCAGCAGATGCCAATGGATCACAGAACCCAGAGGTCTCTCTCCCTGACTGCTGTCTTTACTATCTGGCCTTGGTTCTGTTAACTGGGAAGTTATGAGAGGCCTTTTTTGAACCCACTGCCACTGTCCTGCTCTACCACCTCCTGTCTTAACAGTTCCAGATGTTCATAATTCACTGTGTAAAAGAAACCCCTTACCTTTTTTTTTTTTTTTTTACTTTCCTTTTAAAATGTTTCAGCAAACCCTGCCTAGTTCTTATATTTTTAGATTTGGTAAATAACAATTATTCCTTTGCCTTATCCATCATACTGTGGCAAACCTCAATATATCTTTAAATAGGAACAAAATGACACTGCCTTGTCTCTAACACCTTTCTTGATGATGCCTTGCCCTTCACTGTCTATTTTTATGGAGACACTGTTTTTAGAAAACTATCAGTAACTCCAAAGTCTTTTATTACTTTTTAACTACCATTTTGACTAATTTTTGCTGACCAGTTATTTTGTAAAATGAAGGACTGCCAAATTGGCTATACAGTGGGTGCATGTGGCAAGGTGCTGGCAGCAGAGGGGCTGCCCCATGCTGGTTGACCACAGCTGATTCCAGTCAGCTCCAACGAACCCACTGCAAGACACAGCTGAGCCCAGCAGCCAAGCTGGTGGCACCTCTCAGAAAACATGGGAGGGAAAAATGCCTTTTTATTTTAATAGGCAATATTTTAAATTAACTTTTCCCGAAGTGAGTCACTGTCCATGATGGCAAGCAGTAAGTCAGCATCCTGTCCTTAACTGAACTTACAAGCTCTTGTTTCTGGTCTTATTTCCCCCTCTCTGCCACTGAGGAAGGAAGGAGCGAGCAAATGGCTTGGAGTTTGTCTGTTTTCCACTACTGGGAGTCAAAGAAACAAAACTCTTTTCAGAAGGAGCAGTCAGGCATTGGAACAGGTTGCCTAGGGAAGGTGGTGGAGTCACCATCCCTGGGGGTGTTTTTAGGGACATGATTTAGTGGGTGATACTGACGGTAAGGGGATAGTTGGTCCAGATGATCTTGGAGGTCTTTTCCAACCTTAATGATTCTATGAAAACCCTGGACACTGTTCCAAGGATGACCTTTTTACACAATTATTAAACAAATCGTTTCTTGAATATATTTGCAGATTAAACGATTTATTTTTTTGAAACATAGCTTGTGTACCTTCAAGGACATAGCATTTTCCCCACTATATATAGTGAGAATAGTATATTAAAATAAAAAGATGGTAAAGGATTATTTTATTTGAATTTTTTTTTCAATACACCTGATTGTAGCAACCAAGAAGCCATACATGTTGCGAGTCCAGTTGCCATACTAAGTTGAAGGAGGGTTTTCAAGTTATGAAACTAGTTACTTCTCAAAAACTAAGAATTGTTTTGTTGGAAATTTTGGTGATTTCACATGCATATAGGAAAACTACATAATAAAACGCTGTTTAAAATCATTCAAACTAAATTTTTACTCTGGTTATCCTTACTTTTCCTACTTCAAGAATAACCAACAACGATATAGCTATGGAATAGCTGAAAGAACTTCAGTGCAGCAAAACAACACTCATTGTCACCCAACTCTGGAATTACTAGTAAACAGAAGACAATCTATGATATTAGTTACTAGTAATTTCTACCTATGATGAATCAAGGAGACATGAAAAAGCATTACGCAAATTCTCTTTTTTTTTTTGTGTGTGCTATGTTTACACCCTATCAGTCAACAAAAAATTGTACAGCTAAACTAGCTCCTTAGAGTATGTAATTATACAGTTTGTACTTTTGCCTCTTTGCACGTCGCTCTCCTTATGAGCTTCAGGGTGATGGATCCTTCTGTATCTATTAAGGGGAAGAAACCTCTACATTGAAGCAGCTGCTGCTGGGATACACTCCCTAAAATGCTGCACAAAAAAATTAAAATTGCTGTAGGATAGTCCAAGACTGTTTCTTAATCCACATTTTATTTTGTGAAGATGCTGCTTTATTATTGGCTTCCAAAAACATACACGTACCCTATTTTTGTTAGGCACATTGCAGGCAAAACAAATTTTCTCTTGTGATATAATTACAGTGTACTCTTTTTGAGTCCTTGGTAGCATTAGGAAGCATCAGCCTCTTGTGGTAGGATACTAGCAAATATACTCAAGTTGAAACAGGGGAAGTTTAGGTTGGAAATTTCTCCTAATTTCTTCTCAGAAAGCATAGTCGGGCAGTGGAAGGGGTTGCCCAGGGAGGCAGTGGAGTCACCATCCCTGGGGGTGTTTTAGCAAAAGGTTGGATGTGGTGCTTAGGGAGATAGTTCAGTGGGTGATAGTGGTGGTAGGGTGATGGTTGGACTATTGATCTTGGAGGTCTTTTCTGACACTTTACTGTCAGTTAAAAGTAAGTAACTGAGCCTAGTTATTTACTAGCAAGTGGCAATGGAATTATCACACTTACAGAAGAAAGCAGAGCGTAATTCTGGTACTTCACTACCAGAGGCAGGTGTTAGCTAGAGGTACTTGCATGTCTGTGCTTAAATGCTCATTACTGAATGATTCAGTGCCAGGATTGTGATGGGTTGACCTAGGTCAGCAACTAGACACCCAGCCTCTCTTTTTCTCCTTTGTCAGGAGGCCAGGCAGAAGGAAGTGAGGGGGGAGGGAAGAAGTAAGATGAAATAGCTCATGAGTCAAGACAGACACCAAGTATTGTCACAGTAAAAATGGAGTTCAGTTATAGAAAATTTATTTATTGCTGATTTTAATAGATTTGGGTAACATGAGGAAGACAAAACAATAGAACACCCCCCCAGCTGTTCCCAGGCTCAACTTCTCTCCTTCACTCCCAAATCCACTCCCCCTCTTCCCCTGAAACATGGGTTACAGTCTCCTCTCTGATGCTTTCCTCCTCTCATTTCTCCCCTGCTTGTACGGGCTCTTCACAGGCCTCATTTCCTTCAGGAAAGGCCAAGCTGATCTGATGTGGGGATGTGCACTGGTTGCAGTGCAGATATCTACTCCAGGCCACTCTCTTCCATGAACTGCAGGGAAATACTTGCTCCCTCGTGGTCCTCTCCACAGGCTGCAGGGAAACACCTGCTGCAGCACCTCCTCCTCCGCTCTAGGTGTTTGCAGGGCTGTTTCTCACTCTGCCCCTCCAGCATTTTCACTCTTACATGTTCTCAGAGAGGTGCCACAAACTTTGCTGTTGCATGCTGCTTCAACCTGTGGTGGGTCTGGTGCAGCAGTGGCTGTGCCTGGCAGAGAGCAACCCCCAACCTCTTCCTACAGATGCCACCCCTGAAGCCCTCCTACTACTAAAACTGGCACATAAACCCAACATGCAGGGGTTTTGACAACATGCAGCACTGTTAGTGTCAAACCTGACTATTATGAGAGTTCTTCAGAGACAGCCTAGAGATAACAAAGGAAGGTAAAAAAAACTTTCTGAGGTGAAGATAAGATCATCCAGATGTCTTCAGTGGCAGAACCTTTGCTCAGCACTGAACTAGTGCTTAGCTTGGATCAGCTCAGTGCAAGAAAATGCTTCTTGTGATCTGGAAAATAAAGCCTAAAACTTCCTCTGAAGTAGTTCAAGAATCATTCCCATAGTACAGGTAAGAGGCTACCTGCTTTTATTATTTAGATCTGCCATTTTAAATGAGACTATTGTAAATACAAAGCACCTGCCTAATTAAAAAGATGAACCTCAAGTATTTATGTTTAGGCCATTACCTGCTTCACAGGAGAGAATTTGAATTCAAAGGGTATCAGTTTCGAGGATCCAACAATAGATCAAACATACAGATTTGAACTTTGTACTGTTACTGACATTTCACTTGGAAATTACAACAAGCAAGTAATAGATTAAGAGGTGCAAGACAATTAAAAGACTACTAGAAAGGCAGCAAATAAGAACATACAGCTTTTTTCCTCCAGTCTGGAGACTTGAGTGTTCTGTGTTAGACAATTAAAAAAAAAAGTGCAATTAAAAGCTGAAATCCATGATCAATTGCATAACAGTGCCTAAGGATCAGGATTATATTAGTTGTATAGACTAAATCATCCTAAAGTACCGCTGAAAAGCTTGTTCAAGATTATACCTGTTTATACTTATATAATTAGGGTAAACAGCAATAAGATTCAGATGACATGGAAGATAAAAATACCTCAAATGCTATGAACTTTTTTGGAGAAAAGATCAGTGTACTTCAAAATAGCTGAGTGACTGTAGCAGCAGAATCTTCTTCCTAACCCTACCCCATTGCCCCATTCACCCTCAGCCTTCGTTTTCATTCCTTTAAGACTTATTTATGCTCAGTGACCCAGAACCTGTCTTTGGGGACTTTACAGCCTCATGTATATGTTAGTGTTAAAATTGGTTCTTCTTTATAGCCAACTGTTGAAGTAAGCAGCAGGTTATAGTGCCGATACTTTTTACCATCTTTGGAGTGGGGGTGGGGGGAAAAAAAAAAGCTTCAGTCTAGAGATTGTAAGTCTCTGAAATCCGTAATTCATCTACAGCAGAGGCATGTCAACACACAATTGATATTTTCTCAGGATTTCATCTGCACCAGGTATTTAGTCTGCATAAATTCATGTCTAAATCTAGACATGAACTAGCTAACCACGCAGAATAAAAGCAAGAACTTCAAAGTTTCTTAGTGATTGTCAAAAAAAAAGTTGCTTAAATTTCATAGAACAGGTACATTTAGCAAGGTCAAAATCTTTTTCCCCCAAATGATGCATCATCTAATTGAAGACTGCATCATTAAGTACAAACATATGAAAGCTATTATGAAAAATGTAGTCTTTTAAAAGTTTAATTCTGCAGTTCTATCTTCTTTTAACTTTAGTATGATACAGGTTCACTTCTCTGTGATGAGCAATATAGTTGGACTAACACAAACCCTTGCATTTGTCAAAGATGAGCTGATTTTGCCAGTGTTCACAGTTATACAACATTCACAATCCTTCCCGAAAAATTCACAATCCTCCCTGAAAATAGCTGCTACTCCAAATTAGGTTTGAAGTCCAAAGCACTCTTGTGCTTTTATTATCAGTTTCAGATAACAGTATTTAAGAATAAAGCATGAAAAATCTCTCATTATCATTTACAGATATGAAATATCTTTCCTTGCCTTGAAGAATAAAGTTGTGTTTAACTCTTAATCATTACAGATCAGTTCAGAAAATTCATCCTTCATCCTTCCATCATTTTAATCAGTACTGAAAGAATCAGCCAGAATGAACTTTGCTCTTTGAAACTGCAGTAAATTCTCTTTTCTCAGAAGGCTTAACAGCCCTTTCCTTCAAAAAGGAAAATAAGTAAATCTTGAGCCACTGTTATCTGTGTTACCACAGATGAACTGACTTAAGAGCTGGTATTCCAACACTGACAAATTCCCATGCTACTTGAAAACATGCACCCAGAAATTAGGATACTTATCACCAAACACACAATAAGAAAAATGCTTTTAGAAAGGCTTCTTTTAAGCACACAATTTCTTTTTTCTTTTTTTCCATGTACTGAGCACTGCTTTGGAAAGACAGAATATATAGTTATTTGGCACAGACAAGAACAATTTATTTATAAGTGAAGAGACATAAGGTAGTAAATGACATCAAAACACAGAAAAGCAGATAGAGGATATTTACCTTGCTGAGTATTCTGTTCTTGAGTTCGATTCACAGTGAGGTCTAGAGGGCTATCCTGTTCTTCCTGAAGGGAGTTTTCCGTTTGGTTCATTTGGATACTTTTACATATCATACTTGGTTCAAATGATGAACCATTTCTGTTCTCTTGAATTTTGCTACTTTTTGAAATGTACTCAATCGCAAACTGGCGGATCATTTTTTTCATTAATTCCTGAGCAACTAGGGGAATGTTAGGATCACAGTTCTGAGGAAGATCTAGGAATAAAAAACAACAACACAAGCAACAGATGTATTAAGAAAACAAATTGAAATACTTTTCTTTAAATAAAGATTCCACATACACATATGAACTCACAGCACCCATTCATTGTACTTAATGAACACATTAAGATCCCTCCTAAATTGTTCTTATAAATATTCCTTACTGGTCACTTGCAAGAGTGCATTTAGTGCCCATCAGCAATTTTTACCTTACTTAATTATCATGGAATTTCACTATCATGGAATAAGTCAGATTATATGGGAAGATAAACAGTGCAAGTACAAGAATCAGAGTTTGTTGGTAATTCAGATGAATTTTTGTTTTAAGACAACTTTCAGTTTAGAAAATATTTCTGAATATTTAGTGCAAGATAAATAGAAGTATGAATATACAAGGAGTTACTTTCAAAGAGCAAATAAAACAAGTTATTTTTAAACTACAGTTCTACAGATTAGTCCTTTGTATAATATAGAACAGTTGGAATTCTGAGAAGTTAACCTTAGAGAAGAGTTGTTTCACATGTATGTTAAATCATCATGCCTATTTGAGATTCAAGGTTTCAACATCAAATCTGATGTGATATAACTTGAGATTTCCCATATAATTTGTATTGTAAAATTCAGTTGTTTGCATTAATAATCTTCAGAGGTCAAAGTGCTAACAATGAAGTCATTTGACAGAAGGAACATTTCCTGTTCTAAACTGTATACACACTGTGTGTGAGGACACGTGTGCATGGATACATACAACAATCCCATTGAAAAAAACATTTTA
This sequence comes from Aythya ferina, assembly GCF_964211825.1. Taxonomy (NCBI): domain Eukaryota; kingdom Metazoa; phylum Chordata; class Aves; order Anseriformes; family Anatidae; genus Aythya; species Aythya ferina. The sequence goes on from NC_140300.1 coordinate 16,573,012, forward strand.
TTTTAAATGCACAAAATGAGTACAAGGATCAAACATGAGATCCCTATAACTTAACTTTAATATGTGCCAGCTAGACAAAAAAAATTAATGTTTATCTGACAAGCAAAGCTGAAACTACATTTGTGAATTACCATGATAAAATCCCTCCAAATGCCAAAACCAAATAAAAATTACATTTTTATGCTTAGTTACATAAGAAATCTACTACAGAGTAAGCTGTATTACTGATCAATGCAATACCAGAAACTGCAATATTTCAGTTCAAAAAAAATGAGCACAATCGTCCATACTCCAATATTTACGTTCTTCCTTAATGTGGCAGTAGTAGTACCTATTCCACTCTTCTTTCTTTCCCTAGACACTACACACACAAAAATACGCATTTCAAAGCTTTGCTTAACCCACTGTCCATCCTCAAGTTCACAGGTAATCAGCAAAACAAATTTCATCAGAACAGACAGAGGTTTAAAGCTTAAAAATAAGGAATTGTGAACGTGAAGAATTAGCTTTTAGGTCATTCCTGATTGCCTGAAAGCAATGTCAAAAGGATATTGTGGCAGTTACCAGTGAACTTATATCAGTCCAGAACAGATAAATAAATAAAAAAAGCCAAGTAGCTGAGTTTTGTCCTCCTGGAAGCTGAGAAACCGAAAGGACTGGATCTCACAAATATTTCACTCAGGCATATACTGTTGGAAGATAGATGAGTGGATCACACAGTATTTGCTTGAGCATTTTATATCAATGAAGCTATATCCATCTACCAGAAAGAATGATCACTGAGATTGGACCAAAGCACACTGCTCAAGTTTAGGATGAATGTATGTACGATTCTGTTTGTTTCTTTTTTTTTTTTTTTAATTTTTTTATTTTTTAAACATTCACCTTGAAGAATTCATTTTCGACAAGGAGGTATTGCAAGACATTACAAATACATATATCTGGTCTGCTGAGGCAGCTCACTGTTCTGGTGCTTCTTGATAATGTCTTTTGGTTACTAGGTAAGGTAAAGCTCCAGCATTTTCAAAAACTCAGTATATGCTAGATGTCTTGGCTTCAAGAGACCTTACGCAAGACATGAATAAAAAACAAGTCTGCTTATGATTGAAGGCCTATCTTCTGACACTCCTTCAACCAGATTGCTACCAAAATTTCTAAAGCTTGATAGGAGTTTCTGGAGGAGGGGCACAAAGTGAAATTTCAAATGCAGGATGATCCATGCAGAGAAAAATCTCTCCCCATCATGTAACATCCAGACACAGGTATTATTTGTTTATTGGTATTTCCTGATTCCTGAATAATGAATCCATGAAGTGTCCAACTCGCATACAGTTAGAGACACATGAGAAAACAACTTCACAAAAGATACTGAAGCAGCAAGGCAACAGATGTAAAAACGTTAGTGTATATACACCAGTAACAAAAGAACAAGGGAAGTTTGGATGTAGAATTGGAAAATTGGGTTACCTAGGAACAGTATCTGCCTAAAGCTATGATTCCACCACTGTCAAACAAAGAAAGTTACTGATCAAAAACTTAGCTTAAAAAAAAAAAAAAAGAAACCTTACAGTGAATAATCAAGAAACTAAAATACAATGAAGTGTAAGTAATGTCAACAACACCAGTTTAACAGATATATAAGAAGGGTCACTCTATAACAGATGAGAAATTAGTCTGCTGCATGCAGCCAAGAAAACCTTTGTTGAAGGCTTTTGGAAAATTGGAAAAGAGGTGATTATGAGCCCAAATGGGAAAGACAGTTACTTGACATCCCGATACAATCTGTGCCTTTAAAAACCAAGAGATCAGAAGCACAGGGTATACCCATAATTAACTAAAAAACACAAATGCCTGAAATAAGCATCTGCCTATTAATCATCAACATTAAGTATTGTAACTGAGACAGAGTTCTTCCAGAACTACCATGTTTCTATTCTCTTCCTATTCTGTTTCAGAGTCTTCACACTGGTAATATCCAAGCATGAACTGTTTTTAGACATTTGCCTGACAAGTCTGCTTTTCCATTAGCACCAAAACCATCTTTTGAACTAGTTGGAATAACAAAGATTTTATTTTTTGCTCTTATATATCTTATTAGTCTTATTTTTTCTTAATTATTTCCAAATACCCCCTATGGAAGAATAAATGCAGTAAGATTTCTCATAACTGCTACAACTACTGACTGTTTAAGTTAATTTACTATAAAAGGTAATATCAGATGGAAGAAAACACCTTGGAGCACAATCTAAAAAATGTGCTCCAGGTGCACATTTGCAGTATTCTATCTGCTAATGTATATTCATTCAGTCTACAAGGCTAGACCCTAGTTAGTCTAAATTTAACTGCTAAAAATGCAAATAGCATGACATCCTCACACCCTTAAATCATAATTCACATTGGAAGGACCTTAGGAGGTCTGTAGTAAGACTGCATGCTCAAAGCAGGGTCACCTTTAGGATCAAACCAGACTGCTCTGAGCTCTACGCAGCTGGGACTTGAAAATTCTGTGGATGGAGACTATACAATCTCTCTGGGTAGCCTGTTCCACTGCTTGCTGATCCTCATCTCTCCTTATACAACCAAGAACATCTCATTTCTATTTGTCTTCCATTGTCCTGCTATGCACCACTAAGAAGAGTTTGATCCTCTCTTCTCAGTAACCTCCTCAGAGGTATTACAAAGCTGCTGTTGATCCATTTTTATTAATACTGCATCCTCTCTAATGGAAACAAAGCTTATGTGGATACATAACTTGTAATTTTAGGAAGAACTAACTGAGAATATTTTAAGTCAGAAGTAATTTCCCACAGCTATCCAAATAAAACAGAGGAGAGATGAGAGATGATAGATATTCAAATGATAGTGATATATTTTCATATATAGTTTTCTTTTTGTACACTATATCCATAGTCTAACTTTTTTCTATAAAATATAAATGTAACTTTGTATGTTATCAATATAAGACTGTGTGATCAGAACAGGGTACATGGTTAACGTGTATGACAGTGTAATTGCTTACATTCAGTGTCTGCATTACTGTATGTAATGAAAACATGTTAAGACCTGTAATTTTAAGTTCAGTGGTGAGGTTTCACTACACATTGGAAATCTTTAAATGGCTTTTACAAACTTTGTGTGACTTGTTAATGTATTTTGTGGGAAGAAAGTTATTAAACCTCTGAGCTTAGTCTCACTAGCAAAAATTTCTTAATTATTATCAGCAGATGGCACCAAATATACTTTGTACGAACAAAAAAGTTTTTATTCTAAGATGTTTTATTAGGAGTAATGATTACAGCTAGTTTAAAGTTCTAGATTTATAAGCCTGCATCTGTTTAAGCTTCTATTTATCAGATAGAAAATTTACATGACAAGGCGGCTGTATTTACTCCATAGATTGTGTATGCAAATACATACCACTTCAAACCCAGCAAAAGTTTCTAAGAATTTGGAGTAATAGGTAGCTCTGATGGTCCTCTAGTGCTTCTCAGATCACTGTAGATCCTCCTGATATTAAGATACAAATGTGTCACTTATGATACAGCCTGGTATTTTCTGCTTGTGGAATATTCCAGTCAGTATGCAAAGGCAGCAGTAAAGATGATATGCAATTATGACTAACAATTTTTTTTTTTTTTTCAAACCTCACATTTAGGATTAAGACTCCCTCAGTTTAAGTACTATACCACCTTGTAGCTATTCAAATCCATGCGTTTTACTATTCTGTGAATTAGACTGTAAAAGCAAAAATGATTTAACAGCTAATTTAGTCTTACACATGTATTTGGCAGGACAATGGACGAGGAATTGAAAGCTCCCAAACTTATGTTCCACATTAGCATTTTGCATCTTGAAAAATAGTAATTTTTCCATTTAAAAGGGAATTGGGACAACAATCTTTAATTTCTCTTCTGATACAGTACAAAAAGGCAGCTGAAATCATCAGGGAATCATAGCTCTCCTTGTACCTTACAACGCAGTTCTGTGAACAGCGGAACTAAGAATATGAGTTTGCTTATCAGCATTTCCTGTATCACCTCTCCCTGTAACAAAGGGGCTGCATGTTTTCTAGAATGACCCCATCTTAATAGCCAAACTGTACCAGCAGCATCCTTAGTTCCACATGTAAACTTGTCCAGCTCATTGTACAATCATCACCAGGTTAAAAAAAAACAGAATACAGCCATTTACCCCTCATGATTAGTTTAGTCAGCTTAATTGATCAACAAACAGAAGGAATAAGGGCCAAGTTTATTCTAGTTTTCAGCTCTTTTAAACATTCAAAGTTACTCCCTCCTCTACTGTAATGGCAATTTACTTTGTATCCTCATATCTCTGAGGATAAATGAAGTTGAAAAACTTAAATGAAGTTGAAAATGACCAGGAAATTCAAGTTACTGGAGACAGTAACACTGGCAGACAGACAATCAACACATTGTACATTTTACTTCCTTCAGCAAGCAGTTGAAATCCTGCTAAACATTATTTCCTGATGAACTTGAGGGACAGGCAGCTTGCGCAGCACACTTGTATGACATTCTTGCTATGACAGTTCTCAATTCTTACATTTGTACTTAACCTAATTTATCAGATAATACCAGATTTTGAAAAGACAAATCAGATTTCTTAAAATTATTAAGAAGGAACTGCAGGTATTGGATTAAGTAGTACACACATTAAAACTCATCTTCAAAGTAAAATTTTTTTTTAAATGAATATTTAAGAACATTTCGATGGTTTTCGGTAGTCTGAGATTATAGGTGCAAGTCTAGATGGGGTTTACCAAATGCTACATACTGTCTGAGAAGTGTAACCAGCTCTTGACATCTCTGCACCTGAGATGCAACTAAGTAAAGAATGAGAACTCAGAAGCAAAGGCAATTATATGGTATAAAGACATACTTATGAAAGGAAACATTTTAGAACACAAGACACCTAGAAACAAGAGAAAACTTTAAGCTTTAAAGGAAGTTACTTTGGTGTCAAAAATATGATACTGAAGAAGCTTGACAGAGCTACCCATAGAACCTAGGAAGACTGAAGTCATTCAAGTCATCCTGACTATTTTGCTCCCTCCATTTTTCTACCTCAATTCCTTTATTTCTATAAAAAGATTTTCAGGTTTCTGTCCTGGTGGATCAGGACCTGAAGGTAGAACCTGATTCACAGCTGCGATTGTACATGACTTTTGGTTTAAGAGTTCATATTAAGGTAATAGTGAAAGAAAGCAAGCTTCCAGGAACATATTATGTGGATTATCAGAAAGCCAGATAATTAATATTCAATGATCAAAATGTCTGATAAAGCTCTTGAGCAACTACATCTCTGCCATGTAAAGATTAGCACATTCTGTAATATTCATAGTAATATTGAAAATATATTGAAACATAAGCAATAGTGAAATAAGTAGTGAAATATAAGAAATATTAAAATAAAAGTAATATTGAAATCAAGAAAAAAACTGAGTTTCTTAAAGCACATTATATTTTTTCTTCATGGCTGCTTTGCCAAAAGAAAACGGATACTTTAATGTTATGTAAGTGAAGAGTCTACTCTACTTACAACACCCATTGGGCAAAGAGAGATGTCATACCTAGGAAGAAAGCATTTCAGATAAATTGTTTACACTAAACAATCAATTCAACAGGGGCTACAGCAGGTAACAAAAACTATTTTGGCTTTACTGAAGTGCCTGCCAAGGATAGGACTTCCTTACAGACAACTGTCTACCAAATTTGTCTTTCACTGACACAACAGTAGTTACCTAATAAAAAGCTAACACTTTGTTCTTTCATCTTGGCAGTGATTTTATCACTCTTAAAAGGGAAGAATTATCATCTTTGGGATTTTACAGACATCTTCATCAATGAATGCCTGCAGGTTGCATGCTATGGACAACATTTATAACATGCCTGCATGTCTGGAGATCATCTGAACTGGTGCCAAAAAACAACAGTTTGCAAATTAAGATATCCAACCACATACTAGCATATTTTGAAAGTAAAAGGATAATGAGACCAATAAATAAAATTCAATTTGCTCTGTCTTAGAAGTTGTTCACAGATGCCCCAAATGAAATTCCACTGGTCATGACAGTAAGAGACACTATATGCTCTTGAAAAGTTTATAATCAAAACAAATGAAACTACTATTGTTTATAATCAAAACAAAATGAAACTATTACTTCTGTTTTAAAGGCAGCCAACCAAGACTTCCGCAGTACTTTGACCATGAAAAAGTATCTGCTTTACTATCAAGTGTAACAAAAGTTCCTTAGGCTAAACAGTTACTACAAGTGTTTTGATTTCCCACCCTCCCAGGGATAACTGATCTCAAAAGCCTACAAAAGTTCTTAAAGACTTGGGATTTTCAAAGAAAAACTCTTCAGCTTGCTCTTACAAAGAAACTAGTATCTCAGAAATTGGCTTTACATGCCCTTTGCAAAGAACAGTTTGTTCCTCTCTTTCTTCCATAATCTGAACAATTTACAAGACTCTGCCGAACCTGAACTGAAGCAAATTCCTAGAAGATTCCTCAACATGCTATCAGTTACCAAAGAATGCACAAGACCATCAGAGAATCAAAGATAACCAGGAAAGCTTTTCCACTTGTTTTTCAATACACAAAGCCTTTTAAACTGAGCTGATCTGGCAAATCAAAAAAAATAAGAAAGATACTAAAAAACAAGTGCTTTTCTGAGAAACTTCACAAAAGTCACTCACTCTGCTAAGGTGAAGTCATACCAAGTTTCACTTCTCTCATGATAAAATTTCCTCCCAAGGAGAATCAAAAGACAGCATCTCTATGGGGATACAAAGCTATTATAGAACGTACAAGGGAGGGCAAAGACAGTGAAGGGTCTAGAGGGAAAGATGTATGAGGAGTGTCTGAGGTCCCTTGGTTTGTCCAGCCCAGAGAAGAGCAAGCTGAGGTGAGGCCTCATGGCAGCCTCACAAGGGGAGCACAGGGGCAGGTGCTAAGCTCTGCTCTCTGGGAACTGCGACAGGACCCGAGGGAACGGCATGGAGCTGGGACATGGGAGGGTCAGGCTGGGTGTTAGGGAAAGGTTCTGCACCTAGACGGTGGTCGGGCACTGGGACAGGCTCCCCAGGGCAGTGGTCATAGCACCGAGCCTGCCAAAGTTAAAAGGACACGTGGACAACCCTCTCAGAAATAGTCTGATTTTTGAGTGGTCCTGTGTGGAACCTTAAATTGGGCTCAATGATCCTTTTGGGTCCCCTCCAACTCAGGATATTCTATGATTCTATCTAGAGAAAGCATAAAGCAGGTAATGTTGGAAAACACTGTACATCACATGACCAAGGAAACAGCTGAGAAGGTAGAAAATTGAAGGAATTTAATAATACTTGCCTAGGGAGATGCCATGAAACTACCCCCTTAATCAAAATATAATAGAAGTTTCATAAACACTGAGATGGCAACGTTTTATTTCAAATGGAAAACAAGTGGTTTTAAGCAAAGACAAGGAATGAAGATGGACTCAAAATATGTACTGCACTCCATTCAAAGCCTTAAGTAAACTGTAGGCTGAACAGACGTGCCCTGTATGGAAAGAGATTATACCCATCCCAGGCTCAAAGGCACTATAATCTCTTCCTGATACAGCAAGGTAAAGCAGGAGAAAGTTAACTTCCCTTTTTTCCCCCCCTTCCTGTGTGAAGTGAATGAGTGACTTGTTCTACTATGACAGAGTACAAGAGGGCTGTCACCCTGTCACACTCACCTATTTCGACATTCAAGTACACCAACTAGACTCCAATAAAAACTTCTGAAACCCACAATGAATAAAGCTGCACTCATGTTCTTTACACAGGAACTTCAGGAAGAAAATTTGTAATTTTGCCTCTATCAATAGTGACTAGCTTAATGGCAAATAACCTACATGAACCAAGCTGACCTGCCAGTCACTCGTGTGCTGTTATAACTTGAAAAGTGCCAAAGAATGACAGTAGTCGAAGAATAAAATTTCTTAACACTGTTTTAAGAAGAAGCTTCAAACACTGGCTTGGATATATATGAAATCACAACTTCTATGTAAAATAATCCCAAATCCTATTTTGTAATCCGTAAATCACATTATCTCACCTACAACAGTTTGCCTCCTGAAAACTAGGAGTAAAAGCAGTTTAGGGACAGAAAGTGCTTAAATACTTAAAAATTCCAGAGAACTGCAACCCAAGTTGGCATAGAAAAAAGTTAGAAAAGGAAAAAGGTAATGAACACAGATTTAAAAGAAAAACAATGCAACAAGACTCACAGCAACAGCAAGTAAAGAATTAGTGCTTTATTTGCTAAAATTAAAGGAAAAGATTAGGGAAAAAAAACAATGAATAAAACAGGAAGGACAGCATTCTCAGCAGATTAATAAAAACTACTTCAGAATCAAAGTCAACCCTAAATCATTTGATTCTGCTAGATTTATGTCATCTATTAATAGAAAAGACATGCTTTCATTACCTTTCTTTCGAAAGAGTGCATTTAGATAGTTTTCTGCTTGGCATTCAATCTTATCAGTGTTGGACTGGCCCTGAGATGATAGTTCCTCTGTAGGCGTTGACTGTGAAGAACCAATAATTGATGCACGATCCTAGAAGATACATGGAAGATTATAAAAATCTTTCAGAAGTTAGTCTACTGATAGTATAATATACAATTAAGTTACTGAGCCACTAAAGAGATTTTTACTACTTCCCATCATAACTAACCTATCTTAAGTCAAAATGCAGTATTAACCTATTTGCAAAATTCAGCTAACCTATTTGCAAAGATTCTTATTTTCATACCAAAAATTAGGCATTGGAGAGTCATGCTTGATACCATGTTCATACTTACACTGACTGTTTCTTTGTGTAAATTACAAAAGGAACATTTCTCATCCATAGACCAGTCAGTTAGCTCTTCTGGCTCACAGTCTTAAAAGAAGAAAAAAAGCTAGATGTTTTAAACACGTAAAAATGGATTCAGAGAACAAAATACACATCCTACAATTCTCTTAACTAAGTTCCATTGTAACCTAATATGCATTTATTGGTACAATGCAGTCAACAGTATTCAATTCTTCAGTTATTTCTTAAGTCTAGTCTGGCTCTTATGGTTCAACTTTCAAATCAGAGGGCATCTTCCTTAAAATGAAAAGCGAACCCGTACATTTCAGTTGATTACTTATCAGTTACCGAAGGCATCTGAGTGAAGTAAATTATGCTCTGAAACCCAGTCATTATTCCTTTTAAAGTCTGCAAGCCTACACCAAACTAAGCTAGGAATTCAGATACAGTCCTCTCATTATTTGAGCAATGTGTCATATTTAGACTATTTTATACTATTACTACAAATGAACCAAAACCCTACATTCACTTGTAATGCTTTATTTGTTCTGATAAAAATGAGAATTTTAAAGTCATCTGACATCATACTTTAGACTTGAAGGAACATAGGGCTTAAATAGGTCTCGATGGAGACATACAATCTACTTCGTTTAATCAAGTAATTAAGCTCCATTTAAAAAGTTAGTTTTCAACCACATACTCTTAACAAACCACCAATCACTACAAATTTTCCAAAGCAGACTGCTTTAATAATTAAAATTAATATTCTAGTTTCTTGTTTAAATTTACGTATGTCAAGTTATTCCAATCTGTTTCTGTGGCAACATTGTTCTTACATCTAAACAGTTACTGCTCATGGCTATTCAGCACCTTGATGTACTTATAGAGAATGTTATCCTCCCCCTGCCTTACACCTCATTTTGCTATGCTAATCAAATCTACCTAAGTCTCTCATGAGACTCAGCCCTCATCATCTCTGCACTATTCCCAGTTGAACTCCCGTTTCTTGAACACAGGTGACCAAGGTCTCAAGATAATAAACAGTACCTTTCCTGCAGCACCCCAGTTGCATATGAGTCTTGATCATGGCTGCGTCATTTTGGCAGGAGAATATTAACTACATCAACTACAGATCTTCCTATATCCCAGTCATTTCCAGTTCATGTACTCATGGCTTAAAAATTTGTTTTCCTTATTAATATCAAATTCATCTTCCCTTCAATCACAGCATTACAAGTACAGTTCTGCTAGGGAGGTTCCTGAGGTTATTTGCTTCCAGATACTGTGGTGCGTTGACCTTGGCTAGCAGCCAAGGGCAGGGGGTAAAAATAAGATGGAAAAGCTCATGGGTCAATATTAATGCAGGGAAATCACTTACCAATTACTGTCACAGGCACAACAGACTCAACTTGTAAAAGTAAAGTAAATTTGAAAAAGTTTACTTTCTTTTTCAAAGTTTTTTACTTTGAAAAAGAAAGTAAATTGAATTTATTGCCATTTAAAACAATTTCCATAATGACAACATGGTGAAACTAAACACCTTTCCCCGCCTTCTTCACAATCAGTCTTTCCTTCCAAACTCAATCTCCTTCCTGATCCCAAACAGGGCAAGGAAGATAGGGGTACAGGGGTTGCCATCAGTTTGTAAGAGTTGTTCTCTGCTGCTTCTTGTTTCTCACATTTTTCCCCTGCTCCAGCACAGGAACCTTCCCACAGACTACAAGGCTTCTTAAACTGCTCCAGCATGGGTCCTTTCTACAGGCTGCAGCTCAAAGAGCAGCTTCTGCCCACAGGGAAGTCCTTCGGAAAAGACTGCTCCAGCAGGGGTACCCCAAGGGCCACAGTTCCTTCCAGAAAACCTGCACCTGTGTGGCCTCTCCAAGGGCTCCAGTTTCCTTTTCAGGCCACCTGCTGTGGCATAGGGTCTTCCACTGGGGTGCAGCAAAGGTACCTGCTCTGGTGCAGTTCTCCAAGGGCTACAGGAGCTTTCCACTTCACTGTGGTCCCCTCCACAGGCTAATGCAGTGACATCTCTGCTCCAGCACCTGGAGAACCTCCTCTCCCTCCTCCCTTTCTCTCTCCGTGGTGTTTCTGGAACGTTTCTGACATCCCCCTCCATCCCCATTCCTCTCTTACAAGTGCTCTGCAGGTTGTTTTTTTTGTTTGTTTATTTTCCCAAATAGGCACAGAGGAGCCAGAAAATAAAATGAATAAAAAAATGTTCTGAAGTTAAATACAAACATAACTAGATTTAAATAATAATACCAAGTTACTTGGGTTATTATCTCAGCTGTCAAATGCTAATTTAGAGCAGAATTCTGTATTAACATGTTATATACTTCCAGGGATGCAAACCAGCAGTTTTGACGGGTTGGACAGCTGATGATCAAAAAAAAAAAGACATGGGATTTCTCCAACTGCACAGTAAGAAAAACAGCACATCATTTTTGCTAAATTAATCTAGACAACCCTGATTGTCAGAACTATTCTTTCAGGATGTCTGCACATAAAAAGATTCAAACATTATATACATTCATAAGAACTTCATGTTTTCATAGTTTTCCTTGCAAATCACAATAGGAATCTAATCCAGTGTGACTACTTATACTTGGGATTATGTGTGCAATTCCAACATAGCTAGTAAATTTAGCAGAGTAATTCTTCTGCCTTGGAACCCTGAAGTTCTACTGGTAAAAGTCTAATTGGAGAACAATCCTTCTGTGGACCAAGCAAACACCACTTAAGAGGTGTAAGGTCTGCATCACACTAAGTTTATTCAAAGAAGTGTAAATCATGTACAAGGTATTGTATTAAGAATAAGAGTATAACATAAGAATTCAGTGAGCTGGAGAACACTGCTATCAGAATAAAGACTCAAAAATCTAGAGGCGATTGATCAATTCTGGGCTTCTCTAACAGAAGTACTTTGGAACTTAACAAGGAAAAGAACAAATTGTTGTTACCTGGCAAATAGTGGTTAAAAATCATAATACTGATGCAAAGAGAAAGCCTAAATGCTCTCCCAGGGACTGTCCCCTAAAATTCAAGTCATGCTTCAGGAAAAAAGATAAGTAGTAAAGAGAAGAGAAGGCTCTTTGCTATAAAATTATTTCCAAACCATCCTCTGACACCTTTCTTCAGAGCTGCAGACTTTCAGCATCAGCACAGCAAAGTCAAGAAGTCAAATAAACTTGTGTGCATTAATGATGAAAGGAACTAAGTACACATGCTTGCCTTTACATCCAGTCTTTCATTAGTTAATGTTACAGCAGCTGTAGACCTAGACTCATTGCAATTTACTTCATGCCCCACAGGTATCTTTTGAAAGAGTATCCCCCCCCCCCTCAAAAAAGAACAAAAATCACCACCAACAAAACACACAACCAAGTATCTTATTCTTCACCTCAGACCGGTGCTTATCCAAAAAAAAAAAAAAAACACAAACAAAACAAAACAAACACAATAAAACAGCAAATTCCCAGAAGCAACTGCCAGGGCTGTTGCTTGATGTGTCAAATACATCAAGTGTCAGGCACACAACAGTCTCAGGTCACCATCAGAGGAAACATACTGATGTCAGTATTAGTTTTTAACTACAGATAGGCCATCTGTGCCTCTGATCTTTCGGAGAGTATGGTTGTCTCTCTTACAGGCATTTAATTTAGGATCACAATCATCCATTCCCCCATTTTATCTTGTTTGGGATCAGCTGATAAAAGATTTGGTGACAATTTAAAACAGCAGCCAGCCCATGAGAAAAAGTTGCTGGACTGTGCAAAGAGTATTTTGATATTATGGCATAGTTCAGACTACTACTTCAAACCAATGTCACGTAGTGCAAAGCTATTTAATAAAAAAGGGAAATAGGTTTAATAAGGGCCTTTGACAAAAGTTACCACCTGTTTTCAGTTCTTAAGCCATTCAAATGTTTGTTTCCTCCCATTTTTTTCCTCCGAAGTCATGCTGAATTAAGTTAACAGACATCTGTAGTACCAACTGGCTTTCATATTTCTCTCTTAAAATGTGAAATCATCTACTAAACCTAAAAAGAAGTCCGACTCACACTTCCCAGGATTTTCTGCATGATTACAATGTCCCTACAAATGTTCTGGCAATTTGTCACAATTTCAAACAAATCCCCTTTTTCATATGGCACTGCTGATTCTTAATAATAAAATTGAAGTATCTGAGGTGATTATCATGTTCCTTCATCTTTTTAATTTCATAAAAACTTGACTATGACTAAAAGATTTGTGTTTCAAATGTAAATTTTCATCCCATTACCTCCACTATAAATAAATATTCAAGAAAAGCTCAATGAAAGAGAACACAGCACACCCTCAAACAAGCCTTTTGTCCTATATAAAGTTGTTTTTTTCCCCTGGCAGAGGAAGAATGGCAAGAGCTCTGTTTTACCCACAATACAGTGTTTTCCCTCTGTCCATAGAAGAACAGAACCCCTTCCTCAAATCTCACCCCAAATCCCAGCACATAATCCCAAGAGAATATACACATCTCAGAAGAAAAGCTTTTTAACAGTTTAACTGAATATGCAGAAGTAGAATGTAAAGAGTAACAATTTACATGTGAATCTACTTAGCTGAAAATGGCTATTAAGCAAAGGATTAGGAAGCCCTAAAAGATTCAGTGACACAAGAAGACTTGAGAAGTTCTGAGCAGGACCAAGGCTGGATGCCGAGATAAGACTTGACACCTCTGCAACCAGAAGATACACTATCAAAGCAGTCAGGAAAAAAATGGTGATGAATAATAGAGGTAACGATAATCATTTAAGCAAACAAGTCCTACATAAACAACATGTAAGAATTTTAAGATTATGAAAAAAACTTGCCATCAGATCATCATCTGTTACCATGGGTGGGGTCGTTCAATTAGTTTGTTGCTTAGTAAGAAAGTTTAAGGCTTACAAGACATTTTCTTTGAAAGGTAAGAAAAAGAGGACTAGCAAAACTAAAAATGTACCTTTTACCATTTAAATTTTTTTTTTTTTAACTCAAGCAGCTTTAATTACAGTAATTTAATCTATAGATCAAATACTATTTCAACACACAATTAAGGAAGAAATATACCATTAATATATATTAAATTTTATGCATTTTTTTGTTACACAAAAACATAAGAATGAACAATAAGAGAAAAATGGTATTGTAGGTAAGAGGCATGTACTTCAGTTGATTCTCACAAATTTCTGGATAGGGAAGACATTTAATTTCTTAAGCTTTATTCAAAGAAACATACTCTCCTGCTAACAAAGCATAATGGTGCATGTTGACAATACTGATAGCAGCGATCCAGTGGTCATGATGAGCAAAATGGACACCTTACAGAATGTTGCTAACAGCCTAAAAATGTGGCTTCTATTCTATATACCAATGACATACTTTGAAGTGAGTCAAATTTGTCTTAGTTTCATTACCTGTAAAAATGGAAAAAACGGCACTTGAATTATGACGGGGAAGATTTATTGTCAATCTTACTCAAGATTGTATTAATCTTTATAATGCAATTCAGATGTCAGTTTAGAAACAGCCCTAAATCCTAAGATGTCTGCTTCTACTGTATTTATAGAGAACATAGCAAGTCTCTTTCAAACTGTTGTAGTATCTATATCAAAAAAATGAATGTAAAATAATAAGGTGAGGTGGGAATCCCATCATCCTTCATCTCTTCTGCAGTTGCTCCAGCAATAAAACCAATTTTATAGGTGTCAAACACAGAAAGAAGCTCTAACTGTTCAAAATTCAGGTACATTACTGACGTTCAGATAAGGAAAAAAGAAATCACATAAAATCCTATGTTTTAGATACACATTAACCTGCAGGGACAAAGATCCACTAGAGCATTCAGACAAACAATGGAAATAGTAGATCACCTTAAACAGAAGGCCACAAGGAATCTTCAACAGCATGAGATAAATAAACTGAAACTTTTCCCTTAAGAAAGGAAGCAGCAAACATGAAGCAACTCTGAAGTGGTAGCGTAACACTTTATGGTGGACTATTGGGATCCTTTAGCTGTAATGCTTACACTGTGGTCATTTGCTTGGTGCTTTGTCACCTTATGCAAAAGCCCAAAAATGTCCTGAGTTTCCTTTCAAACTGTAAACCCTTTGATGCAAGAGAATAATAAAGCTTCAATCACTAATCAATGTGAAGCCTAACATATAGCAACCTATTAGAATTACAACAAGAAAACGATATTGTACACTATTACAAGATCAACATTGCCCTGTTTCCTTTCCAAAGCATAATGGGCTTGTTTTTATCACAGGAGATGGAAGTACCACTCAAGAAAATAAGCTCTAGCCCAAATTTACAAATTTCTTGAACATTTTTAAGAGTCTGACTAGTGTTATGCTTAGCTTTGTAAGTGGTAGAAAGTTACTCTTAAAATAGCAGTAAAGTAGTATTTCAAGTTCTCTCCCTTCCCTTGAAAATAGTGTTATGCATATGATACAGGCCAAGGAACTTACACAATACAAAGAGGACAAAACCCCAGCCAAGTTAAAAACAATCATTCCAAATCTATTATAAGCAAACATACACAGTATATGACACACTGGCTAATGTACTAGCAGTATATTAATTACAAAACTTTATGAACTATCAAAACTGTAAGGAAATTAAACAGAACATTTTGAAGGTTTGGTAACAAATAATGCTTTTTTTTTTTTTTTTAAAGCCATGAAAATAATTTTGACAGTACATCTCTTTCAACACTTCAAGGCAGTTTCGTGCTGGATTTTCTTTCCCTGCTTTTGTTCAAGACTGATAACATCTGGATCTTTAGTTAACTATTTATTAACACTTATTCCAAGAAAACCAAACCCATTTTGAATAAGAATATGTCTTACAAAAGTCTAGTGCATATATTTTTTTTTTAATAGAAAAGATTAAGCTTTCTTGACTACTACAAAAAGCAAACAAGCATTCATAATCTTCCTTTTTCCAATTACTATTGATAGGGAAGACAAGCTGCTCAGCTTAGTTTCTAAAAGCTGTCTAAAAAATAAAGCCAGAATTACAATATTCCAGAAATTTTTTTTTCATGAGAGCTTAACTAATCCCAAATTTCCTTACATAAGATTGCTTAGGTACCATTTTAGCTAATATTTTGCTCATGCACAGTACTGACATGAGCATGATGAAAAATAAGTTGGAAACAAAACCAAAAGGTTATTTTTTAAATAAACTTTACATGCTTTAAAATGCCTCTAATTAAAAGAAAATTTGCAAATGAAGATCATCCCACTAAAAGCTGGCTTATTTACCTTCAAATAAACTGAGGTCTCTTCGTAGCCTTGGTCCATAAAGCCCTTCTAAAATACTTTCAAAACCTGGAAACAAAAGAAACATTTAGAACAGTTAATCAAAGGTTTCTTATAAAAAGAACGCAAGTTTGAGAACACTGGCAACAGACATTCTCTCAAATTCCAAGAGCAATTTCAAAAATCGTTACATTTATCACACGAGTCTGTTTATTCCTGACACTATAGTACCATTCAGCAGAATTAGAAGATAAACATAAGACAAGGCAATTGCCATCTGCACACAGTCAGCCTATTAAGCCATGCCCCAACAACCTCATTAGACTTAAAATAACTACTATAGAATCTTAAGGGTTGGAAGATTAACCTCATAGCTCTACACTAGTAGAGTAAGTCTTTCTTACACTGAGAATTAGAAGTTGGGAAGAAGAGGGCAGGAGGACACAGGATTTCAGAATCAGAAGCTTCTCATTTAGGCTCACAAAAAATTACATTATATGAGTAGGCTAGTATTCTACAAATAAAAGAAAAGAAAGCTTATTTGCTTCTGATGATAGTTCTGTATAAAAAACATTTTAAAATTGAGGATTAAATAAATCCAATTATTTTCCAGATTTACTAGCTAGTCTGTTTTAGGTATTTGGTAAAAGCACACACTGCAGCAGGAAATAAGTTAATCAATCGTTAGCTGTCTGCAACAAACAAAAAAAGGAAGAGGACATGTTGGAAAACTAATGAAACAGTCAGAATTTGTAACATCAGTAAAACGGAAGTTTTGTTCAATATAGAAATAATTTTCATGTGCCCTCTCTTCTCTCCTACAGACTCCTATATAATAAGCCTATTTTCAACTAAGAGGATAATTCAAAGCAGCATTTGAAGGTTCTCATTCTTTAATATGAACAGGTCTTGAGTATGAAGACAGCACTTTGCAAGACTATTTTATCATCCTACTACATGAAAGATACCACCAGTATCTTCAGGAAACATCTGCCTACCATCAGCACAGAACACTTCTAATTATAAATCTGCTCATCACCCATGATGCTCTCTATCACAGACAACGTTTACTTTCTGGTTTAGATCTTATGTACACTAGTATGAGGAGGAATTAACATGCTATATGAGGTATAGTGGATATTTAATAATTTAAAATCCTAACATAGACAAGTTACTTTAACTATAGGAGCTGTTCAGCCTGACAGGTCACATTGTGTTAAAAATTACCTTTTAATTTTGTATAATTCCATGGGTTTTATACATGAATTATATGTATATTATTAAATTGACTAGTACCTACTATAATTTTACAATTTGAGATAGAAATAAATATACTTCTATTCTAGGTTTCTGTTTTTTTTTCCTCCAATAAATATAGTCTTATACAACAGCACAAGGTAATGGACAGAACCACTCTCTTCTCAGGTGTTTTTTTTTTTTTTTTTTTTTAAACACAGCTACAAAAGCTAGAAAAAACAAAAATCCAAAGTCCAAGTACACACTAAAAATTATATTAAAATATCATCCACTGACCCTGAGATTCAACATTATATCAATTCAGATCATACTGCACAGACTCCTAGCTCTTCTGACTTCAAGGGCAAGAGAAGAAATGTTAAATTGAGATGCAATTCCCCAAATAACCACCTGAAAAAAGTGAAATCATAATAAGAAAAGCAGTGTAATGTTATAAACAGCAAGCCACTTAGGCTCAGCAGCTAGCCAGTGCTTAGATTCTTGCAAGTTACAATTCACTGGAGCATTGCTTGGAAACAGCTGGGCTTATTCCAGAACAAGTACTAACTCCAATTTTTTTAGTACTTTCTAGCTCTGCAAAACTGTTCTTCTTTCCAAAACTGCTTTCCATGCATCTTGTGTTATAAATGGTAAATAGCACAGTTGGCTTTTATGGTTTTTGCTTCTGAACAAAGCAGGCACCAATCCACTTCACTGATGTTTCACCAAACTGGGTTCCATCCTACCCTTCTCTTACCAGAGCTTCCCCATGCGGCCACAGGTTTGACTTACTACTGCTGATGAATACATGCCAACAACATTTCATGAAATGTAACCACCTGAGCCCAGGAATTTAAACAAATCTATGTTTCATTGGAAACGTAAGTAGTAGTTTTGGAACTCTTCAAAACCTGAAGAGCCTACAGACACTGGTCAAATACACTTTACTTATACACCTGTATAAGTACTTATACACCTTTATTGATACACCTTTCCAGCAAACAATCAAAAAATCTGTTCTAAGTTCATTTTACAGATGTCTTCATATCAGTCTTTTGGTGGCTTGACTCTAAACTGCCTTTCACAACTACTGTGAATTTATCCTGGACAATTTTTTGGCTCCAAACTGAAGAGAAACACCATGCTTTATCATCTTGCAATGCCCTAGTCTATCAACTTAACTCCTTTTACCTCTAGCACATTTATTGTGTTACTTGTCTTCTTATATCTTTACATAAAAGTAGTATCAGCTCTATCAATTACTTGACATCCATTATGATCCAAGTCACATTCCTCCAACAATTTTCATAAGCATAAGTTTATGATACTGTTAATCTTTTGACAGTTAAGGAAAAATGTTTCCACAGTTTTCTGAACAAAGCTGTCAACTTCCCCTACAACACATATTTCTTCCTTAACCCCCTTATGATCATCCTCTCCCAAATCTGTTGCTTTCCTTGCTCAGGGCTAGAATAAGGACTCCCAGGACATGGTTGCTGGAAGCTGTGACTTCCAGCTACAGGAAGAGGGCTCTCTTTTTCCATCGGTAGTTCTTTAGGCACTGAACAGGCACACAGCCTAGAGAACAGGTCAGAAGGAAGTTCTGCCAGGTTTGGCATCTAAGCCTGAATCATGGGTCCACAACCAAAGCCACTAAAAAGAAGCAGTGACCAACAGTGGCTGCAGACTTCTGTATGTGTGGGGTGAAGGCTTCTACATATGGGACATACTGTCTGGTTGGCTGCAGAGGTCTGTTTGCCTGGGGTCCTGATATAGGATATAGCTAAGAGATTTTTTTTTTTTTTTTATATATGTGTGTATATATATATATTTTTTTTTTTTTTTACAGTTCGCCTGGCCATATTCAATGTTATAATGCGGTGCTTGGTCACTACGATACTGCCAAGGGAGATCTTCAGCAATCAATATTCACTATAGATATCCTGGAACAATAGGAAGGACACTGGTGGTGATCCAGGGAAAAGGCTTTGACAAGAACAAACACATGCTGGGAGTAAGCATCTGGTTATCTGGCTGCAGGCAGAACTTCAGATTTTATGGCAATAAGAGTCTCCCTGAGAAAGTGCTCAAGAGAAACAGGATCCATTTGGTAATGAAAATCCTCATTGCCAACAGGCTTGCCTGGTAATGACAGTTTCAAAATCCAAGGATTTGCCAAGGAAATGCAGCCTGAAGCCCAGAAAGTAGGAGAACAACAGAGAGGGTAAAGACAGGACAACACAAAAGCAAGGCTTCTACCACCCCCAAAAAAGCGGCATAAGCAGGGACACATCTCCAGTAGCATCCCACAGCTGAGCCTGCAAGCATGTTTCTAACAAGTTTCTTCAAATGACCAAGCCTTAGGAGAACATCCAAGAAGAATACATGTCATGTAACAAATAGAAGTTGGCATTGGAGTACCACTTTCAAACATACCACTTGGCAGGTCTGAAGCTAGAGAGTCATTACACGGTTGGGAATGCGACTAGTAGTATGTGTGCAGGTTATATTGAAGTGTTTTATATACTCTACATCAAATTCACTTCTATATTCCGTTAGTCTTGTTTTATCACAGAATCACAGAACTGTAGGGGTTGGAAGGGACCTCAAAAAGATCATTGGGTCCAACCCCCCCAGTTTATTGTCATATTAACTCAGTATTTGCATCTTTTCTTTTCCAAAGGAATACCTATTTTATAAAAGCAGGTATTTACATCCATCCTTGACTTCCATTCCTTCTTATCTCTTTTGGTTGTCATCCATTCCCTCCCCCCTGTCCCATTTTACATAATCCTGTTTCAGCAGTATTCCAATCCTACACTTCAGCTACAAAGGTGTACTTTTTTTTGGGTGGTGGTGATGATACAAAGTCACTGTATTTGAGACACTTCACTACAATTTAATCATCTTTTGGTAAAAACAAACTATGCTTTTTTCCTTACTCTTCTGTTCTACACTAGAACACGTTAATACTAAATCTCAGTGAAGGGTCTCACAAAAACTTAGGAAAACTCCAGTATCCGCAATTGAGGCAAGGTATATGGAGGTGTTGGTCTACAGCCACTTGTAACAGGGACCCAGGAAGCCACATAGCTAGCTACTCCACTGTAGCCACCAAGGAGGAGAGAGGAAAGGGGAAAGGAGAAAGGGAAGGAATGGAAGGAATGTCAGGGAAGAAAACCCCTATAATCCAAAATCTGGCCACACAAATGACCTTGCGACATGTCACCTAGAAAAAACATCTGCTTATAGGCATTCCACTCTCTGCCATTCCCTCTCCCCACACCCGATCTACTGCAGCTTTTTCCAGTTTAGAGAAGTATAAGCACATACTGATAAAAAGAATTCAAAGTAAATATTTCTAAATACATTCACTTCTGATACTTTTCCCCACTCAAACACTGTTTTACCCATATCACTGGATACATAACAGAAGCAGTACACAAACAGTCCTTACTTAGAAAAAATTAAATGGAAGAGAGATGTTTAACAGTCTCGCTTCACCAATTCACATTTGCTGCTTTATCTTTTCAGCACCAAAGTGAAAAACGTCTATTATAGTCTATTAGAATGGATCACAGAATCATAGAACAGCTTAGGTTGGAAGGGACCTCACAGACCACCTAATTCCAACCCCCTGCTATTGGCATCTCCCACCAGACCAGGGAGCTCAAAGCCCCATCCAGCCTAGCCTTGAATGCCTCCAGGGATGGGACATCCACAGCCTCTCTGGGCAACCTGTGCCAGGGCCTCATTACCCTCTGAGGGAGAACTTCCTCCTAGCATACAGTTTAAATTTCTCCTGTTTTAGTGTTAAACCATTCTGCCTTGCCCTGTCACTGTCTGCCCATGCAGAAAGTCACTCTCCATCTTCATTATAAGTCCCATTTAAGTACTGAGAGGACACAGTGAGGTTTCCCTAAAGCCTTCTCCAGAAGGAACAGCTCCAGTTTCCTCAGCCTTTCTTCACAGGAGAGGTGCTCCAGCCCAATGATCATTTTTGCGGCCCTCTTCTGGGCCCACTCTAACAGATTCATATCCTTTTCTCATGCTGGGGGCCCTAGTACAGAAGCCTCTGAAGGCACCACAGGATCTCACATTTCTCTAAAACACACTTTTGTTAAACTACAACTCTGTTCGCTTCATTATTGATGTTGTAATCCTCCCAATTTTCATGCATCTAAAAATTATTAGTATCATTGAATGGTTTGGGTTGGGAGGGACCTCAAAGACCATTCAGTCCCACCCGCCCTAGCCATGGGCAGGGACATCTCCCATCAGACCAGGTTGATCAAAGCCCCATCCAACCTGGCCTTGAACACTGCCAGGAATAGGGCATCCACAGCTCCTCTGGGCAACATGTGCCAGTGCCTCACAGTAAAGAATTTCTTCCTTATATCCAAACCTACCCTCTTCTAGTATCCCATTAATTTCCATCTTCCTCCACCCTGTGCCTTACAACACTAGGAATCACATCTGAATTACAGTGGTTCAAGCTGGTTTACTACAGTCCATATCACTTCTGTTACTTACCACTCACCACTCTTCTGGTTTTAAGAAACACCTCCATTAAATAACATGCTTCTAACAAGGAAGACTTGCATACACCTTGTTGTGTTTTTTTTTTTGTGTTTTTTTTTTGAGTTTTTACTTGATATTATAATAAAATCAAATGTAAAGTAAAAGAAAAATGCACATGCTAAGCAGCATACAGATCAACAACATTAATCATAGAATTAATGCTGCTTTTAAAACCAAAACTAACATTAAAATAGTTTCAGGACTGCTGATTTTAATTGTTAAAGGACTGTAAAAATTAAAAGAGTCTTCAAAATGTAATTAGGAAATTCAAACAATAGGATTATATTTAATGAGCTTATGCACAAGCACAATACCACCAGACAGCATTAAAATGAAACTTTTTTGGTTTTCTGTAATAGTAGTGTTATTTCACCTACTGGCTTAAGTGACTCGATTACAACTAAGTTTAATTCCTACTTCTGAATTTGAGCCCGTGAACGTTATCTGGTCTTCATGTAAGTTCTCTTCCCACCCTGAAGTCATAGATCACAACCTGTATTTTGAAGAGGTGTTTCCCTAATCTATGAAGACTGTTACACAAACCATATGAGGCGTTTCAGAAACTAAAATCACATTGGGAATAAATTATGGCCAAGTAAGGATCAAAAGACAGGCCCTGCACACCCCAGACTGTCATAACCAATAACTAACCTCCTTAACTGATAGCCTCCTTTTGCTCCCATATGCTTTTATTTCAGTATTTATTTTATTTCATTGCCTTTCATGGCAAGGCAATATGCACAGTGAGCAAAAACTTTCACCAGTCAATACTGATGTTCTGCTTATGAAAATAACTGAGGCTTGTCACTTATATATACTTGCCCCCATTCTATACAGCTTCACAACTGCGTGATTTAGTTTGGCTCAGTACAGGAATGCACCTGAAGGAAGTTTTGTAGTTTGCATTAGTCAGCTATCTTGGATTCAACCAAGTCATACCACAGACAGAATCCAGTTTCTTTAGTCCTGTCAGGCATTAGATTTATTTTCAATTGCTTTAAAAAAAAAAAGTAACCTATGCAGAACACTAAGTCTCTCAGTCTCGGAATGACTAACTTCTGCTTCTCTTCTTTTCAAGTCATTTCTTCAATACTTACTTTAAGTTACAGGTGCAAGAGTGGGGAAAAAAAGTATTTGTTTTGGCTTACTTAAAGAAAGGCAGATGACTCCTTTGACAGGTTATCCCTTTGATAAGAATGGGTCTCAGAGCTCATGTTTACATTATTACAAATTAAAAGATGAGTAAAATGAGTAAGCTTTCCGAAGTGTATGCTCCCATTTCACAGGTGCTACTTGCACTCCGTGTGCCACTGTATTTGACAATGCACTAGGTCACTGGTTCCTCTGAAAGATTATTATCTACATATAAGTTTTGCCTTTTTGTCTCCAAATAAAGAAAGTCTCCTGTTTCTAAGTAGCAGGAAAAACAATTAATTGCATCAAAAATGAAACCCTTTAAGAACATATGTTCATTAATCATCACCAAGTTCCTTTGGTTTGTCAGACCACTCTCGACTGATTTAGAAGGCATTTTATGATACTTTTGTACCACTAATTCAAATTTCTGAAAAGCATTAAATAGTTCTCTCAGTCTCCTGCTCTATTACACCTGGTTATCTTTAGCCCATTCTGATACAAGCAGCAACCCCCTCATAACTTGATAAAAGGAGAATATTCTGCAGACAAGAGTTACTTTCGTATTTTATAAGAATAAAGAGCAAGGTGTTCAGCAGAGTAACTTAAATTTGACCTTCACATCTCTCGGTTTCTTCTGCCACCCCCTTCTTTCCACGGGTAGGGGCTGCCCCCCCCCCCCGAGCTATAGATGGATTCATAAATCTACTCTTTACATACAGGTATCATTTTCACATACTTTTTTTTTTTTTTTAAAAAAAAAAAAAAACAACAACCTACTATAACATGAAATTGGAAAGGATCTACTGTGTTATGAAACCATTGAGGCACTGAGTTAAAGTAAATAAAGTATTTCTGCCATTTATACAAATTGTAAGAAAAAAAAAAAAATCACACACAACTAGATTGTTCGGTAAAATACCCGAAGTCTAGATCATGACAAGTGAAGCAAAAATAAAATTTCATTTGAGTGTTACTCCTCCTATCCCACTCCCTATTCCCTCCTCCACCCCAATCTACAATGTCACTACAGGATATCTATTCAGTAAGACTTGACAAAATGCTGGCCAGATCCTCAGGTGAAAAATAGCCCCATTTTCTTCCTGGAACATTCTTCTTGGAACATAATTAAGGACAGATTTCACATGGGGGTGGTAGGATTGGGATGAGGCTGCTCTACACTATTATGCCCAGTTTGAACCCAGTTTTTGCTTACAGCACTAAAAAAAAATATATATATATATATATATATATATAAGATAGAGAGTTCTAAAACATTTAAACTTAATACATTCATTTTCTTTACTGTATTGATTCAGATCCCTGAGCAAACAGGAACCAACATACCAGAGATTCCAGTGTGAAAGGGAGGAAATCCTCTATTTAGACTTCAATACAAATTCAGCACCATAGCTAAGAAAGATATTTGTCTAATGCAAACCTTTACCCCAAAAAATTAATCTGGTTGAGGGCACTGCTGCTGCCAGAGAATGAGACTGGGTGACCACAGATTGCCTACACTTGTCAGTGAGACATGCAATGAAACTTACAGAAGAGCCTCAGTTCTAACAGGCTACTTTGCAGTTAGGATAAAAAAAAAATCATGCTTTTGAGTCTTAACGTTGTACTTCCTCCAGGGGATGCACAGCGATGGCACAGTTTCCAAGAAGAACGTGTACATCAAAAGAGCTAGTTAACCCACTGAGCAGCTCAGCAGAAGGCAGAGAGGGAGTAACGTGCAGTGCTAGAGGCTGACACTGGCTATACCTCAGGACCAAAACAAAGAGAGGAAGTGTTCCCCACCCCCTCCCCAGTTGTTCAACAATTTTAAAGAAAAGGGTGGCAGCCAACAGAGCAAAAATAAATCAGATTTGTAGGTTACAAATCTGTAGCCAAGACCAGCATTAGGTTTGATATCTACTTTTCAGGTACTTACAAATCACAGTAAGAGAAATGAGATAAGGTTCAGGAAATACGGAAGTATCTCTGCACTCTTTATGTAAATAAAAATGTGCCCTTGTAGACCCCTAAAAAGGAGAGCCCATGACACCTTTTACTGCAGCTTCTAGACATTGCTGCTTTAGAGACTGTCAAAACTAGATTTAATCTCTAAAGTAGCAGCAAGATACTTTGAGAGTTTTATTTGTAATCTGAAGTCTTTTCCTTAAGCATTTCAAAAGTAACTGAGCTAGTATTGGGGTAGAGGGAAAGAAAACTGCTTTTTAAATGACAGTTACTAGAATTTTACTTACTCTAAAAAACTCTAATTTCTTGGAAAAACAGTGTAATCCTAGCTGTCATGCAGGGACATTTAGATCTAGAATTGGTCTGAATCTCACCAGACATCAAGACATCTCTACCTTACATACTTGCAAGTCAATGAAGGAAGCATGGCCCTCTGTTACTGCTTATAGTGACCAGCACTGAAGCAGTAGAACTCTGTGTCACATAACAGGCAGAAATCCATCCATGAACTGAGGCTTCATTCCTTGAAAGAGACATGGGTGACCAAGCCCAGGTAACTCAGTGCAAGATGCATCCACTACCTCCCAGAATAAAGGGACCAGAAACTGTCTGAATCATCTATTACCACTTCTCTCCCCACTTTCACCACTTTTTGGACCTTATTGAGCTAGCCAGCCCTGCAGCAGGACATGGAATTGAGACATCTTCAGCCTGTGGTCAAAGAGACCTTAAATACATTTCACATTAGCATTGGTTAAAAATTCTGCCGACAAAGCTTCTGCTTTTCTTTGTTCTAGTCCTAACTCTATGGTAGTCTCAATACCAACTGCTATTACAAACTGTACAGCCAACTTCTGTTGGTTACAAGTTCGTAACTTCCTTAGAGAAGGAAACTGTTAGAGAAAGGCTTCATTCCTACATGCATGTCTATTTAGATGCTCACTGAATCATCACAGAAAAGCAAAGTCCACAGCAGGTCTCTAACAACAAACAGGTCCCAGCACTGCTTTCCTACTGTGCAGCACCACATGCCTAACCAGCATCTGGATGAAAGTCTAGCAGTCAACTAATGAATGAGTTCGTCTGGCACACTTCCTGGATTAGCAGAATCAGAAATATGAAGCCTTCTGCTTGAAAGGGAGATCTTGGGGAAAGCTGTTGGAAAAATAAACTTATCAGAAAATGGTATTTCACTGAGCCAAAAAAGTATTTAATTCAAAACATCCCAAGCTTGATGAGTGTTTGAGAAATTGAAGCTGAGGGTTCTGCAACCACACCATGGCTCTGCTGCAAGAAAGACTTCACATTAAGACCTCGCAAGCCATCAGGAAAGCTCCATGAAACTCATGCCCAACAGCAAGTTTAACTAGCAGACTTCACAGAAAGTCATCCCTAAGAAATCCTGAGTTTCTAATTAATGGGAATTTTCAGGTGGTTTCCTTTTGTCTACCATTTCTGCCTCAAGCAGACAACTTGTCTATTTGCTGTGTACTGTTTTGAAATTACATTGACATTTATTTCTTACCTGCTGAAGCTACAGAATGACAGTCATTCTGTATCTAGATACCAAACTATCACACAGCAAACACATTATCAACTCTATAGATATCAATCCTACATTCTTTAAAGTTTATTTCCAAGCATGTTACTAACTTACAAAGCCCTAAGCCAATTTATTAAAAATATTTTTATAATCTTGGATATACCTTTAAAATACAAGTTAATTTGATATGTTTGTCATAAGCTTGCTTTTCTACATTTTTATGATAATGATGCCATGTTTCCACCTTTACTCTTATAAAGATCTGGTTAAAAGAAAAAACCACAGGCACCATTTTCGTATCCAAAGAAAATTTGGCTTGGCAAATTAGACAATTTCAAATTGCCAACGTGTCAACTAGGTCAACCAGAATTGAGCACTGATCTATGTAAAAATTTCACCTGAAGTTAAAAAAAAAAAAAAGGTATTAACCATGCCTCTTTTCTCTATAAAATTTTATAGAGTTCAAAGTTAAAACTGAAAGTGCTTTACTCACGTGCTTCAGTTAGGCTAGAAGATCTAAGTTCAATTCAGCTGATTTCTGATCTTGTCTTAAACATGCCCAAAGCTAACAAGAGGAGATACCATTACTGAAAGTAAGTTGAGATACATTGCCTATTTACATGTCAGGGACAACCAACCTGCAATCTACATCTTGAATGTAGTCACTTCTGCTGAACCTGTACGATACAACTAAAAAGAACACATGCATGCACACAAGTTTCTAATCAGCTAACATTTAGTAAGAGCTAAATTTCCTCAATTCCCACTGGAGACTGAAAAAGCAGAAATACGGAACTGAAGACCACAAATACAAGTTTTAGCTTCACATTAGGCGCTCTCAGTGAAAAGATGACAGATCAGAGAACAGAAAAAAAGTGAATTGGTCTCATCTTAGCTTTCAGAATTAGAGATACCTCAGAGACTAATCGGGGTGCTTTATTCTTGCTTTTTAAATTTAAAAAGCAGCCAGTACACGTCTATACAAATTTGATTAACTTCCTCCCAAGGATTACATGGCACAAGACAAAGCATCAAGTGGTAAGATTTTAAGTTTTGGATTCAGACTTACCTCTGGTGTGGAACAGAAATCACACAGTGCCTAAATGTACCTGCTCTGAGAATTCACTGGGAATTAGCAAAGTCTGTAACAATCTTTTAATTAGCTCCTACATTCTATAAAACTCATGTTATTAATGTCTGACCAAGCGGTGGCAAGGAGAGAAAGGAAACAGACTAATTTCAAGTACATAGTGGCAGGACTCTGAATACTTTAATCATGGGGAGAACAAACAAGCTCTTACACAAAGTGCATGGGTTTAAGCACAGTACTATCCCACCTTAGAAACACTCCACTCCTCCTGTGTTCCAGCATTGGCTCCTCCTTGGCAGAATCACTCTATTTCTAGACAGACATTGATTTTCAGTTGTGAATTCATTAGTTTACTTTAAAATCTGAAGTGATATTTTTTCCCCATTTTTATTGTATAAAATGAGAAGTTACATACCTATTTTGCTCTTTAAGCAGATAATGCATTTGTTGCAGAAGCATTAAGCAAAAGCAAAACAGATACTAATTTTTCTTCTGGAAGACCAGGAATGAGAAGAAAATCAGAAAAGGCTGACTCACCACCAGGTTTCACTACTACTTTGACAATGTAGTATGTTTCTTTGACCCAAGACAGTCATCTTATTGCTTCCAACAAGTTTCTAGTAACACAAAATGGGAAACTTCAGTACTTCAAGCTGATCTTTACTTAGGATTTTTCCTGTTAATTAAACAATTTTGGAAGACAACAGCAACCACTTATGAAGGCCAATTTGAACTGCAAGGTCAACAGGAATAGGATTTTTATTTATTTATTTATTTTTAAAGAAAGCCTATTTCTAGCAAGAGGGAGAAGTACTGTAGGAACCAGATAAATCTCAGTTCCAGCATTCTGGAAGACATCACATGAAGTTACTTTTCCAGTACCAAACTTCTTAGTCTCACAGGTCTAAGTCACTTATATTCCACGCAAAGAAGTCTTTTAGTTATCTGTAAGGTCAAGAATGAAGGAGAAAATGCCAGAGGACCATTATAGATGTGCTACTGACAAAGCTGCCTAGTAACTAGTCTGTAATTGTTCTACTTTAGTTCTACATAATCCAGTAAGTCGGTTGTCAAAGGGCAGGTGGAGAAGTAGTGTCACAGAACAAAAGGACAGTCAACTCTTCAAATACACCATCCAAATCACCACCAACTAGTTACTCTTGCCAACAGCAGTAGAAGAGGCTACTCTGGTTCTTGGGTTTACGATGCTGTGGTGGGCGAATGAAGCTGACAACGTGACAGAAGATGTGCAACCTGTTGTTCCTTCATAGAAAATCAATAAGGAGTTCTTGAAAAAAAAAAAAGTAGCTGTTCTACTGCCTTTAAGGAACACAGTTGATATCAGTTTCCTCCAAAAAGAAAAGTAATTTGATCCCTCTGAAGAGGGATTCTGAGAAGATGCCAAGATCTCCTTAGACAATATGAATGGGACAAACAACTACCTCTCACTTCACGCACCAGCCCCCAAAACGCTACGATAGGCAGAAACCTGAAAGAAAGTAAAACTGGGTTTGGGTCATTCCTCTTTAAAACTACTGGGTAAGTATTTTTAAGGTCACCAGTTAAGAGGCACAGTCAGCAAACAAGACCGCAAGTTTCAGTAACCAAAATCATCATGCTGTGGAAGCTTTTTCCCCCACATGGTGTCAGTGCAGGAAGCTGCTGACAAAGCTGTCCTGTACCTAGCTCCTAGTTGTTCTGTATGCCATGTTATTAGGTCAGTCGGTCAGCAAAGGGCAGGTGGAGAAGCTGTGTCACACAGTACAAAGGACAGTCAACAAAAAGACCCCACACAATGGTGGGGGCATCTCACAGCTTTTTCTCCCACAGTGTCAGTGCAGAAGGCATTGACCAGTTAAATGAGAAGCTCATGATGCTTGAATTTTTAGTTCACTCCCTAGAGGTTTGTGGGACAAAGATCTCTTGCCGGAGATGATGGCCACAATTCAGGCATGATGTACAGCATATAAATCATTTAGTATTAGGGTGGATAGGGATCAGCATTGAGGCAAAATTTTGTCAAGGCTGAGGAAATAATCATGAAACACACAAAACAGACACAAGAAAGGAGAAACTTAACAACAAGTAGTGCTGAAGAAGCCTGGAGATAGGGTATTAGATTTCATCGAGGGTAAGTTTTAGCAGATGACTTGCTAAATACACTTTATCAGTGACCACAAGAAATATACCTGAAGCTCTGACTGTGCCAGAACAGAAGATGATGGTGGCCTCAAACACAAGCATGACACTTCATCACATACTGATGGTATGAAGTGTAGGAACATACACACCTGAGGATGACTGAAGAACCCATTAAAGGCTGAACAGTAGAAATTTGAAGGCTCTGCTTTCCCAACAGATTACAACACAACTGTAAGCTGTTAAGTGGACAGTTCCCCAAGTTCAGGCATCAATAGAAGAAGGTCTCACAAGACCTTCATCAGTACAACTTTGAAACAAAGCTTCTCTAATCTCTTCCTTACAGCAAAATTCTCTGAACCAGCAGACCTCTAAACTCCAAAGCCATTACGACTACGTAAAACGAAACACAGCTTTTAAAAAATGGTAGAACTCCAAAGTGAAAAGGTGAGATGGTAGAAGTGAGTTTATAAACTGTATTTCCAATAGCCATTGTACTGCATCACTGCCAAGCTTGTTTTCCATCAATCAAGTACTACCAACGAGTCGAGTCCTGTACTGCCTGATCTACAGAAGTTTTCATTTCTAACGCCTCAGACCAAGAAGCTAACTCTTCTTTCTCTCCATCCTCGTGTAATAATGTTACAGACTCTTTTGAACAGGAACACAAAACAAAAGCTTTTAAAAAAAGCTTCCCAAGGAACAGATATAGAAATTCTTGCATAGAAAACTAGCTGGTTAAAAGACAGAAATGAACAGTTAGTTTTCCCAGCAGAAGGACACAAGAGAGTCCCAGGGCTGCCAGTGCTCTTCCACCCAAAGAGATTATCTAATAGACTTACAGTTCCCTACATGACAGTCTAGTATTAGCAGGGGGATGCAGAGCTCAGTGAACATCAGGGGAACTTCAAAATACTGAGGTGTCAAGGTGGTGAAATGGAAGAAGATAACCAAAAGCATGTAAGCACTAAACTGAATGGTGAAGAAAGTAAATCCTCACATTAGACATCAACAGGCACTGAACTGACTTGTAACTCAGGTTTTAATCCTGGGGTTCAAACACACAGTCCTGTGAACAAATAAGCTTGGTAAATGGCAAGTAATATACCATGAATTTATGGAGTTCTTAGAGGAGTATCTTCTGCATTGTTCCCTGGTCTGTCACGATAAACTGACACAATCTTGGCTACTGCATGTACTTCTAGTTCCACATTGTAAGATACAAGCAGAAAGTGTAAGAAAGGAGGGAAAAATGATCAAATTTAATACACAGCTTCTCTACAAGGCACACAACTTTTCAACTCGGAGGACAGAAGAGATTGCCAAGTGAAGATACGTCAGATCTTCAGGAAAAAACAGAACTGGAAGAACCCCAGAACTATTCAAATAGGAAACACCTGTTATCACTTGCCTTTTTACATATATATATATTTAAAATAATGGTTTCATCTGGTGCTTCCACTTCTTGTTTTAGGACAAGCAAATGAGTCACATGAAATACAGAATCCATAACCAGATGACAGAGATCCACTGAAGTTTTATGTTGCTTCAAAAAAAAAAAAAAAAAGAAAAAAAAACACACAACCACCCAAAGTCAACAAGCAGGATCATCTTGTAGGGCAGTTATCAGAACAAAGAAAACTTTCTCTAAAGGATCGAGATGAGTTGTTGAAGGATGAGAGGTATTTTTGAAATATAATTATGTATTCATATTTTTCCCCTAGCGGTCCACCACTGGCTGCAGACAACAGGTGCTGCACTAGACAAGTTTGCTCTGGTTTAGTGGAGCTGTTCTTATCCAATGATGCAGAGACACTACTACCACCCCCACTGAGCACAACCCTGACTATACTTTGTTTGAATGGGTTCTAAGGAGTCCTTCCAAGCAGTTTTTCAAACTGGAACGGGAGGAACGGAAAGACTGCTCAAGGAGATCACCAGAGCAGAGAGCTCATTACAGCCCCTACACTGCAACTGGGATTGCACCACACTGCACACAGTAAACTCTGGACAATATCAACTATTAGCAGTCTACATTAGCATGTATATTTGTAGCTGTATTCCCCCCCAACTTGTCTGAACAACAACAACAAAAAAAATCAAATCCACTACAATGACTTGGGTCATTTGTACTCATTGTCCACTAATACTCAGTTTTTACCATGTTAGATAAGTGAGAATATCTGAATAAGAATACAAAATGGGAGGAGGAAACAAACAAACAAAAAAAATCAACCTGACAACATTACCACAGTGCATATACACTGCGAATAAGTTTAGGCTAGAAATTAGGACACTTCTAGCCAGAATGAATTTGGAATCCATTTCCAAAAACAAACAAAAAAAACAGAACACTGAAGTTCCTTCACATGGGTACTGATAAGTATGCAGAACCCTCTGATAATAAGACTTCTTGACCTGGCAAGAATGCCAGAGCCTGACATTTCCTGGATAAGGTGATATGAAGAAGCATATACTCCTTTTTCCTCAAGTACCATACAATGCATTATATAACAGCAATATCTGAGGGAAGAATTCTGAAGGAAGTTGACGAAACATTTAGAGAAGACTGATGTCTCTTGGACTGAAGGACTGAAAGTATTATTTATTTGGTGTGCAAGTTTTTGATGTAATGCAAATAAACTATGAAAAAACATACCTGAAAAAATCAAAAGCTAAGAGAATATTTTTGTGGAGACGGTTGTCAAAATTGCTTTAAAGTCAAAGAGAATAGATAAAGGTTTAGAAGTAAACAATCTAGTAATTTTTATTAAGTCAAGGATGGGAAGCTACTGCTCAAGGAAGTTGAGGGATGAACAGATAGGGTGGTCCAGGAACAAGAAGATTGAAGGGACATGAACCAGACCCAAAAGGATGTCCACAGTCTGTGTCACTCAGCTGGAAGCATAGCAAACTTTTAAGACTGAATGTGGCCCAGCTGGCACTATGTACAGGGTAGTTTAAGGTAGCAGTGGATCTCGAGTAGATCTTGTTTTTCTTTCCGCCACCAGATGACCTGTGTCCAATCTACAGGTCACAAATGGACAGCTTCTTTCTATAGTCTACATTCTATATGGCAGCAATATTTGTTCATCATTAAAGATACCTAGCAGTTTTGCACCAGTAGTAACTTGGCATAAAATTGTGTAGTTTTAAGAATTAATTTTTTTTTTTAATATGATACACAAAGATTTTTGGTATCAGTTATGAAAAGCAGCAGCATATTCAACACTCCTCTGACCTATCAGTGGCTAAGCAAACTAGAAAGCTAGCTTTTAAAGCAGTGGAATTACGACAGTGGTGACTAGTCTTCATATATAAGATTTTAACTAGCCTTTAACTAAGACAGTTTGAAGTGAAGACTTGCAAAGGGAGGAAGATTATATTTAATTTTCAGATTGTAAATATTTTTAAGAGCAATCTGTCGTATTTCAGAATAAGACAGCAAAACAGTTGATATTTCTACTGAAAAGCTCTTTAAACATTAGTGATTGATCTCGAGTCAGCTAGGATGTTCCATACTTAAAAAGCAGGACATTATAAAATTATACAGAACCTGAAAGCTGAGGAACATAATTAAAAGAGGTTACAAATTCAGTCATCTTCTATTTACCACCAGACCTTAAAAAATTCAGAATTCACATCTAGTAACATTTACCCCTCTCACCCCCACAATATAACACATGGTGCTATGTAGATGCAAGTCTACATAGACTTGATTGAGAACCAAAGACAACCAAAAATAACAGTTGAGACTTCAAATAAATTGTAAAGAATGAAGGATTCATCTCAAAAGGGGTTAATCCAGCTTCAAGATATTACACAGGAACCAGGTCTGTGCCAGAAGTGGACACAAAAATGCTGATGGTGTGCTACATGGGTCTTTGATCTGAGAATTCACATGCAGCTGACCACATCCAATAAAAAGGGATTCAACTTCTATATCTGGATGCATTTCTGCAGATTCAGAATCTCCTGCTCTTTGTAATACATCATCTACTCCCTTACAGTCTCAAATAGATGAGCCAGTACATCCATCTTCCCTACTCTCTCCTCTCTTCTTCCTGGCTTTTCTATGCCTTTAGCAGATGGAAGGATAAAGTGGTAGATTAGCAGTGACAAAGAGATAGATCACGTAATAGCTTTACACCCGCAAACAAGCTTCTCAGTACCTTCCAGAATATATGGTAGTTAAATTTATAATGCCATCCTACTTTTCAGGAGTTTGATACCAGAAATGTGAATCTCACATTCATATCTCTATCAATATTCCAACCTATCAAAGTTTCCCATGTACATAGAAGAAAAAGTTCAAGAATAACATGAAAGACAAGGTCCTAACAAGGACAAAGAAGTTTAAGTTAGTGAAGTCTATAAAGCTCTGGCTGACCTCTACACTGTACATAAACATACTGAACTCTAAAGGTTAGAATAACAACCTTGTTCGAAGCCCTAATACTTGAGTCACATTCAAGAAGAAGGGATCCATTGTAACTATCTATTCAAAACACCCATCTAATAGAGCTGAGAAATAAAAAAGGCAGGGGCGGATAAGGGGAAGAGGTACTCATTTTTCCCATTGTGGCTGTAGGCAGTACAAGCCCTGGCTACTTGCCAGGAGCTGGAACACAGCTAGCTTCTCAGAACAAAGTAATCCGATGAATTGATCAGCACGACAAACTCCTATTTCCTGCCTTTACAGAACTACTAGTGCTTACTACCACAGTAAGACAGTTCAGAAGACTCAACAGAAAATTTACCGAGAGGAACAACCACCACAGAGCCCCCTCAGAACCACTTAAAACAGAAGGGCAGTTGGCTACTAGATCAGAGCAGTTCCACCACAGAGGAGAACAAGCAGAAACACATTGTTAGCAGTACTGTAACCTTGCTTTTGTCAACAATTGTTTTGATTGGGATGCTGTTCAGCCAACTCTGTCTCTAGCTCATTTGGAACACCATCAAAAAACTCATTGCTAGAAGTTACTTAAAATCAGAAGCCACTCTGATTCACTCTCTAGCGAAGCCACTTACACTTGACTGAGAAGGAAAAACAGCAGGTACGTAGTAAACTTGACTAGGAAACCAAGCCAAGCTAAACTAGATTTGACCTTTCCTTCCCTTTTCTTTCTGCTGCCACGTTTCTCCTCGTTTGTTAGGTTAGCTTTTTTTGTAAGACTAAATTTTACCATCGAGTTTGTTGGGTAGTTTTAATGAATGAATCCTCATACTGGTCTACACAAACCATGACGAAAGATACAATGAGTGCAGAACAAAAAAAAAAATAATAAAATTGTGGTATGCAACAACACAAAAACAAGTTACCAACTTCAGAGGTCTGTACAGTTACTGAATGCCAGTTCAAAGAAAAAAAACAGATTGAATTGCAATGACAACACATCTCTCAATTTTTTTGGTTTACAGAAGTTACAGCTTAAGCTGTTAGTGCCTACAATGCAGAAAGACCAGCAGAGTTCAAATTTCTCAGCTCACTATCAATCACACAAAAATAAACAGCTACCATATAAGAACATACAATAAGAAAGTTCAAGCTATGCCTAAAACCATAGACAAAGATCACAGCAGTTCCTGGAACACTTAAAACTTGAACTGCTTCCATATACTAATATCTAGGCACAAGGAGCACAAAAACAATCACAGGTTTTATGCGCACTACTGAAGACACGTGTATTTACTTGTATGCTCCAGAACACATTTCTGTTCTGAGGGCAAATAATTCCAGCAGAGCATTGCTTGCATCCCACGTGGTCTGTGCAGCAGGTACTGTTTTGCCTGTCACAAAGGCACGCTCCGTACCACCTTACAGCTGCAGGTTCACAGCCTATCAGCAGACTACTCAGGCATCTGCCACTAAATATACACAACACCGCTGCATCTTCCCCCCAACTTTTTAAACTAAGTCCCTGGATGTCATCACCCTACCTTCTATATTGTTTTCCCACATGAACATTACCCTCAGGAATCCCATATAAGACATCCCTTCAAAAACACATAATGACAACAATAGGCCATGACTTCTTGAGAGGAGCTGAGTTGGACAAGGCTTATGAAAAAACATGGAAAAGAAGCTGTTTTAACATTGCTTATTGAAGCACATTTTCCAGAACAAGCAAAGCAAGCCCCACATGTCTTCTCATATTTCAATCTAAAGACAGCTCATGTGATATGCTGCGGCAACCTCCAATGATATATATCCGTGCACTGGGTCTAAACATTTTCTTTTTTCCTTACCCTGCTTGTCACATCGCAGCTCAAAGCATGACAGAACCACAGGAAGACGCTACGCTGGTACTACAGCTCACACCTGACAATGACTTTATGGCCACAGTAAGCTTGCTTGCTGTTTAAGGAGCCCAAAGTGCCACAGAAGCAGGTATCATTTTGAGATCGTTCCTGCACACAGCCTTGCCAGTGTAACAGAGCATCAGTGCTGGCAGATACTGGCTGCCTGCAGCACTAGCAGACAGACAAGAACCTAACAGATGTACAGTGAAATAGCTGGTTCTGCCACTGTGGCAGCTGTAGGAAGTCACCTACAACTGCGGTGGCATTACAGAACAAACAGCAAAACCCTGTGACATTGTGCAGAGGACCTACAGCCATGGGGAAGGTGGGGACACTCCTGTGTATTATTGCGGGGATAAGGACAGGAAGCAGTTAATGCAGGAGGGCTCCAACAGTGGGGATAATACCAAGTGCAGAATCTACAAGTCTTTGGTTTGGTGGGAATTCCACTTGAGAACTAACTTGTTCAAAAAGAACAAGCTGCTGCAGAAATTGAAATATTTAAAAAAGCAACTTCCAACCTTTAGTCATCAAAACGAACAGAATTAGATTTACTGATGTACCCTAGTTTAGAAAGCAAAAAGCCTGAAAGAAGTGACACTGAAAGCAAAGGAGATGGCATGATTTGATTTCACAGGCATACCAAAAAGTACATTTTCATTTTGATCAACTTTCAGCTTTCATAAGAAAGCAATTCCAAGGCTATTTCCTGTCAAATGTATGCCCCCAAGCTGTACCAAAGGATCAGGAGAACTTCTATCCTTCTCCTAAATAATGACGCATTTATTTTTTAAGAATTAGTTATTATTAAAATCTTTGATTTCCATACTGAAAGATCATTCCCACTCTTTCATATTTTCACAATACAGTGCAAGGCCCTGGAAAGAAAACTTTGACTTCCATGACTGGAGTTACCTGGCATTTTCCATAAGTCTCTGCTTAACACAGACGATACCACTGTAATATAAAGAAAAGCACCAGCTCATGCTGTAGATTCTTCATGCAATTCCTAGGCCTCTCCTCTGTGCCCATGCCATTAAAGTTATGTGGGTTCAAGATACTTGCCAACACTTCGCCTGTAAAGGCAAAACACTTTGCCAAGTAACGTTGATCTGTGGGGTCGGTGACTGTTTCAGAGAACTGCATAAATCCTGTTTCTTAAGGCTGATTGCAGTCTCACGTTAAATTTATATAGCTTCACATCAAAGCCTCTTAATCCAGTGGAATGCATATAACCATTTCACACTGCAAAGTTTTAATCAGATAACTTAAAATTCAGGTGTGGTGCCCTTCTGATACACACCTATATATATATATATTTTTTTTTCCCAATTTACACCATCGTGGAATTCACTTGTTGGGTAAGTTAGGTACTTCAACTCCAAACTTTCAGACAGTT
Source organism: Aythya ferina (assembly GCF_964211825.1). NCBI lineage: Eukaryota > Metazoa > Chordata > Aves > Anseriformes > Anatidae > Aythya > Aythya ferina. The sequence goes on from NC_140300.1 coordinate 16,610,539, forward strand.
TTACCTTAATTCCAAATTCTGTGTTTATGTATCTTGTTTATTAGCTATATAAAAAGATCATGCCTAGGACAAAACAGCTGTAAGCAGGGCTCTGAACAGAACTTGTGCATCGTGCACAGGACATGCCAACAAACACCTACAGAGTCACGAGCTGCAGATGGCTTCTGAGAGCCTCCAGGTTTGAGCTTGGAGTCATGTAAGAGCTAGGTGCTCTGGAGCAAGGCACATCCAGAAGGAGAAGCCTAGGCATCTTAGGAATGTTAGTGCTCAAAGTAACATACACAAAGCCTACCATCTGAACAGCTATTTCATACGGCATACCTATTTGGGATTTATGTGACTATATTCCACATAACTATAACATGAAGGATTTTTTTGGGCACCTTCAAATACATTTTGATCTCAACTAACAGGTATCAGTGAAATTTAATCACTGTTTTTCTCCAAGTCTTTAAGTGCTTGAACATTTTGACCTGGGACTTAAAGTAATATTCCACGAGTCACTAATTAACACAATAGCCTGGCAAGAAACAAGCTTTTAATTCTTAAACTCACGTAAACATTCAAGTCTGCAATGAGGTTTTGACAGATGAACAAAAACCCATTCAGCAATCAAACCCTTCGAGCAGAGGTCCCTAACCGTTACTGACCCTCAAGCAAACAGTACACTTCAGACAAGCGAGTTATTTTCATCGTGCTGCTGTGGATACGAACAATCTGTTGACTATTAGCCTCAAGCTGGGCAATCAGTGTCTTGGAAGGATTACCTCTGGCTCAGTTTACCATTTCCATAAAGCATGTGGGTGAGGCATCCCTCACATATAAAGGATTTCAAGGTGCTTAAGCAACACCATAGCACAGAAATGTGTCAGATTTAGCATCAATATAGCAAACAATGTAAGAAATCAAGAAGTTGTTCATCCAAACAGCTGGCAGATGACATGTTGAAGGAATCTCTGCTTTCCTGCGTCACCCTCTTAACATACTGCTTGACAAACTACAGTCCACAATGTCACATCACCTTTCAACAATTTTGGTGATAAAAAATGCTACGGGTAGAAAGACATGAGATGTGGGTGTTTTTAGGATTGACATTAAGCTACCTCAAGCACTGGTGGACTACTACTTTGCTACATCATTTTCATCACTTTGCTACACAGGTATGACTCTTGAAAAAGGTGGAGGAAAAAAACAAAGAGCTATACCAAATATCAATCATATTCACCACTTCCCCCTCCCTCTTGTTGCTGTTTCAGCCATGAATTGAGCAATTGTTTAGACATTCCAGTTAACACTAGCTTTGGTAAGACTCTTCTGATCTTCAGGAATACTTTGCTGAGGGAGAATAATTAACTATTTCTACTTCAAAAGTTAATTAGCACCAATACAGGGGGTTACTTTGCAGAAGTTAATGCTGCAGAATTTCAAAGCATTCAAAATAAAAGCAGTTAAGTGTACTCTACCTCCATTACACTGACTACCTACCCACTTCCTTACCACTGTGTTTACACTTTCTCTCAGATAAGGGCTACTCAACAGGCATGCCAAGTAACAGTTCTCAACAGAGATAGCTCTTGACTAACTATTAAACCATAACCCATGCCCCTCCTCCTCAGCAGGAGCTAATCATAATGTGGGGCTCCTTTCTATTAATTAATTTTTGCATATGAGTATATGAAGAAATTATATCCTAAAAAAACATTTCAAGTGGAATGAGAGCACAAAGTGATAACACAGTGGAGTCTGTGTAAAGTGTAAGTAATTATTTTCTGGTTTTACACATAACGAATCTCAGTGAAAGAGCAACCGCAAAGCAACTTGGAAGAAGTTTCTCAAACACAACAGATCTGCCCAGCAGAGGTCCCAGTCTACAGTGACATTTTATCTTACAGAGAGTTCATTGCATTTCTTCGTAGTCCTCGTCCGTGCTGGTCATGTGCCACTGTGTTCCTTGAATGCATCTGATAGCACCCTGCTACAGCTCAAAGTCCCTTCAGTTATCAACTATCACGCAGGCTTTTAGGATCCCAGTTTAGATTTAAAAAGGAAATGTCATCAAGCAAGATGTAACCAGAGGAGCGGATGCTTCATATATAATTCGTGCAAGGTATCGGCCTGTCAGCTTTAGCAGTGCACCGTGATGTCTGTGCCTGCGAACTAGCGCTTTTTATGTATTCTAATTAAATTTCATCCTTTCCACAGAAGTGAGAGATGAGTATAGGAGTATGTGGAAACGCATTTTGTTTTCTAAAGAGCGTTATGTTAAATGGGAAAGGTTAATGAAGTGCACTATGTACAGGTGCAGTAGTACACACACAGGTGTTTGACAGCACACACGAAGGAGCCACCAGGCTCCCCAAAACACGCAGCAGCAGCACCAGGACAGGGTCACCCCTCGGTCACCCCCTTCCAGGGCTCTGCCCGCCGGCCCTCTGGGACCGAGGCTTTTTGAGGCCGGAGCAGGGCGAGCTCCGTCGAGAGAAGCGAGCGGCCCCGGGCACGTGGGCGCCCCAAAACAGAAGGAAAAAAAAAACACAAAAACAATAAAAGGAGCGGGGGGCGTAGGAGGGAAGAGAGCACAGGCACAAAAGCCCGGAGCCGAAGCGAGGAGCGGGCGGCGCAGCGCGCACCGGGGCAGGCGCCGGGCGCGGCCCCGCAGGTACCCGGGAGCGCGCCCCCGCCCCGCCCCGCCCGGGAACGGCGCCAGGGCCCCGCGCGTCCCCGCGGGAGGGGGCGTCACGTGACCCGAGGGGGGAACCTCGCGGCCGGGGCAGCCCCTGGGTGGGAGGGAGGGGGGGGGGGGGGGAGTGAGGGAGAACTGCCGTCGCCATGACAACTTCCCGGGGGGAGGGAAAACTTCAAATCCCAACCGTCAGTGCAGGAGCGGCTGGCTCTTAAAGGCGCACACACACCACCCCCGCCGCTCCCCCCCCCGCCTCCCCGCTCAGACACCCGCGATGGAAGAAGGGGCGGAGGTGGGGGGGCGGCGGGGAGCCGAGACAAAAGAAGCCGGAGCCGGGGAAGGGGGCGAAGGCAGGGCCCGGGCGGCCCGCAGCCGAGCCGCGGCGCCCACCCCGCGCTGCCCGTTGGCGGCTCAGGAGACCTCGGCTCGCCCCCCAACCGCCCCTCACCGCCGCTGCCAGCCGGAGGGGGAGGCTCGGTCTGGGGCTGGGGCTGCCGTGCCCGCTCCCCGCCGCGGAGCCCCCCGAGCTTTCAGCGCCCCGCTCCCCGCCCGCAGCCCCCTCCCGGCGCTTACCCACACAGTGCATGAGCCGGTGCCGCCAGGAGTCGAGTTCGCGGCGGACTCCCCTGCGCTCCGCCGTGCAGCGGGGGCTCCGGCACTGCGAGGAGGAGGCGGCGGCGGCAGGAGGAGCGGGAGCCGCGGCGGCCATTCTGTCTGTTCCCTTTTCCATCTGCCTCTGACCTCACGCCCGCTCATTTACATACGAGCGCGCGCTCCCCCCCCTCCTTCAAACCTCAGCGAGCGCGTGCCCGCGCCCGTCCGCCCCCCCCCCCCCCCACCTCCTCCCTTAGCATCCGGGGCGGGGAGCGCGCGCGCGCGCCGCCTGGCGGGGTGATTGACACGTGTCCACCCCCTCCTCCCTTCCCGCCTTCCGGGCTCCTCACCGCCCCCCCCTCCGCTCCCTCTCCCCGCTCCGAGTCGGTAACCGGGCCGCCAACCGGCCCCCCCGGCCCCGCTTCCCATCGATGTCCCCCCCCCTCCGGCCTACAAATCCCGAAGGGCAGCGCGCCACCTGCTGCAGCCCCGCGGGGGGAGGTGGTGCAGCAAAGCATGCCGGGAGTTGTAGTCCGCTGAGGGGAGCCGGGAGGGGGGAGCTGAACGCCCACCCCAGAGCCGTCCCCAGTGGGGGCCGTAAGTGGCAGTAAGCTGCCAGCAGCAGCTCGGCAGCTTCCTCGCTTCCTTCTTCTCCACCTCAGATCTGTTGCGAGCGCCTCGTGTCTTTTATTTGCCCTGAACTTCCAACAGTCACCAGCTTCGCCTCAGAAACAGCGAAACCCAAGGCAACTCTTGCAAGGCATCGTCAGAGCCCACACAGAGTAAAACACAATCGTGTGAGGATAGAATGCATCGGTTTCAAACTAATAATAAACTCTGAAGGAAAAACTATTAAAAATGTATATATATATATATATATATTATTCTTCACAAATGGGCTTAAGAAATCTGTTTGTGCTTTTGCTACTCGTGCAAAACTTTGCAGATATTTCCTTCTGAACTCGTTGAAGATGCTTTTCTGGGCAAGGGACGTGTTCAGGGATTGCCTGCAAATGAAGATCACCTTTGTTTCCACTGGAATGAACTGAGCTTTTGTATCAGATGACAGGTCATGTCTTTTATCCTTTTTTTTTTTTTTTTTTTTTTTTCCCAAAGAGATTTTATAAAAATAAACTTGGTCATTTGTGTAAAGCAGCTAATAGAGCTTAATGAATTCAGCACACAGCAATTTTAAAAACTATTCATTTAATTGAACCCCGGAGGTTATCATAGTTTCATACGGACACAAATGTCCTTCATCTGAAGAGGTTTTTTTTTTTTTTTTTTTTTTTTTTTTTGATGCCTATGTTTAAATAAAGAATTGACAAGACACCACCCCCACCTCCTTTTGTTCATTTATACAATTTTTGCTCTAGTTGCAAGTCCCATTCGAGAGACTTCTCCAGGCACTGCAGGAAAAAAGAACTAAACATGGCTGACCAAGCTGGAGGGCAAATTTCAGGGAGAGGGAGGGAAGGCAAAAGAATTTCAAACTGCCTCGACTTTGTATTCTTAGGCCTTCTGAAAATACTGCCTAGATGTCAGACATGCTAGACACTAGGTATTGAACAGCTCTTTCCCTTTGAGATGCTTTATTCTTCCAAATCTAAAACTAAAGCAGGCAACCCAAGGATCTTGTTTAGTTGAACCCTCAGGGGTGTTGTTTTTAAATTAATTGTATTGGTTTTCCTTCTGTATCAAAATGACTTCCCAGCCAAGAGATTACTGCTTGCATGGACTTGGACTTCATTTTATAGAAGCGATTCCACTGTCGTGAACAAGGAAACTCCAAGACTGACTGAAGGCAGAGCCAGGGGCAGTGAGGGCTAATTTTAACTTGGTTCATTTTAGCTGCCTATCCTAGCTAATTTTTCTGGGATCAGAGAGTCAGTTAACTTAGAAATGGCTCTGGAGGCAAAGTCCAGTACAATTTTGTTTAAAGCTATAAGAATTACTATTATGGTCTTTAGGCATGTTTCATCTCTCATATATTAATTTGTGGATAAAGACAAAATAAAATTGTCACAGGAGCTTATCTACAACCATATCACAATCTGAAATGTTGATTTTTTTTTTTTTTAAATGCATATTGGGGAGATTGAACTGTCTTATTGATACATTACAAAACTGTTCATCACCAAAACCTCTTTATAATTAATCCCCAAAGATGAAATTCACTCCTGTACAGACAGCTTCGCGTGGCTCTTTGTCACATAAGCACTGCTCTGTGGAAACTGAGAGTAAGGATGAAGTGTAATTAAAACAGTCTAACTTGAACAGACAAAGCCTTTGCAGATGGTATCTTGAAATGAGTATGTCCTGAAATGGTGAACCTCCCCCCTTACATGAACACAATTTGTAAATCTCGAAATTGTCAGTGTTTCTGGTAAAACAAAAAGTGTTAAATAATGAATTGTACAATAGCTTTATGAATGAGTATTGCAGAGAACTATTAATATTTGAAAGATAAATGACAACAGAAAACAAGGGTTTAAAAAATAAATGCTAGGGGAGATTTCACAATAAACACTGACGTGATCATTTGGGTAAAGGATCTAGCTAAATGGAAGAAGTGATATTTAATAATCACTGTGAATATTAGGTTACCAAAACATAACTGCTTAAATCTATATGCAATATACATATTCCAGTGATTTAGTACATTATAAAGATGCATAAGATCACAATCTTATATGCTAAAATACCGCGAACTTCACAGATTTAGGCTGATGCACTGAACTGTGAAATGCTGAATAGCCAACAAATGTTTAATTCTGCTGCTTCCCCTATGGGGATGGCAGCTTCCACCCAAGAGAGGTAAGCACAGACAGCTAGCAAATGATAAATATTTTGCCACTGTGGTTTGATATGTATGGTTTAGGGCATAACTGATCCACCTACTCTTTCAGCTACTGCCAGCAGATACCTCCACTATTCCAGGTTTGATATACAGCCTACTCTTTTTCCTCCAGTGAAGGAGGAAAGTAGCCTCCAGCAGCAGAAACCAGACCTGCAGCTGTAGTGCAGTGCAGCAGGAGTGCTATGAGAAACCTGCCCATGGCAGCAAGCAGCCTAGCCCATGTGAAAAGATTATGACTAATCTAATAGTTCAGAATTAGAATTTCATAACATCCTCAATCAGTATGAAGTCACACAAAAATAGCTTTAAAAACATAACTACGTTTATAAAGGTTGAAATCCTTTACAGTTGCAGACGTCTGGGTTTAGGGGCTCCATGTGCCTTACAACAAATCTTAAATCTGAGACATTTTCCTTGCAGAATACTTGGTGTTCAGTGACTGCGTGTTTCAGGAGTATATAAAATGAAAAATACTGCTCTCTCTTAATTACAGGGTCTGCCTTTGGGAATTTCATCAGCATCAGTTGATATTGCTTTCAATATAGGTGCACAATTGTGTATTTGCACAGGTTAATAGAAAGCCAGCCAAGGTGAATTTCAAAATGAACAATAACATTTTTGGCCAAAAACTTCTCCTTGAATCTCTGCCTATAAAAAAAGACCAAGAAATTCATAAAGTGAAGCTTACCTTAAGTAGAAAGGCAGCACTAAGCCAATCAAGCCAGTGCTATACTTGAGCTCATGTTGTTGACCTAATTCTAAGCACATGAAACCTGATTATTGCAGACAGATGACTGTTTTTCACAAACATCCATATCTGTCATAAAGCAAGGTAAAAAATGGAAAAATGCTTCTTGTGTGTTCTTAGTGCTCTTAAAGCGGTGAGGACCAAAATAGGTAAAAAGAAAAGTTTGCATGTGAATTGCTGTTTTCTTACCAGACCATCTAACCAACTTATCTAAAAGCAGCCAAGCTTTCAAGAACACGAATATTCTTCATGTCCTATCTACTTTAACTATACTAGCTGATTTAATAGAGATGTAACAGCCATGCATCAAACTAGCCTTGTTTGGAGCAAGCAAGGCTTGCAATAAAACCATACAGCAAATATTTATGATAGATACACTCAGTTTTACATGGTTAACTAAGACATTTATAGAACTTTCATTTTATACCATTTTGGAACACAAAGTGAAATTTTCCTGTATTCCTTTCAGATCTGAGTTTATCACTACTCTTTAGAGGCTCAGAGTCTGGTGATGCTCCCTTCTGACAAGGAGCTATGGAGAAAATTCATCTACTCTAATTACAGCATGATGGCAGAAAGTTCCCTTGCAGGGTTGAAGAAAGGAATTGCCTCCAGAACAACTCATGCAAACGATGCAGGTACCACATGCATAGCTGTGGTCTGCAAGGCCCTCTCTGTGAGTGTTACCTTCCTCTTGAGTGCACATGGTACATAAATAAATTATTTGTTAGTTCCCAAGATGGAAAGCCTTCCCAAAGCAGCAGTGGACCAGAATGAGGAGAGGAAAGGAAATCTAGTACTTCACACATGTCCACATTATGTACACTGCCTCAGACTCATCAAATGTGTGATAATTTAGGATGTTTGCTGAACGAAGAAGTGACGTGGGTCAGGTTGAATGGGTTACCACAGTTGTAGAGATAACTACCCTGTGACTTTTGAAAGGGGAATAGTATTCATCTGTAGCAGATATACTCTGTGTGAAGAATTTTATGGGTGATCCTCAACGGGTGCCAATTGGTTAAATCAAAAGTGGTTGCTTCAAACTGTAAGTGTTAGCTGCTCTCAGGAGATTGGTTGTTACCTTATTCATTTAGTAACTTATTAAAATACTTAAATAAATCCACTAGGTATAGCTACAATTCCATTTTTTTCTTACAGTTAAGCAGACAACAGTCATGTTTCAGCCTGCACATAATTTTAATAAACTTAGTGATACATTGAAGCCAAGATTTTGAATCAGCTCAGACCTATTAATTATCAAGAGGTAAATGTATTTAAAAAAACAGCAGACATAACACACCAAATGAAACACAACCCTGAGAGTGAAACAGAAGCCAGAGAGTTGCACACAGCAAGCATCCCTCCAATGGTTGTTAGTCCCCCTTTGCTTTCCTTTCCAGTGTGCTGCACTGTCACACCAACTGATAAAGCATCATTTGTCCTCCTTTATTTGGTTTTCAAAGGCCCAGCTATGAACCAGCCATTTCACCATCTGAACTGCTGTCAATAGTGAGACAGAAATGGGGTGACAGAGACTTGTGGAATATTTCTGTTTTGCCTAATACTTGATTATTCACCTCCCCATGCTTTCACAAGAACTGTAAGTGCTCAGAGCTATTTGGTATCCTTCTCAACATGTTCCAGAGAAGTCATTTCCCTTTCCAAGTTTCCCTGTTTTCATTCCTCCTCTGAATTCTATACCTCTTTTTTTTTGTTTTTTCTTTCTTTCTTTTTTTTTTTTTTTCTCTCTGTAACAATATAATTCACAGTGTGCTTTATCTTGCTTTCTAACATGCAAATGTGCTCAGGTTTCCAGCATAATAGATGATTCTTCAGAAGCAAAAATGTTTGAAAAAGAAGAGGAAATATCTCTCATTATTTCTGCATGACAAAGCTAAAGTTGGCATTTTAATATTCTGCTTCCCTCGTTCATAATCTGACTGATCATACCATGGTAAATTCTCTGCTTCCCGACTCTGCTCTGCTAAACAAACTCATTTAAAATAAACAACTCCTTAGGCAGTCAACAAAGGTTGGACCAAGACTGACTGCAAAACATCACTATGGGCTATAGGATTCAGGATAAAGATTTTTAATACTGATTTCCACAGTTTTTTTTTTTTTTTTAATCTGAGTAGAATTAATTTATGGGCTTCTGAGCAGCAGAAGTATCATCCTCATCCTGTGAGAGTAATGCCATCTTTTATGGCTCAAATAACAACCCATCAAAGTACTTGCAAGCTGAAGACCAGAACATGAAACAACACATGGCCTAAACCTACCTTCCCCTTCACCATCCTTTCAGAGTGGACGGGCACAAGCTGTATGATGTTGGTTTTGGTGGCCCAATCTGTGCCACACTTTTCCTGCTTATGTAGCCAAGGGGTCATTGTCTCATCACACACACTTTACTATGCAAGAGTGCATGTGTATGAGGGCTGCAATCCATTTAGACAAAGCTGTAGAGCTGGAGAAAACAAAACAAAACAAAACAAAACAAACAAACAAAAAAAACAACCAAACCAACCAACCAACCAAAAAAACGACAATTTTCATGGCAAGCTGAGCATATTTGATCATAACAGTACCCAAAATGTTACTTCATAGCATCACTTCTCAAAGCAGAGCTACATTTTGGTAGACATTACGGTAGAAAAAAAGAAAGAGTTTTAAAGAATACATGCTTGCAAGGTGATATTATTTGCTAATATGCAAAATAAGTGAAAGATTCTGTGTTTTTATCTTTTAAAAGCCAATCACAGTACTTTGCAAGTAGAAATATAACAACTTTTGTTCAGTGCTGATTTAAAACATTTATTATTTTTAAGTGTTTTTCTGAGGATGATATATCCTATGTTTCAGCATGAACCTGACAGAAAAAGGTGTGTAAGTGAAAGGAGACAGCTTGAAATAATAATAAAAAGAAAAAAAAATAAAAAAAGAGGAAAATATAGTCTTCTATAGATTAAGCTGCTGTTTTAACACGTCATTATATGACTATTAAAATTAAATTTAGAGGGAAGGTAAAATCCTATATATATGCCTAAGTGATGTCTCCATAGCACTATCTGTCAAATATGGCTGTTTTTTTCCTTCCATTTAAACTGTTATCCTATGTTCCACACAGCTGAGTAATGTCACTCACTCTCTCTAAAGTTTCCCAAGTGGCTAAGTAATTTAAGTATGCCATCACCAGAGCAACTCTGCAGCTGAAAATATACTGCCATTAAACCCAGAGAGAATAGATTGCTAATTGCAGCTTAATATTAGAGATAGACATGAAATACTGAGCCAGTCATCAGGGCAACGTGCTGGTAATCCAAACTTACACTAGTGAAAAGACAAAGAACTGTTTACTGTCATCATGAATGACTTCTACAATTATGCTAGCTAAGTACTCCCTAAAACTAAATACCGCAAGGGCTGCCAGCTCTGCTGTGGACCACAGATTAATTACAATTTAAGCTAAGGAGGATATTGTTTCTCCAATACTACTCTTCCTTGTGTGGGACATCACACTGGGTAGGTTTTCCTATAGTTTTTGGCATTGTCTGCTATTTCGTAGCCAACCAAACCAGCACCCACAGTGGGAGGTGTCAGGAAATGAGACTGGAAGGCTCATCGGTCACTTGAGTAAAGCAGCTTATTTCCTGGAACATCACTTGCACAGTTATTACCTCTTGAAACTGAGCTTTTCATGGTTTGATTTAAGACAACTATTTTTATTACATCTGTAAACTTCATCTTATCAGTTTTATGTATAACCTTTCTCTTAGCTGAATTGTCTGTGTTTTAGGTTATGTTACATTCTGAATCCCCACTTAACTCCCTCCTCCCTCCTTTCCCACCAGTTCCATCTCTTCCATTTTCAAGCTAAACATCTCAAACTGAAAAAAAAAAAAAAAAAAGTAGAAGAAAAAGAAAGGAGGAACATTGTGGATGAAATGCCCCACTTCTGTAGTGAAATAAAAAGACAGCAATACAATTTCTCAGACCAAAATTTATTTGAAAATAAGGACCTCGCTAGATCAGTGTTATTGGGTTTAGTTTGCTGTGGCCTTCACATAACAGTTCTTGAAATGCTTGTTTGCTTTTCTGCAATTCTCAATATTTATCTTTTTATGTGATTTTAATCATTTTCAGTACTGCTGTAAGGAAACAAAAATAAAATTTATATTTCACAAAAAACAGATAATACATTTAATGTAACTGTGATTTTGTTATTGTACCTCTTTTCAAATGTAGGTTTTGAAATCAAAGATAAGGAATGATTTTTATGTTCATTTTATTTTTCAGTAGCTTTTCTGAAACTTGATTTTCTGATTTTCTTATGTTTCCTGGCTGTACAGTTTTTCCCATTAATTTGTAAAGACTATTTTGTATTATGTTAATTCACACAAATTAATAGAAAAAATAGAGATTCACATTGAGTATTCCTTTTTTTGGGGACTGTATGAAGTAATCTCCTCAGATAACCAAAACTGAAGTCACTAGGATAAATATTGCAGACCAAACAGTTCCTCATTGGACTCCTGCTGAGAAAGTAGGATGGCCATGTAGATCTACTATGGATCACCACAAGAAATGGTGCAATGTTGCTATTGTCATTTTCCATAATTTGGTCACCCCTAAATGGCCTTATTCCTTCCAGTTATTCATGGGTTCAGATGCCGACAGAATGAATCTTTTCCTCCTCTATCTTATGCAAGTCCACTTCCTGAAAGCAAAACATTTATTTCTTCCCTTTCCTCTTGTTTAGAATTCAAGACTTTAGGCTTTCACCATTTGCCATGAAGAACACTTTCACAGCTAGTTATCTACATTCCCCAGCAATGTGTGCCCACAGCAGGCAGCGAAGAAGGCTGGCCAGGAAGTGTGGGTCTGAAAGCCCTGCAGCCATGGCAGAGTAAGGCTGGGATCCTGCTCCTTCCAGTTTGGGTCCTGTGCCACAGTGATCCAGACATATTTCTTCTCCATCCAGCCTGTAGAATTTCTTTGAAGTGGAAGTCAAAAGTCTCCTATCTTCACTTGATTCCATAATCTTGGGCTTAAGAAAATAAAAGATTTTGTGATATGAATGTAAGAATCGACAATGTTTTGGTAGAGACGCTGTCATAACTCTAATGTTTTACTATTTATAATAAGTAAAATAAAAAACAATAGACTTACGTGTTAAACAAGTAAATGTTGTTACATGCCAACGGTGTACCACCACTTGAGCAGGTTTCACAATACTGAGTACTTGCATAGACTTGTGACAAGTCCTCCCCCATTTAGATTGATTCTCTTATTCTTAGGCAATCTCACAATCAGCTTTTCTAAACATTTGTCAGCCTGGTGTTAGTGCCATAAAATAGATTCTGGTGTTATTCAAATAATCCTTCAGGCTGGAGAACCTGAAAGGAGGTGCTGGGAATGCCTTTAATCAGTAGCTTTTGTTGCTGCTGGTTAAAGTGGGCTCTAATATTTTATCTTTTTATCTATAGTACTATGAAACTGGAATAGAATTAGTTACTTGTAAAATCCAAAGCAATTTTGATCTTGATCTTATTCTAATTTACTTATTTATTTGCTTTGAAGGTGGCAATTTTCTAGTGACGCTATCTGCAGTCCACAGGTTTGAAGAAGTTATGAGAGGTCACATGCTTCCAGTAGTAACTCAGCTATTTCATTCTGAAATTCATCTAGAACTCAAGTGAAGACTCAAGCCTTGATGACTTATTTAGTGTTTATTTAGCAACTTGTTCCATAGATCTTCCACAGCCACTTTGATTTCAGAAAAGTCCGATGCCAAGTTCCCTCCTACCAGAGAAAAGGCTCAGCATAAGTACCTCTCTAGCTTCTGCCACATCCAACATCAATGCAAAGAACTCACTAAGCTCCTCAGCAGTGTCTTCATCCCCTGTGAGTGCTCCTTTTTATACAAGGAGGGCACCTTCTAAAATAAATCTCAGTTCCATTTCTATGCCGACCTTGCACAACTGCTTTACGTTATTATCAGCAATAGATTATTGGAAATAAAATCTTTTCACTCCTAGGATCCATATTTCCTATCAGTAAAAATTAAAAAAAAAAATAAAATTAAAACATCTTGCACTTCCTTTGTAGCATAGAAATGCTAGCTTGCTGGTAACTAATACTCCTCTCCCTTTATTTTCACATGTGGGCAATCAGTTGTTTAAGAGTAGGGGAAAATAATAAAACATGTAACGTCCTAAATATTTAAGCCAATTCTGTACCCAGTGAAGGGATAACAGTATGAAGTTTCCTACCTCCAAACAATTAAGAACATTTCTTGAATTTAACCATTGAATGCCCATTCTACTCTTACTGTTTCATTTAGCTCTGCAAAGAAAAGAAATCACTGCATTGTTTTTTCCTATGACACCCACTCTCCTGCTATTCCCAGCTGCACAAATCTTTTGGTTAAAACAACCCTACTTTCTCTTGTTAAAGATACCTAAGTACACTGTGCTTAATGTTTAAACAGCTCCATGTGTACCCAATTATGAAAGCAATTAATTTAGTCAAAGACTAGATTAACTGCCATCTGTGGCCTGATTGTTTGTTAAATTTGAGTACCTGAGTATACTTCTGATCAAAATTATCATCAACAAGATCTTATGTGGCATGTGATCCAGTGATAAGTCAACGTTGCCCAAGAACATCTTGATATGAAAAGAGTTGAACATTAACTGTTAATTATTATTATATCACTCGTATTACCGATTTGTGCAGAGTGCATGATTAGGAATGCATTTTGTTTCACAGAAATAGAACCTTGGAATTTGCTAATAAAATAACACCACTTTTAGTGGTTTAATAGGTGTGATACAAGAACCAAGTCCAGGATGGTAATCATATATATAGTAGGGAAAAAAAAAAAAAGAAGCTGAGGGGAGGGCCAAAACCCCTGGGGGTTTTGAACAAAAACAAACTGGGGAAACAAATGAAGCAGAAGCTTGAACTAAGGTCATCCCTCAGGATAGGGTCCTATGTAGATATACAGCTCATCACCAAATAAGTAATGCAAATATTTAGCTAATCCATACAAAGTGGACAGCTATAAAACTAAAGGGCATGTAAGTCCACAGACAAGGAAGCATTGCCCTAAGCCCTCTGTAGTGTGATAACCATCAGGCTCTTCTCAGTGCTCAGACAAGTGTATTCTAATTTCTGAGGGAACAGGATAATGTGCTTTGGGTTACTCATCTAGGTGAATACCATAGAGAAACTATTTGGGAAGGAAAACAGGCAGAGCCTCTCTTTCCCCTCCTGCCTTTGCTAAATGAGCAACATTTGTGAGGGTTTTCAGATAGTCCCAAAATTGTATTTTTTATCAAGTAAACAATGACAACTTTATTTTAAGAAATATGCTTCACCATGAAATAAATTAATTTACTCTCTTGATTTAATTATTATTTTTGAACTGACATTTATTAAGTGGATGAGAGGAAAAAAATCAGGTTTGGTATGGTGTCTCAGAAGTATTTAGGTCATAATTCAAAGCCTCTGATGAGTGGGAGAGGGAGCAAAAAGGTATTTATGTACTGCAGTCACAAACTAAGCCATATTCCTCAATTTTCATTTATTTCTTTATTTACTGCTGGCCTGTTTTCTAGCTTTCCAACGCACTTAAAAAAGGAAGTATAAGAACACTTAGAATTTTTAGAATGACTAAAGTGAAATACTGGCAGGAAAAGGACTTCAGGTAAAAGATACTCACTACTTTCTGGCAAGAACATAACTGTTCGATTCACATTAATCTTTCTAGAGGAATTAATTTGGTCTGTCCTTGGATTTATTTATTGACCAGTTTGGCACTACCTGTCAGCCTTCGCTGAGTCCTACTAAAAAGATCATTTTGAAAGCATTCCCTTTTAACCACTAAACTGTCAGACAATTCCCATCTTCAGATAAAGATTAAAAATATTGTGCTATATTTTTAATAAAACAATGTAAAAGTCAAATAGCTTACAACAGGATAGAATGACATAAGCTATAAATTGTTCCTGCATTTGTCTGTAATTATTCTGGCCAACACGGGAATTTGGCATACCCTCTAGAGCTGGAATTTACTCTTGGGAAGACAGCTGTGCTCCCACTAGAAACAGAAAAGATGATCTAGTAGGCCTACCTAAAGAGATAAGCTTAAGTGATGGTGGTGATTCTGGACATGGGATTACAGTCATCCTTTTGCTCGTATGGAAGGACGTTTCCTTGTGGTTACAGAGGCATTCAATCAAGCAATAACATGCCTTGGAGTAGAGAAATGGATTTAAAACAAGCCCATATGTTTCCTTAAAATGCCACTTTATAACATTTAAAACAATTTTTAAAGGTGGAGGAACAGTTCCACATCACACAGAATCTGGGACCAGCAATGGGTTTTTCTCTTGAAAACAAAGCCATATATGTATACACATACATGCCCTGCATACAAACACATAAATGAGTAGCAAACCCTTGTCAGGCAAGCAAAGCCCAGTATGAAAATTAAAATTAAAAGAAAGTAATATTGAAACAAGTTATTATGTATCTTTGCCTCCTTCACATTGCCTCTTATAACAACAAAGGAAATTAAGGCAGGCAGATGAGTGTAGGGTTTTTTTGTTTGCTTGTTTGTTTCTGACTATATATTTAGGGCAAGTTTTGCTTCTTTCAATAGGTGAGAGACAAGAGTAGTTAGAGGAAGAGGCTGTAAGGAAATCGTCTTGGTACAAGTTATGCAAGCTTCTTGGAGTTTCATTATGACATTTCATTTCAATATAGCTAACTTGAGAAATGATAATTAGAAATTATCTTTCCTTAAAATATTGAGTGACTTGGTAGTCACCTTGCTTCTCTCTCTGAGAATGAGTAAGTAGGTATCCAGGAGTTTATGGAAAGGTTGAGGCTCTGCTAACTTGCCTCTAATGCAACTAATACTCCAGCACATATTATGGTCTTTGTAGACAGTCTCAGTAGATTAAAAAAGAAAAAAAAAAAAAAAAAAAAAAAAGGTCCAGAATCGAAAAACTTCAATGCATCATCTTGAGAATAATCAGATCAAAGGAAAAAAAATATTCAAATACTCACCCAGTACAATAATGTGAAACACATGCAAATCAGCTCCCAAAATGAGTGTTATAAATAATTTTTTTAAAGCTTATTTATAAAGGAGATCCATTTCAGAAAGGAAGATAAGACAAACAATAAAAGGAGAAAAAAAGTTGAATTTTTATCTAACCTGATAATCCAAGCTTAAGGTTATAACCAATGCTATCACGATAGTCGATAAAACCTTTTGTTCACATTTTATTCTATGCTATGTTTCATTAATCAGCCTGTGACTGAGCACAGAGAATAGCTGCCTGGCTGCTGCAGGTCATCAGGGAGGAGATCCACTGGGAGCAGTTAGGCATGTTCACCTGGGAGAAGATTTTGCTGTGAAAGAGTAGGATCACTGCAGTAGTGATCTTACAGTATTGATTTTGCTAGATGATGAGAAAAAATTATGTCTTTGGGTGAGCTCAAAAAAAGGTGAAGCTCATCTAACTTCAAGTTTCTGGCTAAATTTGAGTTCTTTTTGAATTACTTTAGGCCTTGAACCTACAAGAGAATTTATATGGACAAATATTTGCTCATGTAGCGATCTCCCCAAAATCCCATCACCTATCCAAGCACAAATAAAAGGGTATATGCATAGCTAAAAAATAAATATGTCTTTGTTTCATTACTCAGATCTACATGTGCAAAGTATTTTTTTTCTGTTGTTATGCTGTAGCCATTTTTTGAGACACAAAGATGTGGAAGGGTTTCTGCACGAATTCAGAGAACAAATATTCATTATTGAATGATCATTTTCAAGAAGAAACATTCTGTTTTATTTACAATGATCAATAGGATTGCACTGACTCTACCTCATGTTTTCTTATTTGCTATTTTTTTTCTTTGGTTTAATCACATCATCATTATGTATTTCTCATTCTTTAAAAATTAACATTTTAATTACAGTGTACTTAAATGTTGTCTTTGTAAATATTTACTGGGAAAGGTGCTTTGCCAGGGTGAGAGACAGGAGACAGCTGTCTGCCATACACAATGCACAGTTATAGTTGGAAGTACTGCAAACCTAAAATAACCATATCTGTTTAACAATAGAAGTAAGAAATGGGAAAATTTCTTACGTGAAGAAAAACAAAAGGCACCATGAAAAGTAAGAAATGTGTTTCCCTCCAGAAACAGTTTATTGTTTTGAAATATATCTATCTCAAATGACAAGAAAATCAAATGGATTTCTAAACAAAGGTCAAGCTGTTATGACAGCATTAAGAAAGCATACAATACTAGCATGGATAGAATTTATTCAGCTTCTTCCCCCTTCCTTTATTCTAAATACATTCCTTCTCTGCTTCTGTATAGAATTATAAGATGGAGTCTACATAAAGATATAGTCATCGTGTATAGCAGTGCATGGCTGTAATTCAGGAAAGCACTTAAGTATGTGATTAACTTCAAGAATCCACTTACCCACTTTCCTAATTAGAAATGAACTTAAGCTGTCCTGGTTTCGGTTGGGGTAGAGTTAATTTTCTTTCTCCCATTTCTTTACCTTCCCTTTCCCTTTCACCTTCCCCTTCTCCTCCAGGCGAGCTATAATAGCTCTTGAGAATTTTGAATATCCTTGGGATGTTCAAGCCAGCATGTTCCTATTGCTGTGTCTCCTGAATATGTTCCTGGTTTTGTTTAAGGTTAAAAAGCTTTATAAGAATAACACCCAGAGATCTGTTTCAAGGCAGGATAGTTATGAGTGACAGAGTGTGTGGGATAGTATGGACAGGTACCTAGGCCAGTGGGCACCTCCAGTGCTTTGAAACTTCGCCCCTGAATGCTGAATAACTAGTAAAATATTTGGGAAAAGTATGCTGTCACCCTGGCAATTCTCAGAAAGAACAGTCAGGCATTGGAACAGGTTGCCCAGGGAGGTGGTGGTGTCACTGTTCCTGGCGGTGTTTAAGGAGAGGTTAGACTTAGTGCTTAGGGACATGGTTTAGTGGGTGATACTGGTGGTAGGGGGATGGTTGGACCAGATGATCTTGGAGGTCTTTTCCAACCCTAATGATTCTATGATTCTATGAAATCACTGAAATGTGTTGGGGCCTGGCCCAAGCCTACCGAGCCTTGTTCAACACTATTCAGCACCCTCAGAGGAAGAGAAGGCTCTTGGATCTGATAACAAAACAACAGGCTCAGTGGCCACTCCAACCCCTGTGACAGGCCCTGTGGCCAAACCAGAGAAAAAACCCATGTGGACATCTGTCACCACTATACATGAAAAGAAACAATGGATGTGAAAGTCGGCTCATTTAGTAAGGGAAGAAGTGGAAGAAGGCAGGAAGAAGGCTCCCCCTTTCCTATAAAGGGGAAGGAGGAAGAGGCAGGCTACTCCAAAGCAGGGCCATCAGGAGAAGAGGAGGAGGAAGGGACAGATCTCATAAACAGGGCAGTAACCATTCCATCCATATCACTGGTTGATCTGCAAGATGTGCAAAAGGATTTCAGTCACTGCTCAGGGAAGCACATTGTCACCTGGCTTCTCTGATGCTGGAATAACAGGGCAAGTAGCGTGATATTGGAGGGCAGGGAAGCCAAATGACTAAGATCCCTCTCTGGGGAAAGGGACATTGAAAAAGTGGTTGAAAAAGAGAAACAAGCCTTCAGCCTCTGGAGGTAACTCCTCTCAGTCATGAAGGAATCTTCTTCAAGGAAGATATATTGGTACACCAGGTGGGTGGACAGCCATGGAGAGGGGTATCCAGTACCTGAGGGAACTAGTCACGCTGGATGTGGCTTATGGTGACCTGGACAGCAACCAGTTATTCAAAGATCCAGACGAAGTCAAATGCATGCAGCCCATGTGGAGAAGTTTGTATGGAGCACACCATTATTTGTGTGACAGCTCACTGGCAGTAATGACCTGGAAAGATGGAGGGGGACAAATGGTGGATGAATTGGCTGGGTGCCATACCTAAGGTGCTACAGTGAGAATCACTCAGACTAATGAAGAATAAATTTTGATGGAACTGAGTAAACTACAGTGGTGATGGAACCAGAACTATCTTCAGCATGCAGCAATCCAACACCACACACCATCTCTCCTGCCCTGAAAGTCTGTTATGACAGATGGAGCCCAAAGTCATAGACTAAATGAACTCAGTGGACATTTTAGAAGGATGGTCCATAGACTAGGGAAATGATAGCTGTGTGTGTATATCAAAAGACAGGAAAGGTTTGTGTTGATTAACTGGGATGTATTGGAAGGTGTAGAACCTGAGCATGACATAGATGGTGTAGAATAAGGGGTAGATATTGTCCTGGTTTGGCTGGGATAGAGTTAATATTCTTCCTAGTAGCTGGTATGATGCCGTGTTTTGGATTTAGGATAAAAATAATGCTGATAACACACCAATATTTTTGTTGTTACTGAGCAGTGCTTACACAGAGCCAAGGACTTTCCAGCTTCTGATACTGCCCTGCCAGCAAGGAGGCTGGTGGTGCACAAGGAGCTGGGAGGGAACAGAACCAGGGAAACAGATCCAAACTGTCCCAAAGGGATGTCCCATGACATGTGGTATAGTGCTGAACAATAAAACTGGTGGAGTTGGCTGGGGGATGGCCACTGTTCAGGGACGGGCTGGGCGCTTGTCAGCAGGTGCTGAGCAATTGAATGGTGCATCACTTGGTTTATATGTTATTATTGTTATTATTATTAATATTTCTTTTCCCTTCCTTTTCTGTCCTATTAAACTATCTTTATCTCAACCCACAAGTTTTACCTTTTTCCCCAATTCTCTCCCCTGTCCCACTGTGAGGGAGTGAATAAATGGCTGTGTGGTGCTTAGCTGCCTGCCGACTTAAACCACAACAAGCACATACCAAAAGTTTTTTTTCCTGGATGGGTTTTAGGTTATGCCTATTGACTGCAGCAGAGCAGAGAGCTGGCTGGAGAACAGCTTGCTCGGGGGCTGGCAGCAGCCACAACCACAGCTGCCTGGCGCGCAGGCTTATTCCACCGACAGGCTTCCAGTGCTCACGATGCCTTGCTAAAGCCTGTTAAGTTCTGCAGCTTGCAGTCTATGCTGCCTTCTGTTAGTCTGCTCTCCTTCCTGCTGAGAAGTTGCCTCTGTTTATTTTCCAAAGGTCCTGCTGTTTCTTTTATAGGGACAGTGCTAATATACTTCAAAATCACAGGAATCAGAAATAGCTTGAATAAAGGGCTTCTGATCATGAACTCTAAAATATGATCCAAGAAGACCTTGCTCAGTCACTTTTTAATTCCAGATGCACTTGAATTTCTTTCTTTCTTTACCTTTAAAGGTCCACTTGCAGAGCTGTTATTGTGCATGTCCAAGGCTTCATGGAGCTTGCTTGTGTTCTCCCTCAGAGCAGCAGTGATCTGGGAACAGTTTCTCTACCAAATCCTCTAAGCAGCTTGATCTGGGAGGAATTCTTAGGGCATACTTAATACTTACTACAGGATTAGGGCCCTGGCAGAATGCAGTTGTAATATTTTTTTGAAACCAGTTCTAGGGGTGGCTTTTTCTGTAATGGCAACTACATCTATTTACCCACAGACTGTCACCAAACATTCCCATCTTTAATAAAAATGTCTTAACCATTAAGTTAGAGCTGAACTCTCTCTTTTTTATCTGATTTATCATAAATTTCTTCCTGTGTGATGCCAGTGTCATGCCACTGAGAGCACTGTCTCCTATATATTACCCACAGGTTTGTGGTTATAGATATTTCTTCAGAGGGAAAGGTTTAAGTTTTTTTTTTTAACCTGCAGATAGAGGTAGAAGTGAAATCTGTGTCATCTTCCTGGTTTTGTTATCTAGGTGGTGAGGACATACCGACAAAAAGGAAATATTGGTTTTTAGTGACTTGTACATTTAAATATCAAACCTTCCGTGTCACTTTTCTGGACAGAATGGTTATGCGCACATCAGCAAGTGGCTTCACACCTTGAACCTGCAGAATTGAACATTGGTGATCAGATCTTATGTCTCCATTATTCATGCTTTTCAAGGCTTTCCTGGCCAGACAACATTAGGTGTGCTTCTGGAGCATACCTTCCAGCATACATTCACCTGAAAAAACTCCAGGTTTTGCACTCTAAAACAGCTTTTTAATGTGAAATGGAGCATAGTACATGGGGATGAGTGAAAGATATGCTTGAGAATACTAATTTTTTTATTGAACTGAAATGCTAATGTGGGTGCTCCCGGTGTAATGTTCCTTCTGTAAAGGTAATGGTCTAATTCCAATTTATTAATAGTGAAGTACCTTGTCTGAAAATATTGAAATATGAACAAGACTTTACTCATGACCTCAGTTATCACTTCAGTATATGTGAAAGAACTAAGTGAAAATATGACAGTAACTTCATACTACCTTGTAGCAAACCATGAATGAAAATAGTAAAGCATTGGTGGTTTTTTGTTAGATGGATTTTCTAGCAAAGTGAAGAGTCTATTAGCATTTTCCAACACACAGGCACAAAAATATTTATTTTCTGATAGGTATTCCTGCAAAATATATTTCACAAACCTTTTGGAAAGACTTTTTAAAGTCTTGTTTCTGGCACTTAACAGTTCTTTGGTTTATTCTTTGGTTTTTAATGCTACCCCACAATGGAGTACAGAGTCAGCTGATCATATTTCAATTTAAAAAACTCATTACCCTCAGATTTTGCACGTGAAAATGAGCACCTGAATAAGCTGCATCTTTTCCCACTTGCAGTGATCCATCACCATCTTCATGTCTGGCAATTCTTGTAGGTAGAAGGAAAAGCCAATTCACGGCTGTGTATTACCACATTCATTACAAGTGGCTGCTTGAGTCTTCATTGGGCTGTGCTGCATGAAGCGTGTACTTCAATGCTCCATTGAGAAGGGATCCACTCAGCACGGTTAGTTTAGTTGCCTGGCCAAGTAGCAGCTAAAATGAGGCAAAAGGACTTGTGACTTCAGTAGGATCAATATGGTTGAGGACACTTGTGCTGATCTTTTAACATATTCAGAAATGGTGCAGAATTGGGGTGAAATGAGATCATTGCCAGTGTGGTACTATCAATAAATGCATACTGTGTTTATGTGAGTTTGATTTTATTATTATTTGTAATCTCTTATTTCTTAGTTCTTTATTCCTCCTGCTCTGCCAGAGCACAAGTTTCACTTAAGTTAACAGAATATTTGAGCAATTAGCCTGTTAGTGCAAATCCTATGGCTGTTAAAACACACACCTGCTGTTTGGAATTGTAATTAACTCATTTAAAGTGTTATGACATAAAAATGGAGGCATGGTTTCAACAACAAAAATACCTCAAGTCTGCATGGAAGTTTGACATGAGGATGGAGTGGAGTGTCAGCATTAAATGTCAGCTGGGTAATTGAACATTTTGATCGTATCATTGGAATTATTTCAGTGCATTTTATTGCAGTAAATACACTAGGGCATGCTCAAGTCAATATGAATCATCAGTGTACCATCAGAAAGATATAAAGTAAATAAGTACTCATATAAGTAAAGTCATAACTCACAGAAAAGGCAGGTAATTATATACATAAAAGTAACATCTTTGCTGCAAATTTGTTCCCCAAGTTTTAACTCCATTATCTCTCTGGCTTCTCACTGAGGTTATGATGGACATTAATTTTGCACACGCTGCACTTGTCCCTTCACTTGTGTAAGATAATTAATTTGATCTAAAAGATTTTAATGCATAGTGATCAAGAAATCAAGAACTTTGCTTTCCATATTCTTGCTGTCTAACTGATGTCAATAGGATATCGGTCTGTTTAGCCCTCACATCTAGTTTCAGTTCTGACAACTGCCAGCTCTTGCCTTTCCACACAAACTAGGTCTTGACTCTGTCACTCATCTTGCATTGTCTGTTTCTTGGTTGCTCAATAGGCCAATATATTTTTTGCATAAACATAACATGATTACATTTAAGATTCATAGAATATTATTCCATTATTACAGTGTTGCATTCATTTCCAATTTTCATTGTAGGAAGATTCAGACAATCTTTTGAAATTTGATTAATACTGTCGAATAACTAAATTTGCAGCTGAGATAGAAAAATCATTATATAGGCCTTGACAAGTCAAAAAACCAATTGATTTTTTTTTTTTTTTTTTTAATAGGGGAGGATTTTTAGGGTGTCAGCATTAAGTATAAACCAAACGCTGAGTATATTGACATTGCTTTTTAAGATCGTATTTAATCACCAGACACAACTTCTGGTTTAATGCCATACTCACAACTGCACTACTTTGTGCTTGACTCACATGAGGAAGGGAAGTGTCAAGTTGTGTCTATCTGTTTTTGTAGCTTGACCACAGCACAATTCAATATAGTGCTGTGCACAAGCCAATGTATGACTCTTTAGGGACCAGGTATTAATTGGAGACTGCCAGCGTAAAATATCACCCTCCATTGCTCTCCTGACTTCTCTTTCCATCCCTGACAAGGTCTGTGTGTTTCTGCAGTGGTGCAGGCAGAGGCAGAAAGGCTGGACTGGAGGTTGAATGGAGCTGCCCTCATTGCATCTGTGGTTCGTAAAACCTCCACGTTCACGTGCCAGGAAATTTGCAATCCTTTTTGCAAAATAGGGCTGAAAAGACCAAGGCAGGGAAATGTCTGTTTATTATCTAAATATGTGTTATTCTTACATCTTTTAGGAGCTAATTCACAAAATTTTATTTGATTTATCTAATTCTCTTTATGTAATCCATTAAACAACTATTGTTTCCAGAAATTAATTCTAATCTGGAATCCAAGGCATTTCATGTTAACTCTTGTAAACATTTCTTTTTGTGCAAATGACATTGTTTTTATGAATATAAAGTAGTTCATAACCATTGTGAATCAGATGTTATTATTATTCTTTTTTTTTTTTTTTTTAATTAATGTAGAATAATTTTACAGTGAGAGTTCACTAAAAATTGAACTTTGTAGATAGGACATCAGAGGTAGCATTGTTTGATAGCTACCTAAAAAATAAAATGAAAATTAAAAACAAATTAATACAATATTTTAAGATCTGTAGTTACTCATTATATTCTAATAATAATTAGCAATTTTCAAGATGGAAACTGACATAAGATCTAAGTTGTTAAATACTTTAATTTTATCTGCTTTTTTTTTTTTGGTGTCAAAAATAATTTTAATATTAAAGGACAACTGTAGACTCCTAATGACTTGAATACAGTTTGACTGTTTTCATGAAGTGCTCTGTGGGATGTCAGAATATTTAATTCAGGATGTTAAAAACATCCCAAAATGTCACAATAATTATATCACAGCAGGCAATTAAAACACTGGAAAATGCCAACTGACTAAATGTGTTCTCTGTTATTTAGGAAACTAATGAGTGAGTGACACATAAAGCAGAAAATACAAATTATAACTGCAGAATCCAATATACATTATAATTAATTTTAATATGAAATGTATATTAAAATAAAGCAACCTGCCTTAACGAAAGCAAAGAAATACTTATTTAAAGCTGCCATTTGAGCCTTAGGCTCTATAATTCCCCAAGCATAAGAAACTGTTTTATGTCTCCTCTTCATTATTTAGTTAATTAGTTATATGTTTATATTATGACACTGTAATATGGGCTTGCTCATGACGCCCTTGCTAACCACAGTGGTTCCATTCACTGCGCCGTAATGGTCTCTGCCAAATTCTCCATGTGTCTTGAAATTAGTGTTAAGGGCAGCTAGGGAAGATGTGTGTACTTCATGATGGGGCAAAGGCACTGCAAAATCTACACTGACAAGGGGAAGCTAAGCCACGAGTAACAAAGCTGATTCATAGGAAACAATGGAGACTTGGAGTTCTCTTAGCAGAACTCCTGCATTTGAATAACAATGGGTTAATCAAAATGGCAACGCAATCGGAGAGCTATGCTTTTGATTTAATTTGGACGGGGATTTGATCCATTATTATTAAGCTCACATCCTATTCTAGAAGCCACAATGGGAATCAACTCATCCTAGTCAACTAGGAAAGAAGTGCAGTAAGAAGCATGACTATTAAAAAAAAAAAAGAAAGAAGAAAGAAAAAAGGAAGGATTTAATAAAAATGACAATGGGCAATTATTCTCATTAGTTAATGAGGCTGGAATAGCTATTATTACTGCAGATGAATAGCTTAAATAACAGAAAAATATATGAAGTGTCAGGCAGAAGAAGGAGCTGCCAGATGTGGCTGAGGAATCACTGTAGCTGATCCCATGAAAAGCTGCAGTAGATAACAGTCTGTGCCATTTTAGGGTTTTCTGTGGCAGCCCTTACCTGGGGATCCCACAGCAGTTTAACAGGCGTAACCCATCATTGCCACTGAAAGGCACAAGCGAAGTGCTTAGTCTTGCCCTTTCCCTTGAGCAGGGATTATCACTCACATAATCATGGAGATGAGACCTCTGTCTAGTTCACCACAAGTCCTCCTGAGTGCTGATGCTTGCACAAGAGAGGGGCCAGGGTTTAGGAAGGGAGGAAGATGACAGGCTCAACCCCTTCAGCAGTGGTGTGGCTCTGTGCTGAATTAATTGATGGATCATGACATAAAGCATCATATGAGATTCTTGACTGCAATGTTACAGACAGAATAAATTATGGCTGCATTGACTTGAGCACTGGAAACTTCAATATTTAGTAGTCTTTTAAAATTAGTACCCTTTTACAGTTCCTTGACATGAAAAAATCCTCAGATTTATGTAACAGAGCCACATGCACTGAATGACTCAAAACCATTTTAGGGAAAAAAGGTAACAGTTAATTTGTGTTTGCCGGTTTATTTGTTTATTATAGCCCCATTGCTCACATATATGAATTTAAACATTATTTTGCACTTTGGTTGCATCCACATGTTCAGCTCTGGTTACGGATGATCCATATGTAAACTGAGTTTCCTTATTTGCATCAGGCATCATATGGTGGTCAGGGATCACTCAGCCCTTACAACACTAAAATTGTGTGTTATTTTGATGTGTGCTACTTTGCTTCTGGCTCCAACCTATAATTCCTTGGGCAGGCTGTTGAAGGCTGGCACCTGCCTCATTGCACAGCCTTTGAGCACCACTTGTTGCTGGAGGGTCTTCAAAAGGAAGATTTTGGGGCCAACTGATGACCTGTGCTACAACTTCTGGAAAAAAACTACTCTTCTGTCTAGCAGGGGAAGAGATTTAGATCCTGTCTTTTCTTGTTGAGTTGATGTTAGATAAGTGTGCATACCACACCAACCCAAAAGGTGATTCCTCTTCTCATTGAAGACCAACCCGGTGCCCTCAATGAGACAGAATCTATCCCTGGGGGTCTGAAGGCTAAGTTGCTGAGCCATAAAAAATGATGTTCTTCCATGTCTTCACATACAGACTAAATGAACTGTTTTCAGTGTGTCAGCTCAGATAAAACTGAGGCTCTTAATTCTGTCACTTTTATCTGTATAGGTCCCCTTTTTCACTATAAACACCTTCAAGACTGTTCTTTTTGAGTTACCAAGAAAAGTCTCAGAGTAGTTTGTCTTCTGGATATAGTTATCTTAAGTAAAGACATTATTTATATATCTACATGGGATATATAGAAAAAGCCAGGGTACAGTGAGATAGCCACTAAGACTACTGGCTAGATCTATTCCACTTGAGAGGAACTTTTAAAATTAAAAACAAAAATAAAAACCACCAAAGCAGTGTTGGAAATTCAATTGTACTCTCGTACTTACTGTGGACCTTACTCTTATTTACTCAACTTCAGGTTTCAGTGGCTTATTTGATTTACTTCATTAAGGAGAGTGCTAAGTAAACAGAAAAAATATCTCCTAAAATGGCAGAGAAGGTGTGTTTACACAAGAGCTCTACGATGTCTTCAACCTACCTGCTCACATTATTACAGATTTCTTGTAAAAACAGCTGCAAAATGTAATTTCAAAAGGTACACCAACAGCTCCTTTTGCCCTTTGGGACTTGTTTTATATTTGCTGTGGTGTTGGGAGCAATGGGTGAGGCCCATCTAAGGAAACAATGAAAACAGCAATCCTACCTGTTAATCTGGTTTTCCTGTGTTTCCTTATATTAATCTAGAATTGTTTCCTTTTTTTTTTTTTTTTTTTTTTCTTGAAGTTTGTCTTCCTAAAGTACTACTTTGCAATGATACCAGCTACATTTTATTTTATTTTATTTTATTTTATTTTATTTTATTTTATTTTATTTTATTTTATTTTATTTTATTTTATTTTATTTTAATTTTATTTTTTACAGGTTTATTTTTTTATCCTTTGCTATGAAAGGGTGAACCTTGCAGAGCACCTGTAAAGAAGAGTTAAAGAAGCCAATTTAACAGGAAGAAATTACCAATTTGTGATTTCCCTGAGAAAGAAAATCTGGACAGACAAAGATTATACTCATTATTATGAAGCTCTTTTCAGTCACAAAGGCATTAGAAAAGGTATTTATAGCTGACCTTTGAAGAATCATAATTCCTTTCAGTGAAGAACTATAGAATTTTACACTAAATGTTTTATTATATCCTTATAGTTAAAAATGACACATGCTATTTTTGATAGAAGTTATAAAAGATATTTAGAAGACCATTCAAGCAATATCAAAATAATTTCCATTGTTTAAAAAGTGGACATGATCTTTGAGGATATTTTTGGTTTATAGAGTACAAAGCAAAGTACTATAAATAAATAAATATCTATTGTATATTTCTGAACATGAACTTCATACTTTTTCTCTACAAGAGAAATTTTTTTCCTGTTTTATTGAGGGAAGAAAAGTCTTCAAACCTCAAAGAAAAAGAGTATAAAGAGTATGGAAGGAGAAAGCTATGAAATATATATATATTTTTTAATAACAGAAAACATTATAGCCTCTTTGATTTAAGAAGCACTGTGAAAGATTGTGTTCAGTTTTGGGCCCCTCACTACAAGAAGGACATTGAGGTGCTTGAGCGGGTGCAGAGAAGGGCGACAAAGCTGGTGAGGGGCCTGGAGAACAAGTCCTACGAGGAGCGGCTGAGGGAGCTGGGCTTGTTCAGCCTGGAGAAGAGGAGGCTCAGGGGCGACCTTATCGCTCTCTATAGGTACCTCAAGGGAGGCTGTAGCGAGGTGGGGGTTGGTCTGTTCTCCCACGTGCCTGGTGACAGGACGAGGGGGAATGGGCTTAAGTTGCGCCATGGGAGTTTTAGGTTAGATGTTAGGAAGAACTTCTTTACTGAAAGGGTTGTGAGGCATTGGAACAGGCTGCCCAGGGAAGTGGTGGAGTCACCACCCCTGGAAGTCTTCAAAAGACATTTAGATGTAGAACTTAGGGATATGGTTTAGTGGGGACTGCTAGTGTTAGGTCAGAGGTTGGACTCGATGATCTTGAGGTCTCTTGCAACCTAGAAATTCTGCGATTCTGTGATTCTGTGATTCTGATTGTTTTTCAAAGGTGAACTTTCTTTCTTTCTTTTTTAATATATATATTTTTTATTTTTCTGTAGCCAAACCTGCTTTTCTAAATACATGTTTGGAGTAGGTCATCATGCTACAGTTCTGCAAATTGAGCAAGTTTACTCACATCAACTTTACTGTCAACTGGGTTACTCAATATAGTCAATCTTATAGCCACGAGGTTATAATAATAACCTATAATAAAGGTTATAATAATGTTTTATCAATCTCCCACGTTTACCTCTTAGCTGAGGTAGCTGAAGAGTGAAAAAAACACACCCCAAACCATTAGATTTACTAGATGCCTTAGGAAGTTTCAGTACATAAATGATAGGTACTTTATTAGCTGCTTAGAGGTATTTATCTTCCATAATATATAGCAATAATATTTTAAAAAATGAAAAGAATCCTAAAGAATTTTATAGTAAAATGGTAACTTCCTGTTAATTATTCTTAATGTAATTTACTGCAATTATTTCAATTTATTTTTTACTTTCTTTTCTGCCAAAATGTCTACTAAAATGAAATTCTGAACAAACACTGTCTCCAGTTCTTGAATTCAAATAAATAAATTTTAGTAGCAATCTTGAACTGCAAGTTGCTGTGAAATTAACTTTCCCTTTTCCTTTCCTCTGTGTGGTCAGAAGACTGCAGAATAAAACACCTATGATTTACAATTAAAAATTGTTTATCCAGTTCCATCATCTTCTGAAGAAGTATTATTTTTTAAATATGTGAATATTAAATTGTGAAACTAAGTGTGTTTAATCTACTTGAAGGTCTGCTTGAACCTTCCATGTAACATCAACTATAGAGCTGAAAAATACCTCTGTATTTCTACTTTCTCTTTTATCATCTGGAAATTTCAGAAAATTAATCATCACAGTATTTCCTAGTAAATAATAATAAAAAAGAAATGTGTCATAGAAATTATTATTATTATTATTTCCCATAGCTTTTCTACAGGATTGTTAAAGTGCTGTAGCTAATGAGAGAATTGCAATTTTGGCATACCTATTTTTTTCCAATATTGGCAGCTTTCTGAAAGGTAAATTTGCAGGCAAGAACAAACAAACAAAAATTACTTTCTGTAAAACTACAAATAGTAAAACTACAAATACCTACTAGTAGAGGTGCTAACACTTCCTGGTGGTGCATACAGCTCCCCTAGAAGTCACAGCACAAGATGGTATAGCTTGAGAAAATTGGTCGAAATGTGTCCGGTAGGTTCTTGTGGTCATAACTGAAATGCACAAAATCCACTTAGCTCTTTTAGGACCGAAAAAAAATAATAAATCCAAACATGCCTTAAAAGAGGTTTACATGAGTGTATGAAAACTGTGGGGCTGTGAAGATGTTCACTTGCCTTTTGACAGAACTGATGCTCCTACTGTTTTTATATCTGTCTCAGCGTTGATATAGATTTCAATGAGGAATAAAGTGGTCAGCTCAGAAAAGTAATTAATCCCTATAAGCAATGTGCTTTGTCTTTATTGGAAGAAGATGTAGAAAGACATGATAGTTGCTTTTAGGAAGTGTATTCCTGGTATATCTTGATCAAGAAGATGCACTGGGAGAAAGAGTGAGCATGGCAGAAGCTCAGTGGGCAGGTAGACCCAAATTTGTCCCTTTCTAAACCAAGACAGTGCAACTCCAGCAGTTTCCTGCTAGTCAGACAGCATATACATGGCCTGTGTATCAGCCTCTGAATGAGCTGCTACATGACCAGACAAATGAGTAGGCTGCATGGAAGAGATTTAAGAGTTAGGTCTATCAGTGTGAACTGCTGTTGTGTTTGGCTAATAAAAATGAGTTTCAAAAGCTATTTGTAAGAGATAAGACCTGGATGTGTGCCTGGGTACAGAAGCAGATTCTGGCTGTGTCCCCACTCCCTGTCCAAATCTTTTCCCTGTATCTGCATGGGGCCATGATGTAGTCCAGCCACATCTTTCATCTGCATGATCAGGCAAACCTGACACACCTGCCTCCTTCCTGCATAGTTCAGCCAGAGCTATAGGAACCCTTCACACAAGATGTAGATCAGTGCAGTTGGTAGCTTCTTACACACTTGGGCCAAAGTCAGAGGGTGCAGGTCCTCTGAATCAAGGCAGTGCAAATAACATATTTTTTTACCTCTCTTTTGAACCCCCCCATATCATTTGAATTTTAGATCCTGAGTGTCTTTGATGTAGCTCGTACCTGAGAGTTTATTAATATTCAATTAGGAATGTACAAATAATAACTAAATTGAGGCCAAATTGGAAAAAATGAGTAAAGAAAAAAGTCATGTGAACAGTAAAAAAAAAACAACACACACACAAAAAACCAACCACACCAAAAGTCAAGTGAACAGTAAAACTCTTGATGTGATAATATTCTCCTCTCCCTTTATTTTTTTCTAACTCCTGAATCCCATCCATCTCTTCCCTTCGACCTGTTTGGCTGGTCATGCAGCAGCTTATACGAAGTCTGATATGCTGTCCAGTTAGCAGGAAACTGATGGAGTTGCACTGTCTCTTAAAGAGGGACTTGAACTGGGGTCTATCTTTTCCAAACAGAAGTCAGTTTTCAGACACATTTGCACAAATTTGCATTTTCTTTTATTTGAAAGTGGTCAATGGGATGAAAATGTATCAGAAGACATAGGGGTCACATAAAAACTGTGCAGTGCTGTTACATATATGTCATTTACTTATCAAATCAGAATAAAATGGAGGTGAGAGGGCACAGAATAGAGGTTGGAACAAAAAGTTTCTTAGGGGAAAAAAAAAACACAAAACATTATTAGCTTTTTAAAAATTATTTTGTGTTGTGCAGGTCAGGAAAAATAGCTCAATTGACTTGAAATTAATCCTATGTTTTGTTTTGTTTTTTCCTCATTTTATAAATTGCTCCTGTTCCCAAACAAATACATATTTCTTAAAGAAAAAAATAATTATTTTAGAAAATGTCAAAGTTTTCTGATGTATTCAATTTTTTCCCCTACTTCTGAAGTTTCATTTTTCAATGTATCTGCTATTTATTCATTTTTCTTAATTATCTTCCTGTAGAATTTAGTTTTGATACTGTAGGTGATATAATAATTGTTTCAGACATTACATTATCCTTGGAAAGATCATTTACTTGGACACCTTCTGGTGATTTATGAAACATATGTTTGTGTTAATAATGTCCTTTATCTTAAAAGAGTAATTTTCTTCTTATTTAGTGACTAGATCTTTGAAATCTTCCAGTCTCTTGTTTGCTATGATTTACCTTGATCTGGCCTCTTAACCCAACCTGTCTCTTCTGTTCTTCCACTGCTCATCTGTCTGTTGGCAGAGACAGAGAGATATGAAAAGCAAGAAGATTGAATTAGCCATGACCATGGAAAGTAGGTCAGAAAGCAGTGATAGATTTATAGTGTTTTTCGGTCTGAAAGCTATTCGGCTGTAAAAACCTTTGTGTGTTATTTTTTGGGCTAATGATTTTTTTTTAGTCAAAAAAAAACCCCCATTGCTGAATTTTTTTTTTTTTTTTGACTCTTTCATTTCCTATAACTTTATGAAATCATCACATATGGGTGTTTACGTGGTTACAGGGTTGTTTACATACGGTGTTTACAATGGGTAAAATATATATAGGTAGAATTTCCCCTTCTTTGCACTGATGATGTTATTCTTGAGAGATTGTGTTAGTTCATTACCAGCTAAACCAAATACCTTTCAGTCTTTTCTCTTGAAATGATTTTAAATATAAAAACCATAATGTTTTTTCTGTCTGTGAATTCCTATTACAACTGATGATATAAATTTGAAAAACACTCATTTAATGAGGGAAGGCGAAGTTTTTAATTTAACCTTGAGAGGTTTCAACAACCCTTTTCTTCCCTAATGCCTTCTCCTTCTGATCTGAAAGGCTTCAGCTGGCTTTGGTAGCTCTGTTTTTATGCATGGTCTTTCACTAGAGAATTAGCAGGGCTACTTAGGAAAACAGCACAAATAAATAACTCTCACAGTTGGAAGACTAATGGCATACAGTGAACAATCATTAAATAAAAAAAAAAATAATAAATAAATCCAGAGCCAGGATAACAGCTGAAAGAAGCAAAAACACTTTAATCCATAACTTCTGGTTATTTGAAAGGATTGGTGTCCCAAACTTTCCTACAAATCTACTTAGAAATAGGCATCGAAATCATCAATTAAGCACTGAAATAAATTCCACGTTTTTCAGTGTTAGAAGAACCAGCTCTGATTCTCCATGCTGAATAACCACTTCAGGCTTGATTTGTTTCTACTGTCACAAGCGA
This sequence comes from Aythya ferina, assembly GCF_964211825.1. Lineage (NCBI taxonomy): Eukaryota > Metazoa > Chordata > Aves > Anseriformes > Anatidae > Aythya > Aythya ferina. The sequence continues at coordinate 16,643,207 of NC_140300.1, forward strand.
TATTTCCTTGGCACTGCAAACTGTAAAACTGGGAAATTGCTATCATTAAGTAATCGTGCTCTGTGTGTGACCAAGGCAGTCAGTTTCTAACCTGCTCCAGTCCCGTGAATTACTGACACGTGTCGTGCCAGCTCCAGTGATGTGAGCATTGTCTGCTCGGATTTGGACAAAGACCATCATTAGTTTTGCTCAGGATAAATAAACAATCATTGGTCTGCCCTTGATTCAAAAGGAGAATGCACACAAGGTGATTTCTGTCTCTTTCAAACCACCTTTTAAGATAGTGAAATATTTTAAAATGACAGCAAAAAAAGTGGAATGGCTCATGCTTTATTCCTGGCAGGTCTGTGCTCTATCCCTAAGCTTGTTACCCGGGGAACCGAGGCACCAGGCATCTCTGCTGGGCACCTGCTCAGGCTGCCAGGTAGTTGGCAGAATTTAGGGTGGTGTCTTTAATACCGCTTGAAAGTTCTGAAATTTTATTTTATTATTGTTATTATTATCTTAAAATCTGTGTCCAAATTGCAAGCAGGAAAGAAGGCATAACTGCAGCCTTCACTCCACATGTTGTGGAATACATAGGCATTATGTACATCTGCCAGTTTATAAGAAGCTTGGAGAACAAATGATATAGGGGTTGTATGGCAATGAGCTTTTGCTGGGAGGCCTCTGAGTGGCCAAGTGCCCTTTGCTTGTGGCACTTGTTCCTGTGCCATTATTAATGTTTACAAAAGGCGGCACCTACAAGTTTCAGACTTTATAGGAGGCAAAGTCTTTGGGAGGCAAACCTGTGACCCAGCTCAGAGGAATTCACCTGTACCACTCATAATCTTATCATGTAACTAAGAAAACTGTTTAAACATATACATATATATATTAAGCTTTGCTGGTTTGTTTAGGTAGACCTTTTGTCTTTCAGTCTGTGAAGCTATGGTACTGTAGCAATGTAAAAAACAACTGAACATATATACTGGAGTTGACACAGTGGATCACACTTGTAGCCAGACTTTTTCCAGTATTCAGGGAGCAGTAGCACAGGTTGGAGAAGATGGTACCCAAACATCTCTAACAAGCAGCTGAAGAAAAATATGAGCAGGGATTAAATGCAATCTTAACTGCTACTATTCAATAATTGGCTTAAACCATGAGTTAATTTTTTTCCTAGGTCTTTCAGCTGGAAGTTTTAAAATAGCTTTAATTACTATGTATTAGAAATCTTAACCCCCAAATATCTAATCCTTTCTCAGATTTTAAACTGTACTACCTGTTTTAGTTATCTCCGCTGATGGTCTTTTGACAATTTTAATTTTGTCATTCTTCTATTCAAGAAACACTTTTTTACTTAGTGACTTACCAGTCATTATATATATATTATATATATTATATAATTATATAATATTATATACATAATATTATATATATTATGACTGGAAATACCAGTCAGGTATTTCCTCTTTGAGGAAAAAAGAAACAAACAATCAAGCACAACAACACCTAACCTGTAAATCAGAAGAGATCTGTGAGAGAGAAACCATGATTCCTGATTTCAGAGGAAAAAAATGGTGCGTGTAAGGCAATTAGAAATCTGCTTTCCTGTCCTGTCCCAAGAAATCCCTAGCAAATCTTCAGTATGGTTTGGCTGTTTATGTTCTGCCTTTCTAGATCAGCCTGTGCTTCCTACTGTAAGATGCAAAACTTCAAAAAGGATTAAAGAGATTATCACTAAAATGTACATTTTGATTTTATGACTGATGACTCTCTAAATAGGAGGTTTACAGCAAATGCTTTAAAAGTTTAGGGAGAGACTGGAATCCCAGAAGTCTGCTGCAGTAATCTACAAGTTTCCAGCTATGCTCTTTTACAAGACCATATGTTCAGAACAGGATGACCTAGCAGCGAATATTCCCAGACCTGACCTAAAATATTTAAAAATCTGATACCTAATGAAGGAACAGGATAAAGAGGGAATTTACATATATCTATATACATGTAAGAAGTTGTTGAAAACCTCACACAAATACCAAGTAATAGATAAACTAGGTGAATAACAAAGCATAGAACTATAAAAATGTAATAAAACACATTTTTCCAAAATACTGCATAAAAATTCATGTTAGTATGTGTATGGATGGGAAAGGGTGGGGAAGGAGAGGAATAAAGATTTTATTGGCACTTCTAAGAATGAGTTGTGTAACTCCTTTGTGAGGAACATAGTCTTCCCAGAATCATGTCTATAAAATCTTTTATCATTATGTGTCCTGTACCTATTTGATGATCTTTTTGTGTCATTTTAGTTACATAAAACAGAAAAAGGCGGATGCAAAATAGAGTGATCTAACTGTTCCACAAATTACACAAGTTAATAGTTACACGCTAGTTATACAAGCTTTGGATTAGCAGTTTTATATAATTCATTGCTAGAGCCTGATTTGAGTTTCAAAGAAAGTCAATTTCAAATCAACCTGTAAAGAGATATGTCTGTTTAGAAGAGCAACTGACAAATTGTCAGTTTAGCTGAAGAGCTAAGAAAATGTAAACCAGCTTTAGCCCATACTTTAGAAGGGACTTTCAATGGACAACAAATGCCCAATGAATCTTCCCCTGCAGGAGCTTGTTTTCTGAAAAGGAGTTTGGGGCTTCCTGCAAATCAAAAGCTCATGAAATATTTCAGCTTTTGCATTTGAAGATGAAGGATGGATTTCTAACATTTTTTTTTTTCCCATTTCTCTCTGCCCATTGCCTTTTAGGGGGGACAAAAAAGGTGTGGGTTCCACAAGTGTCATAGCTGCATTGTTGCTTTCAGCAGGTATATTAGCAACTTCCACATTGCTGAAGAAAATGCTGAACTGATATTTTGAAATATGAAGCTACATTTTTAATTTGAATCGTTATGTATTTCAGCTGTTGCTCATAGGTTTACAGAGAGTATAGATAAAATGCTATCAGATGGTCATACTGGTTTTCCAAATCCTCTTCCCTACTATGACTAGAGTTTTGGAGAAAACCCTGTGCTCCAGGAAGGTGCAAGGACACTCTTTAAAATAAGCATGAACTTGGGCTGCACATAAAAGGTTGCCTGCAAGGTAATGCAGGCCAGATTTGAAAATCTGTGACTAGGCAGTGTCTGGACTGACGTGAGACCTTCAGTGAAAATGCTTCACCCAGGAAAGAGCTGGGATGAAGAAAGACAATCCAGGTGACTGCACTAGGGATTCAACCATTTTGAGAGTTTGTAGCATTACTGAGTAAGAGCAAAGGCTTGAAAGATTCTTTTTCTGCAGGGAATGGTGAATTGATGGCCTTAAACATTGTGTTAGTGCTCTGTTATTGGGGTTTGGCATGCTTAGTTGTCCACAGACACTCTCTTATGGTGCTGTCACTCTTTGGGACTCATTGGTAGCTTGTTCTGATGAAGTTTTATTGCTTTATGTGCAGATTGCTTTCTGCTAATGTATTTACTCTGTGTCTGACCTAAAGACGGTTGTTTGCACAGGTTAGGAGAAAAGATCTGGTCCCAGACATTCGGAGGCACTAACCAGCTTCCCCATTTTGCTTGTAGAACAGTGTAATAACAAGGCCATAATTTTAATTCTGTTTCAGAAGGTGTAATCTAAAAGCATATGAGTTTAAGCAATATGTTGATTAATATGAGCTAACATTTCCATGTGTAGCTGGTGGTACTTCATTCTTCTCAAGAACCTTTCACAGGTGTACAGGATGAATATACCATAGAAAATTTTGACAAGTGCCATCAGATGTTTGAATATACCTTAAGTAACTACAAGCACAAATTAAACATCTACATAAAGCAGTAAACCCCTTTTGAACATAAAAATGAGTGCTATTAGCAGCTGGAATTTGCATAGAACCTTTTAAATTTATAACCACTTTTGCTGCACTCAGAAACTGGCAACATATGGTGGTGGAGCACAGAAACAAGCTATATTTAGTCCTGTATGACAGGTGTAAAAACAAATGTTTAGATTAAAGAGGATTCACATTTTGCTGATGCCATATTCTGAAACATGCATTTTTCCAGAAGTGAAATTCTTGCAGATTTGCCTTTGGCTACTGAATATTTTCTTATAAGCAGAGAAATTCTAATTTTCATTGCGGTATGTGTTCTTACGCACAATGCAGAAATAATTAAAAGTCTATTGACAGAGAGCTTCTACAAGAATCTGGTGATGATACAGAGCTCAATTTTTCCCTGCAGAGCTTAACAGTGGCTTTACTGAAGGTAGTTCAAAACATCCATGTTTCCAAATTAATTAGATAACCCTTATAATTGTAATGGAAGAAAGTAGAAGCAATTAGAATATATATATATATATATATAATATATATATATATATAATATATATATATATATATATATAATCTGTGGTAGCATGGCTTAAATGTAAATTCTGCAGGCAAGTACTGTGGAAAGTCCATGATGTAAAATGGAAGGAATGAACATAGGATCATTTTTGTGCTTTATTGGGACAAAAGCCTTTTTGGTAGCACACTCAAGTGGAGTGCACTTGTCCCTGCTTGACACTGGGCTCGGAGGAAGTATTCTGGCCAGGACATAATTCCTCATTTTAGCACTGGATCAAAGCACTGTTAAGAATTCAGACTGCAGTTTTATCTAGCAAGGAAGAGAACAAGGCATTCAGGATTGTTACACTGGGGCACGGTGTGCAGTTCCAAGTGCTCTACAACTGTGGAACAGATCTGTACATAGCCAGTCTACATTTTGGTTTCAGAGCCTATAATGTGCATTTGAGTCAGTTCTTTCAAAAGTGTGACTTCAATTATGGCAGCCTGAAACCATTATTTCAGTTACATGAAAGCTACTAGTTTTATTTCATGGCTTCTATGTGAGAACTAAAGTCTTAAAACCCTCTATTTTTAGTGAAAGTTCTTTGACTTGTGGAAAGAGTGGCCAAGAAATTGTCAGCAATCAAACTCTGGTGCAAGCAATGTATTGTGATTTCCATTGTACATTAACAGTGGGGTATGGTTTTGAATCTGGAGTTTAGATTTTTTTTTTTATTTTTTTTTTTTTTTTCCAGGCAACCTTGAAAAGGTTTCTTCAACTAAATGGGACAACTCAGCTGGTCTGCAGAGTGATCTCTCTTAATTTCAGTGTGAGCTGGTAATCATTTTCTTTGCGTAGGTTTGGGCCCTCTACTGCATGTGAAAATTGCAACAACAACTACAACAATAACAAGGGCATGAAGATGTTTGGTTTAGAAATTCCCTGAGTTTGGTGGTGGGTGGTAAAGAAAGGCTGCAATTGTCTGCACCTATCACTAAAAAAAATACAAACCACACTGCTGATGGTTACCCTCATCTGCCAGCACTTCAGGGCTTGTGGGCTCTGCCAGAAGCTACTGCTCACTGCCCCAGGGTCTACATCTAATCCTCTCTCTTAGTGACCGGAGCTGTCCAGCCACAAAGACCAACTGAAGTGGTTCAAGACTGGCCTGGTTCACCTCTTCCATTTCTTCATTAAGGCTACACAGCAACTAAAAACCATGAAGAGTAGTTTGCTGCTTCATCAGCAGCACTATGGTGTTGATTGTCCAGCATCTTGAATCTAAATTACACTTCTCCTTCATATATGTCTAATCAGTTCCTTAGACAAAAATCCTATAGATTATAATTTTAATCATGTGCCTTTTTAATTGGTTAATTACTTTATTCATATGCAAAGCATGTACACAAGAACTAGCACCACATGCTCAGTACAAGCTATATATGTTTGAAAGCTATTTTTTTTTTCTTTTTTTCCTGAGGCTACATGTCTTTCTCCACACATTCCTGCAAGCAGACTTTCATTAGTCCCTCAGTGGACTATGGCCATCTTTCTTGCCAGTCCCCACTTCATTTGCACAGCTACAATAATTAGACTTTGTAATTTTCACATCTTCCTAGGATAGCGTTGATGACCTTTGCCCAGTTTCTCCTGAGCATTCATTTGGTCAACAGGAAGCTTTTTACACTTGAGATGTAAGCTGGCTGAGATAGGGACTTTTCATCACATAGGTATACAGTGCTTAGCACAGTCCTCAATCTGGAGCCAGTGGAGCTCTGCTTTTGAAGTATTTCAAAGCATCTGAAACTGGCAGCAGAATTTAACACTTCTAGTTTATGTCAACTTGGCATCATCAATCTGTTTCAGTATCTGCTTGAGAGCTGTTTAAAGATCTGTAATAATCAACAAATTTCTATCATTAGAGAGCTGAGACTATGGCATTTAATTTCAAAATAGCAGCATGAACTTATGATTTAAGCAGCTATCACTTAGAAATAAGTATGCTGTTTCTGATTCCTTTTCCAGAATATGCCCATCTATTGTGATTTGCATTCAAAATAAATTATTTGTAAGTTAGAGGTTCTTTAAATTGAAATACCTGTTAGTGCCACATATTCACTTTGTGCAATTAAAAGTTCACAGTGACATACTGTCACCAGAAATAAGTACTAGAAATAAATAAAAAGTCTGGTTTCTCACAAAGAGGAAGGACTATGTTGTGCTGTGTAAGCCATACCATACCTCCCTGCAGTGAATTAGGTGTTTCTGTATTTGCACAACACAGTGAAAATCAGGGTCCTAATGACAACTGATTATTATTGTATGTACTATAATTAAATTATAGACAGCTTCCACTTTCTACTTGTCTCTCATCGCATGTGGGAATAGAGTTGTATTTAATAATTCAAACACCAATTTTAGCAAAATGCATGCCCTAAACCCATTTTTTTCCATTATTACAAAAAGATCTCAGGTTGCAAAATGATTTGGAATTAAAAAAAGAAAAAAAACATGAGAGCAGCAAACAGTCAAAATGATGGAATAATCATGCCTATAATAAGATATCTAGAATTAGAGTAATTTATGACATACATATTGGAGAGAAAAGGAAGAGAAAACAGAGCAAATATATTATAGCGACAAACAACAGCATTTAATGATAGTCTTAATTACTAAATCATCTTACAAACCTGATGGTAACTGGGACTTCAAAATGAACTCAGTGGTCTAAAAAGGCAATGGAAAGAGACATTTACTACTTTAAGCACTGTATGATAAAAAGGAATGAAGGAATGAAGTTGAGCCTGAGAAGAAGGTGGGGGAAGGTGTTTGAATCTTTGTTTCTCACTACCTTAAATTTATTTTAATTGGACACAAATTAAATAAATTTTCTGCAAGTGCAGTCTCTTTTGCCTGTGATGATAGGTGGTGAGCAATCTCTGTGACTTTATCTCAACCCATGAGCTTTTCCATCAAATTTTCTCTGCCTGTTCGGTTTAGGAGAGGAAGCAAGGAAGTGGTTGGGAGGGAGTTTGTTCCTCAGCTGAGGCTGACACCCTACATACACATTTACTTTCCTTAGGAGAAGAGCACTTTCCATAAACTGGAATCCAAATGCATAAGTAATTCCAGATTTTCTATATTTCTATAGTTTTACCTTTTGGTAAGAGAAAGCCATTACTTCTTTACAGTATTTTATCTTTTCTTCTAGAGTGGAAGCTCAGAAAGAACTGAGCAAACATCCTCACGTTCAATGATTCAGTTCTTAAAAAATATTTTAATTCTAGTCCTATTTTTCCTATTTGACACAACACAGAGATTAGTTTCTGTGTGTAATCTGAATTCTTGATCCTAAGTGGGTTCTACTTCAAAAATTAACTCTACTTTTTTATTACACACATATATATGTATGAACATCCTGAAATTCCAAGAACTAAACCAGGACCAAAAAATATATTCTGATTATTGGAAATGAAACATATACAACAGGACACACCTATTTCCTCAAGAACATTTAGCTATTATCAGTCTGCCCTCCATATACCCAGTCTCTGGAAGAGGATACCTTCCTTCCTTATTGAAGTAAGCCAGTAAGCCCTTTAAAAGGCTTTCCACTGTTTTCATTATTATAACTGTTACTCAATGTGATTACTTACAATAAATACATGGTTCCTCAGCAACATTTTGAATAGCAGCACAGCCTGATCCAGTGCCCGGGGAAGGTGAGGTCTGCTGCCTCCAGCGGGCTGTGGCTGGGTGCAGCATGCATCGCTCCCTAATACCATGCTTGGCCACTTTCCCAGATTGTCCTCCATTCAGATCTGGGTTCTAAATGGTTTTCAATTAAAGTAACAAGACTAATTAACTGTATAAGTGCAGGGATTTTTCTTAGTGTTACTGGCAAGGCATCTATTTAATACTACCTTTGAAATTCAGTGCTAATTGATTTGAAAGAAAAGTACACAAAGACAGTGGTTACTGGTGGTGAAAATAACACAAATTTCTTTCTTTGTTTCTGAACAAGAACAAATCACAAAGTTATGAGAAAAAATTAGTCTAACCAAGATGAGAAACCTTTCTGACTGGTTCTCCAATAGCTTTACCAGTCAGCTTCTGCTGAAATTAGAATCATACAGACATGCTGGATTGATTTCATAGCTGAAGATTTGCAGAGATTCCTTGTACTGGTATGCAGCACTCAGGAATAAGAACTGTTAAACATTGTCATCATGTACAAAAGAAGACTATCCTCTGGGATCCTTCTTGTGGCCATGTAATGAGAACCTTTGTTATCAAGGTTCACTCCTGGACAGTGTTAATGAACTTTTCCCCATTTTGTTTTGCTTAAGCCTTGACTTGGGCAGCATTCTGATTGTTGAGAGATCATTTAAGCCTCCACTGTTCAAGGTCTTTACCTGATGTTGTTACCAAGTGTGGCAGTTAGTATCTCTTTTTGTTGTGGGGGTATGATCCCTTGCTGTAAGAAGGTGTAATGTGACTTGTATTATATAAGCTATTAAACACCAAGAGAGGGTAACAAGTTCTGATAACCACAGCCTTTTGAAAATTTAATCATGTACCTGAAATTGAAAGTTGAAGCACTGATTTACTAATCCTATGAGACCTTTTATTGCAGGTTGTACGGAATTTTAAGAAAAAACATTTGAAATATTATCTACATGAGAAAGGTGTTCTAATAACATACTGTACTGGATATATGATTCAATGGCTTTGAGTACAATATATGGTAGTGTAACAAGTATAATATCTAATTCATGATTCCTTACTATCACGTATATTTCTGGGTTAGAAATTATTTTTATTATGAGAGCTAGTTGCTAATCAATGAATAGAACTGCAGTGATTTTTTTTTTTCTGTTAAAGAATGCTCAATATTTTCTCAAATGCAACCTAAAAGTCAGCAATAAAAGAATGAGAAGATGAAAGAAAATAGTAGCACTGGTTTGTTTCATCTTATTGAATAGCAATATATAATATATATCTTTCTAATAATATTAATCTTAGTTATAACATGAATGTTCTATACTAATATTTTAATTTAAAAGCATTCTGCTTAGCCTGTAAACCAAGAATGATGCCCAAATTATAAATAGCCCCTACAGACCAAACTGTTTATATGTGAAGGGGGAAATTTTCCCCAGTCTGTGCACATACAAACTACATCTCATGCAGAAAAGATTTATTTTTGTTGCTTTATATTTCCTTCCTTCCTTCCTTCCTTCCTTCCTTCCTTCCTTCCTTCCTTCCTTCCTTCCTTCCTTCCTTCCTTCCTTCCTTCCTTCCTTCCTTCCTTCCTTCCTTCCTTCCTTCCTTCCTTCCTTCCTTCCTTCCTTCCTTCCTTCCCTCTGTCTTTCTTTCTCTCTACCTCTCTCTCATTTTTTTTTTTGTTCTTCAGTAGAGCTGAATCTTGAATTTTGTGGCCAGCAGCTAAGTAAACTGCAGTAATGGTATTTTCAATTATTTCTTTGTTATTCTTCAGTCTCATCTTTACAGTTTGCTACTCTTAAAAACAGCATTAGAAGTCACTAGGGAGTCTCTTCTATCTCTCAGAGGAAAGAAATTTCTTTGACTATAATGCAAGGCATTGCTATTCAGTATCCCAGCTGAAGTTTACTCAATTTAATAGAGAGATTCCCACTGATTTCACCAAGGTTTGAGTCAGACTTTCAGTGGTGCTTTTGTGATTCCATGTGTTTTTAGTGGCATATATAGGAAAGAAAAAGACCCGACTATTTTTTGATGTGGACAATAGGTAGTTACTTTCATCTCAGCAAAACAGATGCAAAACATTACTGTTCAGGTTCTTCTCTTTGTGCTGAAGTAAATATTCTTCAGAATTCAAGGCAGTGAAAAGTCAGACAAAGATCAGGGAATTGTTTAAGGACAGTAAAGTTGTCAGTGGAGGTATATGTAATGAAGGGCAGAATTCCTACTGATAATTAAGGGAAACCCAATCAATAAATCACCTTTAAAATGCAGAACATACCTAATTAGGGGCCACCTACAGCTTACCTGATTAAAAATTAATGTGTAATGTGTTGTGTATAAAATAGGGCCACTGCTAATGCTCTATTTGTGTACAAGGTATGAAAACTTCAATTGCTTTTCAAATCACTTCTGAGGAGAGGCTCACAGGAAGAAACTAAACCAGTCATTGCTGACCTGTGCTATTGTTTTTTATTTTTGTTTTGTAGAAACAGTTAGACAAAGACCAAAAAAATAAATAAATTGCAATTTGTTACTGTGAGTTAAAAATCATTGGCACGGGATCCAAAAGTTAAAAAGGTTTTACCAACAGCTTTGCTTTTCTTCTTTCAAAAACACAGCAAGCCATCAACAGTTCAGGGGAATTACAGCTTAGGGACAAAAATGGGAAACGTGAACAAAACAACAACAACAACAACAACAACAACAAAACAACAGAAAAGTTTATGTTGCTGTCTAACAACATTTAATTCCTCATATTACTCTCAACATATCTATATGTTTGTCTTCCATCTTTCCCCCATTTCTATGTGACAAGAGCTGTCTGTACCTTTTGCAATATATAAATGAAACTCTTCTAATTGTAACTATTATTCTTCTAACTTCCCCAAATTTCTATAATTCAAAATACTGTAATTACCAAAATTATTGTTAGGAGAATAAGCCCATTTAATATCAATGCCATAGTTACTATTTCCTATTTTTGATACAGAAATATGATTTTCAAAATCACTTCCAGTTAAAACTCTAAACGTTGTAAATTAACTTAGAAAAGTATTACATTTGTGAAATTGCATTTTACAGGTGTCGGTGCTGCCTTATATAAAATTAAACTTTTCCCAGGTTCTCTCATTCTCTCAGTTTCCTGCCCATCACATAATCCCAGTGTAAGAGAACAGTTAAAGTTGGAAAGGACCTTCCTCCAGAGATGTCTAGACACTTAGATTAGGTTGCTGGTTAGGTTTTGAATACCTCCAAGGATGAAAACTCTGCAACCTCTCTGGGCAACCCGAGAAGATGTTCAACCACCCTCATAGTTAAGATTTTCTCTTATATTCAAATTTTATGCACTGACCTGCTTCAGTCAGTGTCTGCACAAAAGGACTCTTCAGCAACAAGAGCAAAAAAGCAACTCTAACAAGTTTCTTCCCAGGGCAGGACAGACAACTTGCACAACAATAAGGGTCAGTGAAGACTAATAATAAAAATAGTTTTCTTAAAAGATAAATCAATTTCTAAATTTAAATATACATTTTGATTCTCATGTATTTAAAGGGCACATCCATTATCTCAGATAAGGAAAGCAAGATCAAGACTTTAACTCATATGATATATTATTTTGCTATTTAGTGTCAATTGAGTGAAGAAAGAAGGTAAAATGTTACTAGGTCTATAATTATGACAGTATTTTCATTATATTTGCACAGAGCTACTAGAAAACCCATAGTTCTAACTGGCCTTGTTTTCTTTTGCTAGTACTACACCTTAAGTGGTGTAGTACTAGCAAAAAAAGGTGTAGTACACCTTTTTCTTTGTAACTACAACACAACAAAACTCTAGAAAGGAAACATCTCTTCAAATCAAAGTTCATAACTCAAATTCCTGTCCCAAGGATAAGAAGTGTGCTTTTCAACTTCCAACTTAACCCTGGAGTCTCTCAGTGGTTCTGAACAAACTTGTCCTTTGGTCACATCATGATTTAATCCATACTCAGTCATAAATATTTCAGTTCATCTCCAGTAAGATTTTGCTTGTTCTAAGTTTGATTTGGCTGTTAATTAAGGAGAGAATCTGGGATTTTTTTCTCTCCAAGTTTGAGAGGTTTGTGTTTCATTTTAGACACCCCCTCATCCCATTTCCTACTGACACAAACACATGAATGCTCTCAAAGGGGTTACTAAGGAAACCAGAAACTATGGTAACCTAGACTAGAAGCACTCTTATTTGTCCAAGGAAAGGGAAAAGAAAATTCAGGCAATGCATCCTGCAGTCACACTGAAGGTCTTGGCTTTTGGTTCAGATGCAGCAGGCCATTCATCTATATGGCCACCTTCCATGTGGCCATATAGATGAATGCAAATGCATGTAAATAGATTTTGGCAATATTACTACACCAAACTTGTAAACATTTAAATGTTTTCCTTTTATGATTAGGCCAAAGAAAATGCTAAATGAAATTATTCTTCTAGCACTATCATAGCACTGGTCAACAATGCACTGCATTGTCTTCCTTTGCTCTGTGGAGTAAGGTGTTGTGTCAGTAATGCTCTCTCAGAACCTCTTGCCCAAGCTCTCACCCTGCAGACCCTTCCACTCACTTTTAGTTCTGCTGCTGTAAAAAGTCTCTCAAGAGCTGGTGAATGCTCTAACATTGCTAAGTAATGTTAATTTGTTAACAAAGTGAAGAGAAGGGAGCTCAAAAACTCATCATACTGGTCAGAAGATTTTTCAGTTGTGCCCTGTGAAAATAATAATTTTATGACTGAACTCAGCAACAGAACATTCCCTGATTGAAGGGCACTCAACAAAATTTGGTAATGGTTAATGAAAAAATAACAGATGTCATAGTAAAGGAAGAGTTTAATTTTGACCATGTTAGTTCTTTTATAACTGTGGGAAATAAGAGCTGTTTATGATGCACGATAAGCTCATTAATTTGGAAATAAGGAAATTCAAGTTGCCTATGGCTGAATGGCATACATTTGTATGTGTTTGCTAATGGTCTGATTCAGCGACCCCGGGTAGGACATTGAACAGCCCCAATGCAAATAGACTTACTGAAATTAGTGAGAGGTTTCCAGTGAGGCCACAGCTTGAATCATGGTTACAAGACTGGACTTGGTGGTATAAGAAAGTGTAAGTTTTATCAGATAAAAATGGTAACAGTGTTCAACATAATGTTTAACCATATCTTTGCAAGAAATATGTAGCATTAAGGATTTTTTTTAAGTGAAGCTACTAGACAAGAATGTGGCTTTCTTATTTAAGACAGAATGTGAGACATTTTTAAAAAGTCCATATGCTTTTAGCATGTTATCTGGAAAATGAAAAAACAGGGAGAAGAATGTTTATAAGTACCATACATGACTGAATTAGGAAAAAGCATGAATAGATTGTATTATTGATATATATTTATTATGGAGTAGCTGTGGTCATTAATAGCAAATTGATTAGTATCACACACAAAATGGTTGTTGCAGAAAAATATATTCTGAGCAGAACTGTGGCGTTTTGTGCATATAAGCTGAAGAGACAAGAGATGATGTGAAATCCCTCCCATTTACCATATCCACTTCAGAGGTAGCCAGGTTTTTGTTGCTATGAGAGAGAGAGGAAGCTGACCTGTTTTGAATGGTACACAGAGCTTTTTAGTCACACAAGCAAAGGCACACGAGCTAGGAAAAAAAAAAAAGTCTGATAATAACATATTAAAGGAGTTAATTAAATGGGGAAGTTACATTATAAAATAGCACGAAGTCCTCTTGCTATCTGCATGAATTATGACCTGAGGCTGGCTGTACATGTTTTGTTGGATTAGAAAATATTTACAAAGTAAACTATGCTTCAAGGGACATGAAATATGTGAATTAGGTATTAAAAACATACCTGAAACTTTATTGTTATTATTTACTAATTAATATTTTAGTGAGAATGTTGGTCGTATCTTATGGAGAATTATTTTCCATAATCACAATTCAGATGAATGTTTTTCTTACTTTGACAAATACTTTGGAGAGAAAAAAAAAAAGAAAAAGGAGACTAATGGGAGGGAAAAAAAAAAGGAACGAATCCAGATATTGGGTAGAACAAATGATTTTATGTTAGGTGCATTTGCACTACTTATTATACATTGATATGGAGCATTTGAATCAACAGCGTCCCTCCCTGTTTGCATTTTGCAGGTTAAAACTCTTGGTTATGCAACTCTGGGGCCCTGGATACAAAGGTGGTGTTGCTCAGCTTCTGTGCTGGAAATACTGTGGAAACCCCAGAGGGAGCTCAGGGGTCTTGGTGGAAACAGCACTAAAGACAGAAAGCAGAAAGAGGATGAAGCAAATTAAAAGCAGGAACATTTCTCTCCTGAATTCAGATGTACCAAAGAAGGAGGAAAGTCTCACTGCAGAGCTCTACAGGTGAAGGAAATATGATTTGCTACTGAGCTTAACAAATCTGTAAAAAGAGGAGAGATGTGAGAAACAGTGCAATGAAATATAATCTTTGAAAGGAAAGACCATGCTGTTTTTTGCTTTAATCTAGCCTGTATGTATGGTATCACCATATTTTCATACTAAATTTACCTCTATAGTCAGATTTAAGTACATGCCAAAACCAAAATCACTCTTTAGTTCCTTGTTTTGTTTGTATCAATGCATTTTAATTCCATGCCCTTTGGTGTCTGACTTCTTTATCTCGGTGTTTTAAACCAGGCTGATTCCTCAACATATTGCCGTAATTCAGGAGGCCTGTTCCAATTTTTCAATACATAGATTTCATGTTCTAAATTTAGCCATTTGATTTTCAGTATGAAACTGCTAACAAAAAATGAGGGAGGAGTGGAGGTTAAAAAGTGACGTTGAGGATGTGTCCACCTCTTTCATTTCTAACATACAGAAAATCCAGTCTTTCTGGAGAATAACAGGAGGATTTAAGAACTCAAACAGTTTATAACTGTTAAATAGACTTTTGTTACTCATTGGTATTCATGTGCCCAGACATATTTTTGATTTTAGATTCCCTGTTTCTTCTTGCAATGCTACAGAAGGTTTTTCTGACTTAACCAATCAGTTAAGTGTGGATAACTTAAATTAAATATTTATTTTTCATGAAGTATTTCCCCCTACATTTAGGCAGCTGAGCCCTTGCTATTCTGTCTACTATATAGAATAAAGATTACCCGGTGTATTAGATTTTCTGTGTGACATTTGCTATTACCACTAATAGCCACTGACCCATTATATTCATTCTCTGGAGCCCTCCTTCTGCTCCTAAGCCCATGACTCCAACATATCTGGGTTTGTGTTTCTGTTTTCTTTTTTCTGCATTCAGGTTCACGTTTGTTCCTTTGCAGGGAAAATGCAAGTGAAATTTTTCAGCATATAAACTGGCTGACGGATATCATTTAATCACCTAGTGTGACTTTCTCTATATCAAAGGCTGTTACATCGTACACTGATCTTCCTCTAGACCTCAGTCAGAGAAAATCATTTCAAATGTCATTGTCCTCAGTGGTCTGTTGCAAGCAGCAGAGACCTCCCACATCTACTGAAGGAAATACGATCATGTGAGCTGAATACCTCAGATAGACAAGCTAAGAAAGTGCACTGTACAGTAGCAAAGAGAATGGATT
The DNA here is from genome assembly GCF_964211825.1 of Aythya ferina. NCBI lineage: Eukaryota > Metazoa > Chordata > Aves > Anseriformes > Anatidae > Aythya > Aythya ferina. The sequence continues at coordinate 16,658,866 of NC_140300.1, forward strand.
GACCTGTGCTGGATACCATTTCTGGTGTAATCCAACTCTTAAAAAAAAAAAGAAAGCTTTCTCTCCTTCTGAATGCATCCCTCAGTTGTGTGTTGCAGAGAAAAGGAATGGAAATCCTCCTAATCTCTGAAACCCTGAAGCATAATTTTGATAAATAAAATAAAGTACTACATGAAAGCCAGACCAAAGTTACTGGTCTCCAGCTCATTTTATTCATTGCAGACATGGATTTAACAGGGGTTAAAGTGACCCCAGGATTTCATTTGGATCACTATCCCTCTCATTTGTTCCCCATCACATATCCATGCACAATGCTTTGGCTTTTTCCTGGCTCCTGGGATGTCAGCTTTGTGGAGGGATGTGCCTATTTCTGCAGGAACTGCTGAAGCAGGCAAGAAGCTGGAGTGCAGCATCCCAACAAAGGCATCTGCACTACTCTCAGGAGCTGCAACACCCTGCTTACACCTTGCTGGAAATGTAGGACATTCTGGGGTCTGTCACAGGAGTTCTTCTGTGCCACAGCAGGGATTGCTGGCCTCGAGTCCCCAGTTCACCCTGGAGCTTGCTCACATCTGACACTGACACACTGTGTCAGTCCTTCATAAAACCCTTACACTGCTCCAGTGAAGTCCCCATCTAGTTACTGTGGTGATGTTGGGTGTAAGATCACTGGAACAGGCTCCCCAGGGAAGTGGTCACTGCACCGAGCCTGTCTGAATTTAAGAAGAGATTGGACTGTGCACTTAGGCACATGGTCTGAACTTTTGGGTAGACCTGTGCGATGTCAAGAGTTGGACTTGATGATCCTTAAGGGTCCCTTCCAACTCAGGATATTCTATGATTCTATGATTCTATGCTCAGCTTTAACTGAAATAATTAACTTTAACAAATGCTCTTTCACATCCCTGTCAACAGATGGGAAACTTTCTTTTGCATCCTTAACGTCATATGGGATGTAACATATCCTTCTGCTTCATTACATATAAATAGTAGAGTAATAGTTATATCAACATCACATACATCACATACATCACTATTTCTGATTTTAACCCCTACATCTATCAAGAGATGTAGTAACGAACTCTTATTTTTTTTTTTTTGTGTGTGTGTGTGTTTTGGCCATAGTAAACTCAGTATCACACTGGAGAAAGGTGACAAGGAAGGTCTATGATAGTGAAAAATCTGGATGCTATGAAAATTATGGATCTGACAGGAAAGCAAAATGTTTCTGTAGTTACTTGGAACTTACTTTGGGTTCAGTAAAGCTTATTTAACTCCAGGTCAACACTATTTTTTCCAGGTACTTGATGGCTTTCTGTGGTAGGTGTCTTGTTTATATTCTTGGGTAAATTGGGTGCTGGGCTCAAGACTGCTGGCATGCTGCTATGCACGTGCTGCTGTGCCCATTCAAAAGCTCTCCTGGAACCAGGATGATGAGATTTTCAATCCTGAGACACTGACATGGTTCTCCAGGAGCAAAGTTAGGGCTGCTGAGTTTACAACTTCGCTTTTGTATAATATGAGAGAAGCTCAACTGTTTCTGGGCAAGAGCTTTCCTGGGATTAATGTATCTCTGTTTTGTTGTTTCTGAGGTTGAGCCAGCAAGTACTATCAGACACAGCAAGTTATGCATCCATAGCAAAAATTATTTGTGGTCTGGGTAAATGTCAGTTGACTGTTTGTATAAAAAAGTAGTTCCATGAAAAGTGGAACTAATGAAGTCTGGTTTCCTATGAGTTTGCATCTTGTATTGCAATTGTATTTTAGTTATATTGCACTCAACTACAGCATGATCTTACCCTTCTTTGACATCAAATAGCATAAGTAAAATTTGTATAATCATGTTTAAAATGCAAAGTACGAAAGTTTATATTTTTAGGTATTTTTCAGTGTGAAGTCATCCTTTCTTTTTTTTTTTTTTTTCAATCAGCTGCACCTTTTTATAGGCTTACAATGATCCACACTCAAAAAAGCTGATGAAAAGTCCAAGTGATAAGCAGAGCAGAAAATGTGACAACAAAAATAATTTTTCTTATTACTCATGTTCTCATAATACTGGAGTTTGGAATAGGAACGATTAAAATAATTTGCAGAGGGAGGAAAGCAAATCATAATTAGGCTTAGATTTTGTTTACCTGATTGCCTGGAGTGAGAAGAGAAGGCATGCCATTTATTTATAAATCTAAATAACTAATTGAAATAAAATGTGAGTATGCAAGAACACTATTAGAAGCAGATCATACAGTTTAATTGTGTGTTATATTTGCCAAAGACATGCTGTTTCACTGAGATCAAATTAAGAGCTCAAATCAGGCAGATGAAAAAAAGTATGCTTGGGGACTTCATTGTACCATTTATCAGGGTATTCAGTTCTTAATAAACATGTAAGAAGAAAACTGCATAATATCCATTTTTATTCAAAAACAATTTGAGGTTCTGGTCTGCCATGAGACCATCATTTTCAGCTGAGGCTGAGAGCTGAAGAAAAAATAGAAACTCTGTGCTCTTCTGCAAATGATGAACAACTCATGAACAAATGATGAACAATGAGCTATCAGAAAGACTTCTCAAAATTACAAAACTAAAATAAAAGTGTAATCAATATTTGTCTATATTTGTACATGATATGTTAATAGATATCAAATTCTCCTTACACCTGTTTTACAACAGCTTTACTGCTGTTTACAGCAGTGAACTGACACACAATATATTTTTTTTTGCTTGCTTTTGTCTGCCTAAGGAAGAAAATAGTTCCTTTTTTTTTTTTTTTTTTTTTTTTTTTAAATATTACTAATTATTATTTTTAATTCTGTGATATTCTGTATAAGGGTTGTAATTAAGTTATATTTAAAATGAATGACAAATAACTTCTGGATAGACACAAGCCATGATAAAGTTTCCTCATCTGTAGTGAAAATGTATTTTAAAATACAGAACTTCAGCCTCCACCCATCAGCTGTGAGGAGGGTGCATTGCCTAATCAAAAACATATTTTCCCTGTTTCTGAGTACAGATTTATTTCTTAAAAATCTCTTTATTACACAGTAGAAGTAAATTACCCCTCTGTTAGGAAACAAGAAGAACTAGAAGAAACCTGGATGCCAACTCTGTTAAGTAAAAGTATGTCTGATTTGGGTGCCTGCCTTTAAAAACTGAGTTTCACTATGCTCACTCAGCAGCATTAGAATATGAAATTCTATTTGAAGAAGCACAGATCCTCACTCTTATTTTGAAAATCATAATTGTTACATGCAGTTCCCAGGGTAAATACAGAGAAGACCAGGGCTGAACTCAGTGGCATTGGTGTAGTCTGGGGATTACCTCAGATATACATGTATATTGCTAGAGTTGAGGTCAAAACTTGGCAAAAGCAGTGATTTTGAGAAGAAGCACCACAACATGCAGGAGGATGTGGGATTTCCAGTCCATTGACATTATGAGTTTTCATTTTCCCTTAGGAAACAGCAAACAATATTTAAAAGCTCTTGTCAATTTTCAGAGTCTTAAAATGTTGAACGATATAATAATGGTTGCTTACAATTTTCATCCTCATATTCCAAAAAAATAAGCAACGAAAACCACATTTAGGCAACTGAAAAAATAAAACCCTGTTATTCATCATTGCCTCCAAGGAATTCACATCTTCTGGGCTCTCTCTTTACATACTCTATTTGTATTTTACAATCTTTATTCTAACTTTAAGCATCTGTGTCTGAAAATTTAGTAACTCTTTTCAGTAATAGATCCTTTCAAGAGTGTCTGTTGAGTTTGCACACAGCCCCTTTCCCTCCACTTTCTACTTGAATTACTATTTGAATTCAAATAGGCACACTTTGGAGCATACTCTACATAGTATTGAGGACTTAATTTAACAGCTAAGAAATATGTATGAAAGAGTGAATCTTTTAAAATCAGTTTAATAAAAACAGAAAACATCTGACTGCAAAATGTGGAGAGGAAAAATTATAATTAATTTTAAAAGCAAGTGTAGGAGAATTTATGGACTGTTAATATTTTTAAAATCAAAGGCACTAATTTTATAATACATGAATTCATCATGAAACAGCAAAAGCTTGAATTTCGTTGTAGAGTATAAATTTGACTGAACTGAAAGTTAAATTAAAGTGTGGCTTATTTAGAAACTGGCTTTAGGTAATAGGCATTCTGATACCTAGAGAGTTATCAGAAAATCTTCAAAGTCATGATTCTGTATCAGAAAAGAGATTAATTTTCTTAAAAATTCACACCAATTCAATGATGCAATGAAGATAACAGAAAAACAGTCTATGAATAGAGAGGAGAGGCAAAAGAGAGAGAAATGTGTTTTCAATCAAAAGCAAAGAAAACAGATAATAAACTAAAAATTGCAAAAAAGTAATGACTACTGATACAAAGGATATATATATATATATATATATTTTTTTTTTTTCAAGTACATTGGGAAGAACGGAGTTTTTACCAATAGGACAGGCCATGATGAAATTGTAAAAATAATATTGTAAAAATAATTACTTAGAAGATATTCAACAACTGTTTCAAGTCCTTATTTGGAGAGGTTGATATACAGGAGTTTCATGGCAACAAGAAAGAACTTTCCAGTTTGCTCACAGAAGTAGAGCTGATACCATTGTTGACGTCAATAACTGCAGTCTAGAGCTTGAAAAAAGTTGGCTAAGATATCTACTGTACTGGTGTTAATTTTAATAAACATTTGTACACCGGGGAAGTCCCATGCAGTTGAAGAACAACTCAATTTCTGCCAGGAATTCAAAAGGGCAAAAGATATAGCTATGTAAATACATTCTGGTAATCCTGAAATCAAGTGACATAATGTTAAAGGTATTATCTGATTAAAGAATAGGACTAAAATTTATGATAACTAATGTGATTTTTAAGAAAATGCATGATTTCAAACAGACCTGCTTTTTTTAAACTTGGATTGAATGTAAAGATTGGTGCATAAAGTTTTCAGTAGATATAGAGTATATATTTTGTTTGTTTGTTTTTAAAATAAATACAGTGAATAATTGAGTAAATAATACTGAAAAATTAGCCTTATAGCATAGCAAAAAAGCACTTGATGAATGCACTAAGGAAGAGGTATATGACAGATTTCAAGTGCTTACCAATGTTAAATCATTGTCAAATGGTGGATTTCCAGGTTCAGATCAGTATCAGGTTTAATGCTTTTTTCAGCATTTCAGCGATGATCTGAGGAAGCAAATACAAAATCAGTGATGATAAAATGTGCAGATTACATGAAGATTGATGGAGATATAAATAACACTGGAGTGTTACTTGTACAGAAAAGTCTGGATTGCTTCATTAGTTGGACCTATTCAAGGAAATAGGTATGTTTTAGCAGTATTCTGTGTAAACAGGTTCAGTCAGTGAATTGAGACCTTAAGCAAGAATAGGAGACTTCAGTCTGAAAAACTGCGCATATAGGTGATAGTTTCAGTCTTACTCATGTCTTTTTTTTTTTTTTTTTTTTTTTTTTTCTTTCCTACTGACACACAGTCTTCGTTTTTGTATTTATAAATTTAGGTCAGAAATTCTGGTCCTCTTCACAGATATTCAGCTCTACCAGCTATGCTCTTCACTTTTCTTGAATAAAAATATTTATTGTGAGGACCATAGTGTTGTTTATATGATAAAATGTACACTCAAGTATATACGTGTCTCTTTTAAATTTTCAGCATGTTGACTGTTAAAGACAATGTAAATAGCAGTGCAAAAGTCACGTAAAAGATAAATTGAACATACACAAATGTATACAACATTTTTGGAAGGGTAGCTACCAGCACTTATGCGGTATGTTTCAGAAAAACAAATAAACAAAAAAACCCCAGACCCTTAGCCTTCTCTTAAAAAGCATCGCCAAAGTACTGTAAAATATTCCTAATCTCTTTGTTCTAACATTTATAATATTTAACTTAACCAATATATTCCATATTTCCTTTTTTCCTCCATTTTTTGCTTTTTTTTTTTTTTCCCCTCCAACAATGATCAGCAAATGTAACTATATTCTACAGTTTTTTTTTTTTTTCTTCTTTGATTCCCAGAGCAATTCTTGGGAATCTTCTTCCATGCATGCCTGTAATACAAAGTATTACAGGCATGTAATATTTTACATAAAATTGGGTTCCATTACCTATATTCTATACTCTGATGAGAAAAATATCCACCTGGAAAGTAGCCTTAAGCTATCCCTCAATTGTTTTATCCTCCTTTTCCTTCAGTAAATATATTCTTTAATTTTTAAATATGCTAGTAGATACTTTCCCCTTGAGTACTACAATAAATTCCATGTTTTCCAAGTTATTTACTTGCAGATTAAGTTCCCAGAGTTCTGTAACTTGGATGGTATTATTTTTATAACCATTAGTGCTGTTGATGCATGTTTTAAATCATATGTCTTATTTGAAACTAATCTAACTGCTTTTGGCACCATACTGTCAATACACTAACTGAGAACTAACACATCTTTTGCAACAAGGTTCTTAGTATTGTCATCATCTGCTGCTGTTCCGTGCTTTGTACCTATGAAGAGATATGTGAGCTAAGGGGCTTTTTTCTATTTGCCTTTACTGCCTTGCATTTTCTTTCAAACAGAGGATAATTTGTTTTTTATTGTTTGGCCAAGTGGCTTTAGAGTTGATCTTGAAGTCTCAGTTAAAGTATGTCTGCTTGTCTGCTTCCAGGTTCATTTTAAGTAGCATTTTTTTCACCATGGTATCCACAACATCAGAATATCATCTAGCCTGCAGAAAATTTTACTTTGGGTTGGGTGATTTTGCTTGGCAAATTCTAATTATTATTTTAGGATTAATTCTCACTCCCCAGATTTTATATCTCAGATCCCAAATATGATTTGTCACTTTAGCAGCAGCTCAATCTCCCACAAAAACAAATACAGCTTTTCAGTTTTATATCAGTCAAAAAATAGCTGTCTCTCTTATATAAAACAAATAATTTATATTTTATTTTTAATGTGTGAATGGAGAACTCACATTTCTAAATCACAACTTAATAGCTAGCCTCCTCAGCCTGAGTTACCTGAAATCTGTTAAAACAGGAGCATTGCTTACCAAACTACGTCTGATCCTGGTTCTTCCTCTTAGCTGACCACTGTCTGAAGTTATGGGAAGTTTTAGGAAAAAACACAATGTTTATTTAAGACATACTCAGGAAGTAGTCGAGGTTATTGTCTTCAAATTTGGTAGAACAAAATGCACCAAGCTAACTGTGGCTTTTAAAAGAATTTTCTATGTCCAAGTGTAAGAAGATTAAATTTAAAAAAAAAAAAGAGATAGTCAAAATGTTGAAATGTGAATGACTTCATTTTTTATTATGTTGGATGTTTAGATCACATTCATTTGGTATCCATACTCAGACGAGTTTTTTTATTAAGCTACAGCAAACTGCAAGAATTTATAACAGGCACAAAATCTCAATTTTAATTGAGCAGTGATTAGGTGCTTGAAAGCATTTTTTTTTTTTCCCCAGTGACTTCAGTAGTGGCAGATATGTTCTTGCTTCATTTTATTTGGATGCATCCTCCACATTGACTTTCTATAACTTTCGAAGTTTGCAGTTATTTTGGCAGGTGCTGGAAGTGAGGTGTTTTGCAGGTTTTGAGTGACAAACATGCTACAGGATAGGGTAGGGTGGGGTTAGCAGTGGCTTTCCCTCTTGCTGGGAGGGATGCTCAGCTGCAGGGGCTATGTCTGATTGTCTCGTGATGGAAGGGGGCTTTGAGGAATTCTCCACATGGGTCCAAGGCATTGATGATTGACAATTTTCATGCAGCCATGTACAAACAGAAGAGACTTAGAATGTCTCTTGGCTACTGTGATTTTTAATATGACCAAAAAATAAGACATTGCTCTGCTGTACATTTGTAAAGCCACAATTATGAATTGTTTGGAGTGTTTGGAGGTTCAGTGTAGACAAACACGTCTAGGGATACTGCCAGTTTTGCCTTGAGTTTACAGTACTTGAAATATTATCCAGGGCTCATATGGGAATGCAAAGTCTGTCAGACTGTTTAGTCAGAGAGCTTATTATTTAGTAAGTTTCTGTGTGGCTGGTGTTCCACACACTATGAGGTGGAGGTACAAAATGGGAAGAATCTATGAATATCTGTAAAATGACCTGACTTATAGAGACCTAATGCAGGTCTTGCAGTCCAGCACTGAAGCTGTGGATGAAATTCAAAGACTTTATATTGAGGATGTTGACCAAAAGATTTTGAATGACAGTAGCTGCAGCACTCCATGAAGAAAAAAGGATTTTACCTCCTGGTTCTACATGATCATAGGATGGAAAAGTTAGACAGCTTTCATTTACATTCTGCAATTTGTGAGAAGAAATGGTTTGTAATGATTTCAGATTCATAAGAAGGAGATAAAAAAGCTTTTCAGCTGCAAACACTAAGCCTTGGCTTATGATATGTTTGTATGCATGTGACTGTGACCCCTCTACCAACATGGATCTCAGACAAGAGGAGAAACATAGCTTAAAGAATTATTTAGAGCTGCTCTTCCCTTATGTCTAAAGTAAACTGAATTGTTTGTCTAAAGAGAGAGAAGGTAGAGCTAAACATATTTTGATATATATTTATGTTAAAATGAGTCATAGATCTACTGAAAATAACTTAATGTAGAGATTATAAATACAATGGAAAAATCTAAAAAGAGCCGGGCCAAAGTAACAGATCAGCCCATACCTGGCTTTTAATGAATGATAAAGCTAATGACTTCTCTGGGTCTGTAATATGATACTTAATGATAAATATTACTTTTTTTTTTTTTTTTTTTTGAGGGAGGGAAGTGGGTAGGCAAAAGTGTGAAGTGATGTGTCATCTATATAAAAGACAAGTAGGAGGAGAATGAGAAGGATTTTATATAAAGCTTAACAGAGATGCTGAGAGAATATCATGATATCATGAAAGACTACTGCTTTCTGAGGTTAGTCAGTTTGTTCAAAGCTTTTATGCTTGTTTAAAAATAATCACAAAAAATAATTTTCTACATGAAACAAGGCAGTTGGTTGTAGTTTTAATTTATTATTACACAGTCATGTCCACAGGAACATGCTTGACTAAGAATGTGACTGTATATTCTTTGGCAATTGGGTCTTTTAAACTTTTAAACTCTTTGTGTTAAGGATTTTTAAGATACTTATTTCATTGCTTGTGAAGAATTTGCCTTATGATTTTTAAAAAAGGCATAAATAAATTTATTATGTTTGATTGTTTCACAGTTACATTTTATTTAACATTTAATACCAACTTACCGAGTACCTGTATTATAAGCCATCTTTCGTTCCTCACCAAAAATCATTCACAAGTGGAGATTTCTGTATCTATATAGCTGTTGCTGTCATTCTACTTAGAAGAGGTGGATTGCTTTATTCTCTAGGGCTACATACATTTATGCAGAGGACTTTCCTCTTTTAATTTTAATTTTTATGACAGCTGCTTAAACTTATTTTTCCCTTAGATGTTTTATGTTATAATTGAGCTGAACATGAAACTTGCAGTTACATATTCCACATATTTCTGTCTAAAGTATTTCCCTTGAGGATGATGCGAATTATTTGCAAAGATATTTCATAGGTAACAAGCTAATAATACAGTTAGAGTAGAAACTTAAGATGATGATACAATCTTTGGGAACACACCAAACAACAACAACAAAAAAATCTAGCATGACATATAAGCTTTGCTCTAACCATGCATATACATCTTTTACAGGTTTCTGATCACCACTAACATCTCCTACCCTTTTAAACAGACTGTGAAGCACAAAGTTCACACAAATTTAATGGTTAAGTGGTCAAAAAACAATAAAACCTCTCCGGCAAAGCTTTCTTTCTAGGATGCAGAGGAAGCTTTCTTTGTGTATAGCTAGCACATATTTTTTAATCTAATGGATGGAAGAGATTATGTGTGCCCCGGGAGAAGTGATACATCACCAAAGGCTTCTCTGGAATGTCAGCATATTTTTTGTTATACTTCTGTGTGCTATACAAAAACCTTACCAAGTAATATTCTGTTGAACAGCATACTATTAATTATCATCTTTACTTAAGGAAGACATGTTACAGAATGAAATGCTTCTCAGGGCAAAATTAGTAAATGAATTTTAAAAATACATTTTGACTATTAGTTTTCTATTTTGCCAACATTTAGGTGGAACAGCTGCAGGGGCAGAAGATAAATATGGCTTACATACTGACAGGTTACATTTATTTAATATAAACACTATTTTAAATTGATTTTTTTCTCATTTCCAGAAGGCAGAAAAACTGAAAAATACAGACTATATATTTTAATAATGTTCAGGATACAGGAATCCCATTTGGTCTTGAACTTCAGGATGAAGATTCACTGATTTCAGTGATTTTATTTTATTTTTTTCCTATTAAACCACCAGATTAGTGTTTGGTTTGGTATGATCACCAAAATATTAGATCCACACTTACCGAAGTACTACAGGCTTTTATTGCGCTAAAAGAGAACTTTCAAAGGAACACACAGCTCTCACTAAAATAAATGAAAACCTTAATATATATTCACAAGCAAACTAAAGCTTTCTTTGAAGCCTATGTTTATGAATATATTTGAGGTTAACCATGTATGTATATGAATTGCTGGAATTAGTCCAGTCTGTTCAATATTTTGGAGAATCAAATTCAAATGTCCTGAATCATTTATTACTGATTTGATTTCTGTGGCTGTGAGATATATATATATATTTTTTCCTTGTGGGGAAAAAACCCAAAAAACAACAAACAACAAACACACACAGAAAACAAACAAGCAAGCAAAGAAACAAAACCAACTAACCACCACCAACAAAAAAACACAAACAAAAAACTCAACAGCAGAAAAACACAAACCGAACCATACCAAACAAAACAAAACAACAAAACAAACAACAACAACATGTAAAAAGCAGCTCTAGCAGTTGTAATGAAGGTCTTCTTCATGGATGTGTTGAGCCCTAAAACTGAGCAAAGTGCTGTTTGAGGAGCCTTCTCTTCCACAGAAGTGTGAGATGGGAGAAAACACAGATTAAACATTAAATGAGAAGTGCACAGGAACATCAGGCTGGAAATCATAACCTGCATCATCAAACCTAATCCACTGTAATTCTCAGAAATCATGCAAGTTTGAAGGACTCACAGTATCATCTGTGCTGCATGCTACCTGCACTGTACTTCTCATGTGCCATAAAACATGAGCATTCTATTACAATCACAAGCTTTGTAATCAATCATGAAAGTCTTAGTTAAAATGTTCCACAGGAAGAGACCAGGAGAGACTGTGGACATTGCCAGTCTATATTGTTCCTGCACTAACAGGGTATTTTTTTAAATAATCTTTCCAGATGATCCCAGAAAACAAAACTGCACATAGTATATAAAAAAACTAGTGTTTCATGACTCTCTGATGCAAGAAAAGTCCTTCTGGTGGTCTTTTTAAGAATAATAATTTCTGTATATGTTGTATTTATTATTTTGGATAAACTTCACCAAGTGAATACAAGAAAATCCAGTTTTAGGTATGTATTGATGAATTGAAAATTCATCAGTACATAACGGATAACCCACAGCTCTCTGTTATAAAGCTGGTATTGGGTCTGCCAGTGCTCCATGTGGAGCTGATGGTATCAAGGCAGCACTCGTCCGTGGCTCTTGGGCAAATTGCTCAGGCCTGTTTTAGTGCCTACCCAAAACATGCAGCTCAGCATAGTCTACACAATCTTTAATTACCTTTAAAAGACATGGGAGCTAGATGTTTAAACTATATCTAAACTTCTGTGTATCTAGCTACTCACAGGTAATAATTTTTAGGCACATAACTCCCTTTGATAGGAACAGGGTATTCCCTTTGATAGAAGAGAATAGGCCTCCTTTTCTTAGAGGCCTTCTTAAATGTCCATCTGCTTTTTTATCTCTGTCAGCCTGTCTTTTAATAATCTTGTTTCTTATTCTTAGCCATCTTCAGAAGGATGTTTACCATATATTTTAAGCACCACAAGGCTGGTGACCACAGAAGTAGATAGGGTACCGGTCGATTGTACCTCTAAGTCACGTGACATTTGTGCTCGCTTCAGCTAGCTTCACGCTTTCAGAAATAGCTAACAGATCAATTGTTTCCAGAGCTGTAAAGCAGCAAGGTTAGGCCTTTTCCTCAGCATCCACGTTAAAAAGAAAATATTATTGTAACTTTCATTGACTGAAGAATACTCAAAGCACGAGAATAGCTTTCTTTATAATTGCTTTTGTAAAGCAGTCTTAAACAAAGAAGCTGGAGAGCTTTATACGGTGAAGGCAGAACAATGTGTGTCAGAGAAAGCTGGACTGTGCTGAACACAGCAGTACAATGGAGCTTCTCACAGCATTTCAGTAGTCCTTCACCAGGCCAAGGAGACACAGCTATAAGGTTTTTCCCTGAGGTATGAATTTCCATTAGTGTTAGATAGGAAGGATGTTTTGTTTATTTGCTTGTTTCCTGTGCGATTTTCAGAGCCTGAAATGTGTCATATTCAAGAAAGGGATGCAATATCAAAATCCCAAAAAATCTTCAAAAGGAAAGTCAAGAAAATAGCTCCAGTCAATTGAAATGCTTTACTTAGAAACTTTAAATGTTTCTCCTCTATCTGACTGTTTATTTATTTATTTATTTATTACTATTTTTATTTTTTACCCTAGTGTTTTCTTTTATTATAATTATTCTAAGATTATTTTTAGGTCAGAAAAAGTCTTTTTAAAATTTCAAAGCACCACGATGAAATGTTTTGATGGTTTCTGATTTTTTTTCCATGTTGTTCTCCCATCAGATTTGCCAAGGTCAGTTCTTTCCTGATTCAAATGGGTAGACATTTTCTGATCAAATATGTATAACTGAAAGATTCCCAACACTGTTTTTAAATGCTTGTTTTACAATAAGGACAAAAGCTATTACTATTTGATGTCTATATTACATTTATTCTAATATCTGTAATTAATACAGAATGTTTTCATTATCAGTTTAACTTTAGAACCTCCATATGAATATGTTTTCTTTCTTGGAAAGCTTTGTTTCATATTTCCAGTAGTATTTAGCAGTGACTGTCAGTGTACTCCACAGAGCACAGATGCAACCACTGGCTGTAGCAACTTCACTGTCTGTAGTTTCACTACAGAATAGGAGAAGTGTATATGCAAGTCCTTAACATTTTTTAGGCTGTGGTCTGTTAAAGTGTTCGGGAGTATCTGCTCCAGATACTTGCTATAGTCTCTAATTCTTAGTAAGAAGCCATGACTTAGTTTCAGAAAGGCCAACAGTGAATTATTCAGTTCTTTAAATGTTTTAGGCATTACGGCAGCTAAATAGATCCCACTGCTGTTCCGGCATCCTGAAGCAGTTCTGCTGTGACTCACAGAGGTACTAATGAAGTTATCTGGGTGCACTGCTGATGAACAACCTTCCCTGCAAATCACTGCTGATTCTTGTCCCCCAGCCCCCTCCCAACCCTAGCTGCTGCTAGGGCAATGCCCAGCTGATATGTAGTGGCTGGGAATGGCAAACGTATGGTTTCACAGCACAGTGGCTTCAAGTTTACCCTCCTGTCTCCAAGAACAGATTTTGGCTCAAACTCCCCAGGATGATGTGTTAGGGCAACAGATGAAGACAGAACAAATGTTAAAGGACTTGCGTAGCACTGAGCTTTCCATCCAGCAGTCTCACATCACGTTCAGCTACATCAGTGGAAATACATGATCAGAGGAGAGGGAAAAATTGACAATGCAATAGAGCTGTAAAGTAGTAATTGATTCTCAATAAATACAGAGAATTCATGTTCCAAAGTGAAAGAATTCATTTAAGTGAAAATATCAGAGGTTCACATCCCATGGAGCTGTGATGGTTTCTTGCTGTACCTGAAATTTAGTCATGAAAAATGAGAATATGCTTCATTTTTGAATCCCAGTGAGTCATCCTCATACAGGAAATCCTGTCTGGGTAAAAGAAATGTAGCTTGAGAGTGTGCAGGTATTTTCCTCTTTAAGTGTGGTATTTAATTCTCAAGTTAGCTGACCGAGCTGGGGGTGATTTTGCAGTCAGTGTAGGAAAGGACAAATTCTGGTAGTAATCATATCATGGACTTAAATTGAAGCTGTATTCTCAATGAGTTTAAGTGCAGCTAGCTGACACGATGCTGAACATGACTTGTCCTTTGCTATATCAGCTGCAAAATCAGCATTGTGTTTGCAACTGTTAAAAATGGAATGGGATGAAAATGTCCTGTGTAAGCAGGACTGTTGAGTTACTGTGTAAATAAAGAGCTTTTATTACTGTTTTACAGCACCCTCAAACACAATGGAAAAACTGTTGTGATATCCAACATTTAGTGCACATTTCTGAAGTAATTTGAAAAAACCAATATGATAGATATTAACAAATCTGCCTTTTGTTTTGCTTCTGTATCAAGTACTATATCACAAAATGACCAAAAGATCAAACGCCTTGGCTGATTACTTAAACAATACTCTATCAGATAGTTTTCCCATCCCTCCCATAAAAGCTCATAAAAAACACATGTTCATAGAGCTGAGTCTTTCATATTCACACTTTACCAACCTCTACATTAAAGCAGTAGCTTCTCACTTTGCAAATATTTAATAACAACAACACTTTGCCGCAGTCAAATTTTATTTTATAAAGAATTCATTGTATACATGAAATGTTTTAGAGTATATTTACTAAAATAATTTTAAAGAACTAGCCATGAAATTAATTGAATTTATGTTTATGCATTGTGTTTCATTTCCCTCTAAACTCTAATAAAATAGTTTGGGATATTTATTTAAACTTTGAGGTGTGATAGAATATTTTAAGTTGGTTCCAGTACACTGAGCAACAGAATGTCATCAATGGTTGTAAGACCCCCTTCAAATCAATACAAACAACCCTGATTTTCACTTTATTCTAAAACAAAATACCATGAAGTTCATATAAAAGAATGTGCATACTTGGATTTTAAAATTACTTGGTAGATTTTAATGATCCAACTTCTATTGACTTTGAAAACCCTGTCAGGAAGTTGTTACTTTGCAAAGTTGGTATCAACATCTCAGTTCACTAAAATCTGCTCACGAAATTACCTTTGCCTCCTTGAAATAAATGCAAATAGCTGGTTATGGCTCCTTATGCTTCAAAAGCAAAACAGCAGCAGGAAAGAATCAATTTCAGCTGTGTACGTCTTTATTGACACAGTCCTATAGGTCATGTTTAAGCTGTTAACAGAGAAGTTGCATCTTAATGTAGTCTGTGACTTTCTGCTCTTCAAGAACCTATTCAGACTTCCTCCATAAAGAAAGTTATTTTAGGACATTGATGAGCTCCTATATGTATGTATACAGTTAACTTTGCCTCTGTGGATGTCTCAATTTGACAGGCACTCTTCTACTTTTCCCTAGCAGTGGGGAAGAAACATCTGTCAGAGGGTCATCTGTGCTGGACTTCCTCCCTGGAAAAGGAGCAGAGCAGGAATTACCCCCATGGAGCCTTCCAGACTGTAAAAACAAAGAAATGAGCTATTGTAGCACTCAATCTTTTGATGTTAAAGCAGTCACTCCCTGCCAGGACTTCAGCAACTCATTCTTCTTCCTGGGGCCAACCTCCTCTGTAGTACTCATATCGCACCCTAGGCACTGTCTGATCCCTCTCACTACTTCCCTTGGCATTTGTCAGGTTACCTACACTGTCCCCCTTCATACTGGGAGCCACAGCTAGTCACTTTGAAGCCCTTCCACTACTCACTCTCCCCAAATGCTCTGTGACCTTCTTTGCTCCATCTGCTGCTTGCTCAGCATTACTGTTCTCCATCTCCCCAGATTTAATCCATTACACACCATTTTATTATTATTATTATAGTTTTATATACTATTATTATTATTACTATTATTATTATTTTTATTTTTTACAGGAGTCTTCTACTCTGGACAACTCCAAGAGCTCTGGAAGGCTGGTTCTTGGTCAGAGAACCACAACAATAAGTTGTGAATGGGTTAGAGCCAGAAATCCTGTGATAATTTCCTTGCAGATGTTTTTCTTGACCTTGAGACTCACCAAATCCTGTAATCTTGTAGTGTTTTTGTGTGCATGGATGTCTATTGCCAGGTTTTCCACTCCCCAGTGTGGAAATCTTATGCTAAGTTCTCTCCTTCAGCCATGTACAGCCAACAGAAATGATGGGAAACTTCATATCACTTGTTGAACTGGAGGGGAAGGAGAGGAATAACATCTCTGTCCTGTAGCTAATATATCCCAGCATAAATCCTGATGGTCAGGACTAAGTTGCCTGTCTGGAGAAGTTGTTTTGGGGTCAAGACGAAGAAAACTGGAGGATGAGAAGCAAGAACAATGTATGACTGTTCTGGTTCCTTCATTTAAGAAGGAATTCCTGCAGTTCCCATTCTTTGCTGATCCTAGTCCTCTGGCTGCACAGGTTGTGAGGATTGGGCCAAACCATGGCTTCAAGGCTTTGAAAATCTGTGTTAAGATATGCTGGCTTTAATTCTAGCAATAAATTGCAACTATTTAATACTTACTATATATTTCATACATCTCACCATATATTTCATAAGTTTTGTAGGTTTAAAGTGTCTTAGACCTTAATTCTCAACCATAAACCTTATCATAAGCTATATTCTCAAAGACTGGTCCAAAATTTTTTGTAGGTCTTCATTTTGCATACACATTTTCAGAACTGGAAGACAGGAATAATTTTAAGTTTGTTTGAATAATTGTAATGGTGTATAGCTACATATACAACTAATTTTATAAGGTATTTTGAATTTGATTTCCCCTGTCTTGTGTTTTGGGTTTTGAAAGAACATTGTAGCATTCTCTTTAGCTTTCTCCTTGCTTTCTTGTGTGGTATTGATTGACAGATACAAGCTCAGTTTAGCAAAGCTTTTTTTTTTTTTTTTTTCTCCCCTTGGGATCCCTGTTAGCATTGACTTTTTATCTCAGCTACAACATTAAAAACTTATGCTTTCAGGAATTTAGCATCATATTCACAATTTCTTTAATTATTTTCTTATTGGCTTTCTTTGAACACAAGGAACTGCTGTGATGGTCCAAGATCAGAGTGATAGAGACCAGAGGACATTTTTCCCCCCTTTAAATTACTTTTTGACAGCCTTTCTATTTTTGTCACATTGTTCAATATATCATTTTACTCACATGAGAGAAAGCAGTTATTATGTTTTACTTGCCAATGGTGCAGAAAATGACTTAAATGTTTTGCTTACTGAGCATTCTTGAAGTTCTTCCTAAATATTAGGCACCTATAAAAATAGGGTATTACTTTTGATTAGATCCAAGAGGTTTTTTTTTTTTTTTTAATTGTCATTATTTATTTTAATGTCTTTTATGTGCATCTATTTTGGGTGCAAATAATTTAGAACAGTGCCATTATTAAAGAAGATGAGAGATACTATTGATCAGAGAGACACATGCATTAAGTATTCCGGTGTCAATATGAACACATGGTTGTTACAGAGACCTCTTGTTGGCAAGCTCATTTTTAAAAAGTCATTATTATAAATTGCTTCGACTAGTCAGATCATATAAAATCTACTTGTACTGTAATATTCCAGATGCTTGATTACTGTTCTTCAATGTAGCAAGTTGCCAATTTCTCCCTCCTGAGAATGTGTGACAGATTGTAATACAATCTGTTGATGTTCTTGATTGTAGCTAAAGTACATCATTGTCACCCATGCTAAAAAGCTGGGACATATACTGCAAATGTATAATTTTGTGAAATATATGCTAGTGTTTTGTGTTCCAGCAATTTCAAATGGTACAAGACAATATACTTGATCTGGTGAGGAGGAGGATCGGAGGCAGAGGAAAACAAAGAAGATAATTATAGCAGCAAAAATAGTGGATAAGCTAATTCTATGAACAACGCAGGTTAAATTGTCTTTGGCATGTGTGCTGGAGATTGGAAAAGAGAGAGCCAAAAGAAAACCATACTTGTAGCGGTCCCTATGCTCCATTTTCCCCTCTGAAAGGTCCAGGTGAAACAGCTATTCCAACACAAAGTGAACGGCAGAAAGGAAGGAAGGTCACACACCACCTCTGAGCTTTCATAGAAAGGCAGAAACATGGCATGGTGTGCACAGTCCCTTTCCATGCTCTGGTACATGTAGGGAGGAAGAAGAGATTACCTACTGCTGGCTGATGATATGCTTGTATTATTGGGGTCAGAAAAAGGGTTTGAGGCAGATTAAAAGGAGTGATAAACATTACAGTCAAGATTAATGACTTCAATAAATTGGGACATTTGGACTGTTTATTCCTTCTCCATGGAGGAAGATCAGGGATAAAAATGCTTTTTTCACTCTCCCTACATCATCATTTCTTTTTGGATTTTACCCCCTCAATTTCCTTTCCCATTTTAGCTTATCTTCACTGAAGTTCATTAAGGCCGCAGTTTAGAGAAGCGTTTAAACAGTAAGCAAATTTCCCACTGAGGCAAACCCTAGTTCTCACTCCCTCAGAGCTACACATGTTGTAGTTTCTTCTCTGAGAACTTTGGTCATGGAGCTGGAGTCCTGGACCAGTACCCAGCTTTTTACTGCTGCTGCTCCATACCTAGATAGCTCTTATATCTCAGTGTGGGTTTCACACGTAGCTCCATTAAACAGTGATTGTTTCTGAATGGGGAAGTCCTGCCCATCTTCTTTTCACTGTTTCAAGGTTTATTATTTTTATGTTTTCCCCTCTGTTTGAATTCTGGAATACCTGGATTAACAGAACAAAGAGAAAAATGAAGGTGATGGCTTGCAGTCTTCTATTGGATATGATAGAGAAAATAATCTGACAGAAACTATCTCTTGGAGCATCATCATCGTAAAGCATCTTGGCTTATGTAAGATCAGGCCTGACATAGTAAAGGGCACCTGACATGGCCGCCATACTAAAAATCAAAATAGTACGTGCCCATTTGTAAATGTACTTTAAGGAAATTACAGCAAAGAGCAAATATTTCAGGCTATAATTTGGTCCAAAGAGGAAAATATCTTGATGTTAATTCAAAGCTCTATTAATTGCACTGGAAGTGTTATTTTTAAAATGTGTCTGTTGGAAAATTGCTTTTGTTCTTAAACATTTTTAATTCCAGTAGAGAAGCTTTGCAATTTCCACGGCATATGAAGTAGCTGTGGTACACAGTGAAACAAAAAGCTGGCTTATGTAAGATGGATATACATGAACAGAATTTCTCAGTTTTGTTTGCATCTTTGAAAGAAGCAAATACAGTCAAATATGTCATCCTGATTCCCTGGCATTTTATGAAACTATTCAGTAGGAATGAGATCAACTTTTAGGTACACATATTCCTCAGGTCATGTTCTCCTGTCTTTGATTGTGCTTAATAATACCTCTTATTGGGAAGTCAGTCATTTCCATACCTTGAAACCAGTAATTTGAAAGGTGGCAAAATTAGTAGGTACAGTACATGAAAATATTATTAGTGCATTAGTACATGAAAATATTATTTACATTATATTTTTAATTGTAGGAGGACTAGGAGGGTTTTTAGCTTTCGGAGCATAGATACAGTATCCTAGATAATGTTTTAGAATAGTAAATATTTAAATTGCTTATTTTAAATATCACATAAGACATGAAGTAGTTAATTTACTACTAACCGATGTTTAAATACGCAATATTAAGTTAATGAGGTTATAGGTTTTCTCTTCTCTGAATATGACCAGTCCTGTCTGTGGATTATATTACTTTACTGAGTGAAAGTATTAACTGCATATGAAGATTTGAAAAATTATATATGCATGTACTAGCTTGTTGTGGTAGCAGATGGTACTGAAAGAAGATCATCTCAAAGGGGTCATTGCAGGATAATGTGGAGAACAACAAAGCAAATTTGCCTTAAAAAATGATATTCAGTAACATGGACTCTTGTTTTAAGAGTTACTGATAGTTTAAATATTAACTGAAAAATCATTTCTGTACCCAATACTCAGTCATGTAAGTAGGCCTATCAATGTCAAAATTTCCAGGTTAATACCCTTTGTTATCTTTATAATTGCTATTTCCTTAAAAATTCTCACATGATGTGCTAGTTTTATCAGCTCTGAATATAATTGAAAAAAGAGAGCTAGGCACACTCACCCACTTTCTGCAGAAATATCTATAATAAATTATCTATAACCTACCCAATATGATAGTGTCATAAACTTTGTATTGGATTCTTTTTAAGGCTTTGGTCTGTTATAACACTAAGCTTAACAGATTCTGACTTAAAGGTATGCATTTCTGCTCGGACTGTGGTGAGTCTGGAGTCTCTGGCTGCTTTGTTGGAGAAAATCTCCTCCTTCAGCTAGGTCTGCTCATGGGGTTTCCCTGCAAGAAAGCTTTCTAGTCCCTCACCCTCACCCTCAGTATACTTACAGATAAACCTAAAATAATCTCAGGATGCATTTAAAGTGATCTGAACTGCCATGTGAAAATTTTCAGGCATTCACTTAGAGGAACACTGCTGAGCCAGGCTGTCCCTGCTGGTTGTTAGCCTGTGATGGAGGATCTCTGTAGAAATATGGGACTGGGTCATGGAGACAAATGCAGCCTTTGTAGTCTGCTTGGAAATGGGATGAGCCCTAAGTACTACAGTGAAAGGCAAATCTCATAATGATGATAAGAGATAATACTGAATAAAGGATGTCTGCAGTCACTAATATGTCGTATAAAACTGGAATTATTGTTTCTGTTGTGAGAAAAAGTTTTTTAAAATACTAGCATGGAAATATTGGGGCTTTGTTTTGATTTAAAAAAAAAATGATTTTCATGAAAGAAAACAAAATTAATAAAGACAGATACATATGTATTCATTTGTGTAAAAAATGTTCCATAAACACAAGCCATATGTTATTGTAGGTTGAGATATGTCACATTCTCTTCTACACCTGCATCATTCCCTTGTCCTCCAACAAATAGATATTTCTCTTTGTCCAGGATTCAGCTGGGATAGAGTTAATGTTCTTCCTAGTAGCTGGTATGGTGCTGTGTTTTGGATTTAGGATGAGAATAATACTGATAACACGCTGATGTTTTATTTGTTGCTGAGCAGTGATTACACTAAGTCAGGGATTTTTCAGCCTCTCATACTGCTCTGCCTGCAAGGAGGGCACAAGAAGCTGGGAGGTGACATAGCTAGGACAGCTGACCCAACTAGCCAAAGGGAAGGGATATCCCATACCATATGGTGTCATGCTCAGCAATAAAACTGGGGGAGTTGGCTGGGAGGCTGCCACCGCCCAGGTATTGGCTAGGCATTGGTTGGTGGGTGGTCAGCAATTGCATTGTGCATCACTTGCTTTGTATATTCTTTTATCAATATTATTTTCCCTTCCTTTTCTGTCCTGTTAAACTGTCTTTATCTCAATCCACAGATTTTAGCCTTTTCCTGATTCTCTCCCCCATCCCACTGTAGCGAGCTGGGTAGTGGGCCAACACTGGTGCTTAGTTGCCTGCCAGGTTAAACCACTACACTCTTCAAAGGTTAAGAAAGAGAACCATGGCAGTAGGTCAGTGGGTAATATATACCCATTCTCACGTGTTTAAATTATATTTCCTCTTTACACTGTGGCTCAGCAGTATCTGGAGACTATTGTTCCCTAGGCTAATGTAATCTTTCCACATGAAAAGCCCTTGATCTGTTCCTTATCTACACTCCAGTTGCTGGCACCAGTGTTTCATCCGTTTGGTGTTAAAATGCACAGAAAGCAAATACATATCATTTCAATGTTGAGGTATCCTTCTTCTAGAATCTTTAGCTCAGCTTATTTTCATTAACCAAGGTTTTTCCTGTCAGCAGTACACATGTCCTTGTGTCCTTCACCCTAGAGAGAGAGTGAGAAATGAAGAAAGGTAAAGTGTCTATGAGGCTTCAAAAACAAAAATGTTCAGAGACATGCAGACTTTCAAGCAAAGACAGGGAGATTTACCTTGTGCATGTGAGCACATACAGAATTATTACATCTTTATTATTGCACATTGTTTCACAGATGTATGTGCATTCATTCACTCACTTCACTTGTGACAAAACAGCTATTAACAATGGTGTTATCTGAAATAAGAAAAAGACCTGGTGGTGTTTGATGCTATTTTTTTTTTTCCTGCTGTTACCATCAATGCAAGTCCATATTGCATTCTAGCCGAATTAGTTCAATTTATCATATTAATTTTTATTCTTGAGCTTTTAAGAGGTATTTATGGATGCTCATTTAGCAATACACATCTGCATAACATTTATTATTATTATTATTTTCAGAGAAGCAAAGTCTTGATTGCTTTTAACTTGGACTGGTATAACTTGGGACTTGTTTTTGAAAATCAGATTCACAGCAATCTACTAAAATTCAACATGCTTTAGCTTTTTAGCATGACATTCTGAAATCTGGAATCTTTCTTAAATCTCACACAGGTTATCTCAGAGATTATTTTATAAATATTAAAAATAAAAATATTGTCAACAGATACGAAAACAACAGATACATACAAAACCAGGTTTGCAAATACCTAAATTAAATTTCCCAGTAAAACTCCACAAATTTCTACACATCAGAGATCATTAAAAAATCATCCCCCCAAAAAACAACAGAAGTGAGGAACAGCCACAACAATTTATTCATGCACAAATTATTCAATTACCAGATTACCAACAGAACAGAAAGCTGTAAATCATAGTGCTGAAAAAATTTAGTTACTTGATGCAAGACATGTATTGTATCAGCCAGAACAAAAAGCATGTAAGAAAGTAGCAATATAAAGCTTGTAATTTGCTGATCATGTGCTAAAAATTAAATATATTCTTTAATTATAAGCTTTTATAACAATAATTTCATAAATGAAGGCATGCACTTTTAAGAAGACAATCTTGATACAGTAATGCATCTGGGTTTTCTTATGCTTCTTTTTATTTCTGATTATTGTTAATTATAAATATGAATGCTTCCAAATACTTTCACGTGTAATATGAATGTAGCATTATATAGGGATAATTATTTATATAAGAAGTAAAATCTCTCATTACCCTGGGAGATAAAAAGGCATTTAACAGTAGGAATGTTATCAGCCTCTAGTGACCAACTGTCTTCTTCTCAGTAATTAAAGAAGCACGTAAGTGTACCCCAAATCCAGACTTTTTAACCTCTGCAGTACTGTAGACTCTGTGCTGATTGTAGACAGTGGTGAAATACACTGGCATTATGCCAGGGACATTTCTCCCTGTCTTAAATAAATACCATAGAATTGTAATCAACATATTGTGTGAGGATCCTGCTGAGCTATATTTCTTTTCATAATGAGTGTTCTTAAGCATTTGAAATAGAAATCAAAATCATAAATTGTTTCTGAAAAGGATTAAAAAAAAACAACATGAAGTGCTCAGCTATTTGTCTTTGAAGGTTTGCTTTTGTAAACAACTGTGGTCACAACCAGCTTTCAAGCTGAAGTTTTAAGATAAAGATTCATTCTTTCATGGTTCTGCTGAATCCTTGTTGGGGTTAGAATCAGTGATCTAGTAACTAATAGTTCCCTGAACTATTTCAATATAATTTGGTTTACCAGACTTGTCCTTATACTAGCAGACAATAATTTGCAGTGGCAATCCCCGGGGAATGGGCATGGACTTCTGAGTTATAGTCTACTTTGCTGAAGAGGACTCAGCCTTACATATGCCCAGAATGAGTTTCTGCTTGAAATTGCCATGGGGCACAGCAGCTATAAGATGATTTGCAGAATTAGGCCTACAATATGAATATATGTCCTTATTTTCAAAAGGAAAGGACCTTGATGGGCGGGCCCATGTTGTGAACATCATGAAATTCAACAAAGCCAAGTGCAAAGTGCTGCATCAGGGTTGGGGCAATCCCAAACATAAAGACAGACTGATTGATAGCAGCCATGAGAACAAGGACTTGAGGGTACTGGTGGATGAAAGCCACCAAGTAGACATGAGCTGGTAGTGTGTGCTTGCAGACCAGAAAACCAATTGTATCTTGGGCTGCATCAAAAGAAATGTGGCCAGCAGGTCAAGGAGGTGATTTTTCCCCTTTGCTCCACTCTTGTGAAACCCTACCTGTAGTATTGTGTTCAGCTCTGGAGCCCCCAGAACAAGAAAGATGTGGACCTGTTGGAAGTAGAGGCCCAGAGGAGGGCCACAAAGGTAGTCACAGAATCATAGAATATCCCGAGCTGGAAGGGACCCACAATGATCATTGAGTCCAACTCCTATCTTTGCACAGGACTACCCCAAAATCAGACTACATGTATGTGTCTGACAGCATTGTCTAAATGCTTCTTGAACTGCGTCAGGCCTGGTACAGTGACCACTGTTCTGGTTTCCTAGCTGAAACCAGGACACCACTTTCCTGGGGAGCCAGTCCCAGTGCCCAACCACCCTCTCAGTGCAGAACCTTCTCCTAACACCCAGCCTGACCCTCCCCGTCCCAGCTCCATGCCATTCCCTCGGGTCCTGTCACTGTCCCCAGAGAGCAGAGCTCAGCGCCTGCCCCTCTGCTCTCCTTGTGAGGGAGCTGCAGACTGCCACGAGGCCTCCCCTCAGCCTGCTCTGCTCTGGGCTGAACAAACCGAGGGACAGCAGCCATTCTTTGTATGTCTTCCCCACCAGACCCTCCACCATCTTTGTACCCCTCTTTGGACACTCTCATAATAGTTTCATGTCCTTCTTATGTTGTGGTGCCCAAAACCACACACACAGTACTTCAGGTGAGGCCGCACCAGCGCAGAGTAGAGCAGGAAAACTCCTTTCCTCAACTGGCTGGCAGTGCCATGCCTGAGGTACCTCAGGGTATAGTTGAGCCTCCTGGCTGCTAGGGCACACTGCTGGCTCATATTCAACCTGCTGTCAACCAAAACCTCCAGATCCCTTTTTGTGGGGCTGCTCTTCAACCTTTCATCCCTCAGTCTGTACGTGTAGCCAGGGTTGCCCATTCCCAGGTGCAGAACCTGGCCCTTGTTTTTGTTAAAATTGATACTGTTGGTGATTGCCCAGTCCTCTAATTTGTCAAGATCTCTCTGCAAGGCCCCTCTACCCTTGAAGGAGTCAACATCTCCTCCCAAATTAGTGTCATCTGCAAACTTAGTATTCCTTCAAGTCCTGCATCCAAGTCATTTATGAAAACATGAAAGAGAACTGGTCCTTAAATGGAGCCCTGTGGAACCCCACTAGTGACTAGTGACTAGCCACCAGCCTGTTGCAATGCTATTTACTATAACTCTGTGAGACCAAGTCATCTGCCTATTGCTTACCCACCATATTATTATTTATCTAGGTGTATGCTAGACATTTTGTCCAGAAGTATACTGTAAGAAAATATTGCAAGCTTTGCTGAAAGAGGGCTGGAACACCTCTCCTATGAGACAGGCTTAGGGAGTCGGGGTTGTTCAGCCTAGAGAAGAGAAGGCTCCAAGGAGACCTCATAGTAGCCTTCCAATACATAAAGGAAGTGTACAAGAAAGTTGGGGAGGCACTCTTTTTCTGGAGGTGTAGTGATAGGACAAGGAGTAACAGTTTTAAACTAAAAGGGGATAGATTTAGATTAACTATAAGGAAGAAGTTCTTTCCTGTGAGGGTGGTGAGGTAGTGGAATGGGTTGCCCAGAGAAGCTGTGGATGCCTCATCCCTGGAAGTGTTCAAGGCCAGGCTGGATGGGGTTTTGAGTAATGTGGTCTAGTGGGAGGTATCCCTGCCCATTGCAGGGTGGCTGGAATTGGGTGATATTTAAGGTCTCTTCCAACCCAAGACCGTTCAATTAATCTATAATTTTCAAAATGTGTGCTGTTTGTGATTGTGATTGTTTTGTCAGGTTTCGGAATATGTAACACAACTTAAAATGACACTGACCACCTGGCCAAAAAGACTTATCACCAAGAGGTGGTAATGTCCAATTTCATAATATTGTTGCATATATATTATGCAGCCCATTTAAGGCTTAATTCCTTAAACTTTGTTAACTATGAGTTGTGTTAAATGACCTTAGCAAGCATATAGTCCAGATATCTGAAGAAATCTTCAGGTCTCAAGAGACTGAAAAGCTTCATGCTTATTAGCAGAGATGGCAGTTACCTATATAAGTGGTTTGGAAAATTATTTGAAACATGTATGTATGTTGCAAGACCCCATAATATCTTTTCACTTAAATAAATAACATAATACACTTATGAGATACTATAAAAACATGAAAATCAAAGGTAAAAGAAGCATTAAATGCAGCATTTCATCAGGCTGTGAATTAAGGCAGGCTGTGTAAGTCCAAGGGTTATATGGCAGAGATAACAGTAGAGATTAGAAGCTGGTGGCTGTACTCATATCTCAATATATTTCCCCAGTTTCATCAGCTCATGGCTTGCTGTCCTCCCTGGAAGACAGCTTGTCATCTCAATTTAGGAGATAACAAGGTGTCAGTAAGATTTTGCTCAGTGAGACTTGCCCTTGTTGATGCAGTTCTTACTTACTTCAGGGACTCTGTGTTAAAATGCTCATTAGGAAGATTTTACAAGTTACCTTTCGCCCCCCCCACTTCAGATCTGTTACAAAATTTCAATTCTGTTCATGATATAGTTCACTAAGTTAATTATCACTTGTTAAGCTCTCCCTCCCTCCCACGCCTCATTTTTTCTACAGCGATATAGATGTGTTATTTCTCTCCATTGGCAACAATCATGCTAGGGTCCTAAGTTACTAATGACTCAAATATTTTTTCATCTCACTTATCTTCCTGAGTTTCTTTTAGTAAATCGGGTGTTGCCAGAACTCTGTTAGAACCAGTCAAACCTTTGCTTCAAGATGTCATATTTAGTAGATAACTGTGGTTGGTGGTTGAGAACAAAGGCTGCTGAAATCAGCAGAAAGAATCCAATCCCTCTGAGAAAATGAATATTCAGAAAATGGTTTCTTACTAAAGATACGTCATTAATTTGTTAGAAGCAGAGTCAACATGCATTATCTGCTGTACGCAGGCCAAGACTGCTGCTTGACATTTACCTGAGTAATACAGGGAAAAAGATCTAACTAGAGAAGTAAATCATTGAAATTGTTGTGCTCAGAGTGGGAGGATTCATATCCATGGAAGCCATTTAAATGTTTTTTTTTTTTTTTTTTTTTTTTTTTTCCCTAAGTAAACACATGTTAGATATTGGCAGAAAATACACAGAATAGGAATTTCAATCACAGCAAACTATGAGAAGAAATGTAATAACAACCATAGCACAGTATCATTGAAAAATAATAAAAAAATACTGGTGCTGTCTTGCAAGACAGAAAGCTGGATGCAGGTCAACTGGGATGCTCTTCCCCAAACCTGAGACACAGTGGCCACCGTAACTAAATTCTACATGAGCAAAATTTGCCCCCCTGTCTTGCCTTTGCTTTGGATGAGGTAGGAGCTTGGTTTCCACTGGTCCTGCATAACAAAGAAAAACTCTTTTCTCAGGAAATGAAGTAATTTTGGGTAACATGGGAGAGTAACCGAGGATGAATTTTACTTGCAGGTGACATGTTGGTTCAGTCTGTGCTAAATGAACAAAATATGGTGGAAAAAGAAGCCCAGAGCATGGAGTGACATACTTCAAAGGTTGAAATTCAGTTCCAAATTAAATATATATTTATTTTGCTTAAGTCATGAGGATAATTGCTGAGCCATCTTTATCAACGTGATAAAGATGTTACCCTGTTAGTCTGTTACCCAATGACTCAGAATCAGGATGTGCGAGGTTTTTTAAAAAGGCATGCTGTTGCTGAACCCTAAATTACATAGCCAAAGATTGAATCTATGGTCAGATTAAGAACATTATTAAAAAAACTTTGTGTAGGGTCCTCAAGAACTACAGGTCTGTTATTTACTCATTATCACAGGGGAGAAATTGTGAAGCAGATAGCAAACATCACCTTGAATACTCAGGCTGTTTGATACCCTCATTATTAACCTACAGAACCTGATGGAATCACTGGATTTTTATATCAATATATTCTGAAATAAATGACTAAAACCATTCTCGGAGGGTGAGTTCTGTAAGTTAAATATGATGACATAGACAATATACATAAGAACATTTTTCATAGTAGTGCATCTTTCTTATCCCAGAATTACCCATTTATATCAATATCCTCTGATTTAAATTAAAGTATTTATCAAAGATACAGGAACATGTGCTTGTCTTTCCACGTGAAAGAAATAAGTTATCAGCATTTGAAAATATACAGTATATATATCAGATTATTTAGACCATAGGCATACAGAGTTGCAGCTCTCTGGCTATCAGGATATATCAGGTTTGCTCACTTCTGATAATTTCTTCTAAATATGGAAGTCTCAGCTCTTCTACCCTTTCTCTGAATATTATTTTGCTTTACAAGTAATTTGTCAGAATGACAAAGACTGTCTGAGGAATAAAACATTCTTCAGTATGAAGAAGGGACTATGAACTGTACCTTGCTTCTTTTCAAAATAAACACATCAAACTTTGGAATCCTAGCCATGACGTACCTAGTCATGACTTTGATAGAGTAGTAGGATTTACATCAGTTAAAGGTTTGAAGCAGAATCTCTTTATCTTTTATTTTAACATCCAAGTTATTTCCCTTTCAGTACAATCAAACACCTCAATTCTATTGACTTAATTTGTCTTTCTATGTAATTAAACTATGTTCTGTCCCCCAGAGTTATCATTACTTCACTTTTCCAGGAAGTTTCTAGGGGCTGCCTTCTGTTCACAGTTGATGTTTACACTCAATTTCTGTTGATTTTACTGCCAGTTTAATTGCAATTGAAAATAAATTGTAGATTGTATGCAGGTTGAACAGATTTAATCTGTTTTGAAGTCTCTTCATTTTTACTGTAGCATTTACAGATCCAGGTTGAATATCACAAATATGGGTTTACAATGATTATTTGTTTACTAGTTCCTCCATCATTTCATACACTTACATTTATTTAATCAATTCTTGTGATGTAGTCCCACATGAATTAGTTTAACTGAGCTAATGTATAATTACTGTTTCTCTCCACCCCCATGTTTGCTACCTTAACCAGCTGGGAATTCTGCTTGTACTTTATGTTCCAGAGAAATCAGAGATAATCTACGTTTGAACTATTTTCTTACTTTATGTGTTCTTCTTCAGATATATGCTTTACTTGTAAATCATTCAGAATCCCTTTTATTTAAATACTGTTAGAGATATGAATATGGATATTTTTAGTGTCTTTTAAACTCAGTTATTTAGTTCTGATATATTCCTGCTTTCATGGTCTCCTCTAAAAATTGCTGCTTTTATGTAAATGGCTTTACACATCTCTAGGTTATATAGTTATCATGGCATTATAGAATAATTTAACCTGGGAGGTGCCTGGTCATCTGGTTTGATCCCTTGCTCAAAGCAGGTCAGTTAGATCAGGTTGGCTGTGTCCATATCCAGAAGAAACCATCTCTCAGCAATATGCCCTTGTGGCCAAGAAGGCCAAGAGTATCCTGGGGTACATTCGGAAGAGTGTTGCCAGTAGGTCAAGGGAGTTGATCCTGCTCCTCTACTCAGTCCTGGTGAGGCCACACCTGGAGTATTGTGTCTAGTTCTGGACTCCCCAGTACGAGAGGGACATAGAACTATGGGAGCGAGTCCAGAGGAGGGCTACAAAGATGATTAGAGGACTGGAGCATCTGTCATATGAGGACAGGCTGAAAGAAACATGTCTGTTTAGCCTTATAAAAGAGAAGACTGTGGGGAGACCTCATCAATGTGTATAAATACCTGAGGGGAGGGTTTTGAGAGGATGGAGCTGGTCTCTTTTCAGTTGTTCCAAGCAACAGGACAAGAGGCAATGGGCACAGACTGAAGCACGGGAGGTTTCCGCTGAATATGAGGGGCACTTCTTTACTGTGATGTTGACAGCACACTGGAACAGGTTGCCCAGAGTGGTTGTGGAGTCTTCTTTGGCGATACTCAAAACCTGCCTGAATGCATTCCTGTGCAACATGCTCTGGGTGATCCTGCTTGGTAGGAGAAGTTGGATCTTCTGAGGTCCCTTCCAACCTTGATCATTCTGTTGGTCATTACCTGGCTTGATCACTCTCCTTATTCACTTTGCTTTTGTTCACTTTGACAAAATGCTGTACTGGCCATTTTTGTTGGTACATGAAACTTCCAGCCTGAAATGCTAGTGACTGTGTAAAGGACATCTATGAATCCTCAAACCAACCCCTTAGACATGGGGGCCTTAGGGCTAGGTTTTACCGATGCTAATCACCTTGGGATTGAAGGTTGTAGTTAGCCTCAGGAAGTTTTTTCCAGGGTCTCATGAGTTAAGCAGGTATAAATTATCTGATAAATGCAATAGTTAATGAATATTATAACATAATTCGAAGCACTGGTAACAAGCATAACTGCATCTCAACACTGCTTTTGGTGCCTAATAGTAGTTCCTAGCTTCCCTACAAAACAGTCAGAGGTTTAGCTTCAGTATTTATTTATTTATTTATTTTGGTGTAAACTGTAATATACTTTTCATAGTATGGGATACCTTCCTGAGGAAGAACACCTTGTTTCAGCAGTCACACAGTTTTTGGTTCGCTAAGGCTCTCAAGACATGTTATTAGTCCGTAGCTGAGATTTTGTCTGCTAAGCAGTTTACAAAAAAAAAAAAAGAAAGCAAATGTCAGCAGTATGTCCTATATGTATGTGTGAAACAGATTTACAGGGAAGATAAACTCACTGCAAACGTACAGTTTTGTCTGATGGGCCCATATACTTATTCCATGGACCAAAATACATGGTTATACATAAGTAAATTACTATCTGTTTTATAGAAATCTCTGGTACTGTTTCATAATTTTTCAAGTGAACTTGGTACCACAACACGCTGGTATATTTTCAACTTTTTTGAATTTTTTAGCTTCTAGCTAAACTATCCTTGTACTGCCCCTGTGTTCACAGCATCTCATTTCCCCTTAGGATGAAGGAGTGAGAGCCAGCTGTAATGACTGATCTTTCTCCCTCTGTGTTTTGCTCTCTTTACCTCAAGCAACTGAACCTCCATCAGCAATTAAAGGGAATTTGCAATTCCCTGGATAATGTAAACATTTATAGTTAGCAATTACAGAGGCTTTTCACTCTCCCTGCCCTGAAGAAAATGAGCTGCAGAGAACTAATAAATACCATTTCTAACACTTTGTAGTATTCTTCCAATCCCCAGTTCCCTCTTTAACCTTTTTTTCTGATATTTCCACCAAGGATGACCTACAAAGTATCGATAACTTTAGGTGTCGATGAAGTTGGTGAGCTCTCTCTGGCTAAATAAATCTTTTTTTTTTTTTTTTTTTTTTCTCTTAATAAATGAAATTGACATGTTTCTCAAACATGGGGGAGTGAAAATTTCAAAAGCGAAATAGAACTCACTTAATTTGACTTCATCTCCTATACCTACATATCTTGGAGTCTTCTGAGGGTTAAAGGTGTACCAGTTCAGACCCTTGTACATATTAGGGTATCTGGCTCTTATCAATTACCAGTTAGTGAAAGCATCTTCAGTGCCTGAAGCAGCAGCTGAGCAGGACAAAGGCACTGCATTGAAGCAAGAGATAGCACCCATCATTCTTGGCACTGTGTCAAAACACTGAGTCTTAATTTATTCATCAATTAATCCCTACCTCCAAGCAGGAAGTGAATCATCGCAGCTGAGCATGACCTCTAGTTATTAGGGATCATAATCTAGATGTCAGACTGACACCTTGTCATTTTCCTTATGAGACTTGTGCTGGAGAGTGGACAAGCTGTGGGGTACTTGACACAGAACAGGATATCTTCAGTACTCATTTCACATCCAAATGTTCACATGCATGCCATTAGAATTCACAAATTTGTCTGAAGTCCCATGTGTAGGGCTATCAGTATTTTGTCAGCAAGCTTTGGAAAAGGCACTCCCAAAGGTCCTCACTCTCCAATCTGGTACTGTAGCTCTCTTAGAGCTGCAAGAGACAAACTTAATACAAATGTTGGGAGTCCATAGAGGTAAATACATAAAGGGCACAGTGGAAACCTTTTAGCAGCTGCTGAAAGGCAGAGTTTGTAGCAACTGCCTGAAAATATTCCCAGAGGGGAATGTTTTCAGAGCTGCAACATGCACCAAGTAGAACTTGAAACTAAGAGTAGTGAAACCTCTCTTGCATTAGTAGGCAGGGACTGTGTGGCTGTTTGCACCACAGGGTTTCCCAAAGTGTTGGAGTGAAAGACAAGAATGATCAGGGATATCAGATCTGTGAAAAATCTCAAAACTCTCAGCAAAGGAATAGCTGCTATTACTTTGAGTATTTCATTCTTGAAAGGCTGCAAAGAGCTTAAAGCAGTCATTCTTCAGCACAGACTCTTAAGATAATACATTCCGAGATGTCCTGAGAAGGCAATTGATGCTTTATTTGTTATTTAGATTTATTAAGTGGTTTAGTGGAATTGAATGTAGGCTTGTTTGCATGGTTTAGCTTCAAACTGGTTGCTCTGGTTGTGGTTTTAAGATGGAGGACTCTGAATCACACCAGTACAAATATTTTAAGAAATTTGTAACAAATATTGTAACAAAATTGTTACATATATTGTAACTTATTTTCACTGTATATATATATATATATTTTTTTTTTTTTTCCACAAAATGAAGCCAACTCAGCAGATATTTATTTCAGCAGAACAGAAGAAATAGAAAAAAGCAGCAGGTGTATATTTTTTAAGGACTTCACCATGGAAAAATGGGTAATGGGTAAGAGTCTTGGAAGGCTGCAAACACTGTTTGGGAATTTTAATCTCCAGTTCCATAAAGATAGTTCTTTTTTCAGCTATGACTATTCTTTTGTTATAGAGACATTCATACTGGAAAGATTTGTAGTTCTTAATTTTGATTACTACTCCACATAATCTTAGGACCTTTACTTTTAATAAGTTGTTTCAAGATTTCCAGCCTTTTAAGTATGAAAACAGGTTTCTAGAGGGTTATCAGTCATGCTGGAGTACATCCATCCACTGGTTCTGTTCTACACAAAGTTTGTTTTTATCTTATCTTGATCTTCATCAACTGATTTTACTCCTCGTGTGGCTTAATAAAATTCATTCTATTATCCCATAGTTGCCCACCTAGTGTTCAGATAGGTCAAGCTTCTCTAGGCTTATTATGCAAATTTCAGTCTGAATACTTTGTCCCATTAATTCACAGCTTGCACTGCAGCACATGCTGTACCAATGGTGCAATTTTAGGTGCTACCATGGTATTACCCTGCAATACTGTTAACTATTTACTCAGTAAATTCATAGAAAAAGACAGGAATAATATGATGAAAAGATTCAAAATCTTCTAAGAGTGACTGGTTGTCTTAACTAACTTTTAAATCTTAGTAAATATTTAATCCATTTATGTAGCAGGGTCCCATGTTGTACTCACTCCTTTTCCAAGAAAATGACATGAAAAGGCCTGATAGTGAAAAGTATCTGAAAACTTGCAATGAGTTCGAATTTTCTCAGGCATTATTATAGGGGAAGACAGAATGGTATGAGGATGTTTATCCTATTGAAAAGAAAACGATAGAGTGATGTGGTAGCAACCTTCAGCACGTACAGGTTGCTGCAGAGAAACACTTTCTTTTTCTGTGCTCTGTGTCTGGTAGGTGAACCATGATGAATCCCAAGCAATCATACGGGATGTTAGAAAGGTCTTGCTAAGGACTGTAAAATACTAGAATGGATTGTCCAGAGAAGGGCATGAATCTTCATCACCAGTAGACTTTTGGAGCAGGCTGAATAAACTGTTCAATGTGTTATAGCATTGATTTTGGCTGGGGCCATTGTCGCTTTCTAAGTGTCTGAGATTTCCTTAAACTCCATGATTTGATGGTTCTGTGGTAAGTGATACCTTAACTTTCCTTTCTTTGAGGCTGTTTATATACAGACAATTTTTTCCTTAAGATCCAAAAGAACAAGGACAATGAAAGAATATTTGTCACTTTTCTATTCAGTATCTTCTCTAGTTTATGTATGTTTTCAGGCCACAGAAGATCCTGGAAGAATCAGTTTATTCCAGATAATATTTTAAATTATCTTACTTTATAGATGTTAAATGATGAATAATTAACCTTACTGGATTTGGTGAGAATAAAACAGGAACATTTCTAAAAGAGAAAATAACATTAATAGAATATTAGCTACAGAATCTAAGATGAATTGCAAGTACTGTTTGGCCTGCTAATGAATTTGACCGTTTTACAGTAGGATATTTTTTTTTCCCAAGGCTCTTCCATCTATGCTGATACTTACGATAAATCTTGACAATTGTAATTATAGGATAATTTACATTTCACTTAAGAAAATCGTTTAAGTGGGATCAATATAAGTATAGGCAATTCAGAGGTTCAAGTAATTACTTAAGATGCCAGTATGTTAAATAAGCATCTATCTTGATTTGAACAGTATGTCAATTAAAGCTTAGTCCAACTATAAGTACAGTGCTGGTTTTACTGCTACTGTCAGACATGCTAAGTAAAGGGACTAAGCTCATCTTTCCTTTAAGTGAAGAACTCAGGAACAGAAGACCATCAGTGTATTACAGAGCTCCCTGGACAGAATATAAAGGTACGATGCCCTGCCATGACTGAGGGAGGGGGTGTCAGTGGAAAACCAATCTGTCATCGCAAGGTGATTTATTTCTTGGTAGAGCAGGAGATCTTCCTGGCCTACAGAACTGCAGTTTAATTTGCACCTCATTGAGCCAGCCAGGATGAAGCTAGCCAAAAATCACTAAAATATGTTTGCTTAAGAAGAAAGAGCTAAAATGTGCTTCCAATGCTCAAGTGAAAGCCTAAAACTTCCAGTAATAAACACTGTTTGTCTATTGCCATGGCAATACAATGACATTCCTGCCTCTATTCTGTCATATTCCATTATGGTAGCTATAGTGCCACAAAGGTACTTTCATTTTACAGGCAAAACCAAAAGAGTAAAGGGAGTGAAACCAAAAGCTTTGGGTGCTAAAGGGATGTACAGCAAGTATACACCCCATCTTAAGTATGGCTTAACTTTGCCAATAGATGCTAAAGCCATTCTCTATGTACAAAAAAAATAGTAAAATAAATAAAAACAAAATAGGAAAAATAGAAACATTAGTGAGGCACAGCTTGCTCTCTCCATCCCTCAAAAAAAAAAAAAACACAACAATAAAAAAACAACCACCCACCCACCCAAAAACAAACAAACAAAAAAACCCAACCCACAATCAAAAAACAAACAAAACCACCACCACCATGAACACACACACACACACACACACACACACACACACACAAACAAACAAACAAACAAACAAAAAACACAAAGGAAACCAACCTTAAGAAAATACCCAGCTTCCTCTTGGCTCCTGTAGCCTATTTGAAGTACTGGTTACCTTGCTAGGGGTGGAAAAGACTTGTGAGGTCACCTAAAACATTACCTTGCCAGTACAAAATGTTTTCTGTTGTCAAGATTTTTTCAAGAGAAAGTCACATTCAGTGTTAGCTTTTTTTTTATTCAGGTTAGACCTGTAATTAACCTCTGGAATGGTTTTAGTTCCCTGAAGTTGTTACAGGGGACACAATCTCTCCAAAGCTAAGGTTGACTCTGGATACTTATAAAGATGATTTTCTATGTTCAGTAATTTCATTTGAACAAAACTTGTCTTTGGAACAGTTAGATTTTTTGGGAGAGGATTTTTCCTTTTTATAGAGAAACTTTATAGAAAGAAACTTTTATAACTATCACTCCAGCTTTGGTAGATAACAGTTGAATTCAGTGGTGTAAATTAATGTGAATTCACTAAAGCCAGTGGATTTACTGGCATGCACTGGAGATCTAGTTCTTCATCTTTGTTCTGAATGTAGGAAGGTATACACTTTCTGCAACATTGTTATATGCTGGAAACTGCTTGTTTGCTAAAATCATTCAGTCACTGTTATTTGGTTTTGCTTCTGTGAGGAGAGGCGGCTTCCAGTGGCTTTCAAGTTTTTAGCCTAAAAGAAACTGTGTTGGATGGTAAATAAGGAAGTGATTTCTTCTCCTGTTCTCATATGCAGAAAATGTCTCCTTCCCAAATGTTTTTTTTAATTTTTTTTTTTATTTTTATTTTTACCTGTGTATGTAAAATGAAGATAATGGTAAACCTTGGTAAAGAGCTTTGAATTCTGTGTTTGAAACATATTGTTACAGATGTAGCCCATGGGTCTTTCTACATTCAAATGGTCTGCCCCCCAGTTTGACAGAGGGAGGTGGCTTTACGGGTAAAGGTTCTTGGACTGGAGGACAAGGTTTCAGACTTTGCTGCCCCACTCACTCATCTTTCAGGCAAGTTCAAAGTTCAGCTCTTTTCTTCTTTGAGGAGACATGATCTGAGGTACTAATCAGTGAGAGGGCTGGTCTGATTCTCAGTTTGGTGGTGCTAATAATAAATATTATGAGTGTTTTAAAAATAATTGTACTGACCTTTAAGAGGGCTGCCAAAATCTGGGCTGGGCATTGCCAGAATTTGCTTTTTCAATTAATGTAACTAAATGACATTATAAAAAATTTACATTTCCTCCCTACCAACTGCCCAAATATAAACTGATCATACCTTAAAGACAAAATATTGTAAGCCTGAAATAACATTTATCATTAGTGAAATCATGTAATTACACTGTGCACTTGAAATAAATTTGCCTACTTTTACTGTAATTGCCAAGAATATTCTGGCTCTTGTCTCTAAAAATCATTGTTTTTCTTATCTCACTGATGTTTCTGAGTGAGGAAGGCAGGGGGTACTTAGGGCTGAGAAAGATATTGATGTTATTCCATAAGCCTTTTTGAATAAACGGCAGCAATTCTTTGCTCCATAAGTGTTTACAGTTTGAGTTGATTAATTTTTTCCAGTGGGAAAATGATTTCACCTGTCTCTAAGTGGCACGCATCTGAGACTCCAGACTCTTTATGGTCTATCTGGATCTCAAAAAAGCTGGAGAAAGCACTTGGGTGTCCTCTTCACCTCCATTCCTCCCCGAAGACCTCCTTCCACTCTGGCTGGCCGTGAATTACCATTTCAGAGGACAAGGTATTGTGGGTTGGAACAGAATTGTGAGGCTTTCCACAGGTTTCTTCTTTTAGATAGAATATTAGGGAGAGATTGTTATTGAAATCGCTATTTGAATCTTTTCTGCTTTTGGTATTCCTTCCCCATGTCCTTCAGATCCTGAACTGTGCAGCAATGTTACAGGAGGGGGAAGGAAAGGGCCCAGCAGCCCTAAGGTGCATTCAGAAGTTTATTTCCAAGCTTGAAATAGATTCCTCCATCTCCACCTCTGTTTTATTTGTATTCCTCAAATTACTGGGGAATTGGTTACAGATGGAGAGGGCTCTCCCACATACTTTGTGGCAAGAGGTGTTAAGAGATGGTGATGCCTCTTAGCTTTTCTAGGTCCTCCCTGGGTACTGATGGTCCAAGAAAACATAATGGAATGGCAGGAAGTTGGATGAATGGCCTGAAGTCCTAGGAAGAATGCCTTGATTCTTATCTCACAATTTTGGAAAAGGCCTAAAAAATATTCCCTTAGTGAGCCATATTATAAGAATAACTGTAAGCTAGCAGAGTACTTTGGCAGAGAAGGACCTGAGAGTATTGGTTGATAGTCGGCTAAATATGAGCCAGCAGTGTGCTCAGGTGGCCAAGAAGGCCAACAGCATCCTGGCTTGTAAGCAGTGTGGTCAGCAGGTCTAGGGAAGTGATTGTCCCTCTATACTTGGCTCTGGTGAGGCTGCACCTTGAGTACTGTGTTCAGTTTTGGGCCCCTCTCTACAAGAAAGACATTGAGATGCTTGAGGAAGTCCAGAGAAGGGTGACGAAGCTGGTGAGGGGTCTGGAGAACAAGTCCTACGAGGAGCGGCTGAGGGAGCCGGGATTGTTCAGCCTGGAGAAAAGGAGGCTCAGGGGCAACCTTATCGCTCTCTATAAGTACATTAAAGGAGGCTGTAGTGAGGTAGGGGTTGGTTTATTCTCCCATGTGCCTGGTGACAGGACAAGGGGTAATGGGCTAAAGTTGCTCCAGGGGAGTTTTAGGTTGTATATTAGGAAGAACTTCTTTACTGAGAGGGTTGTGAGGCATTGGAGCGGGCTACCCAGGGAAGTCACCATCCCTGGAGGTCTTTAAAAGATGTTTAGATGTAGAGCTTAGCAATATGGTTTAGTGGAGGACTTGTTAGTGTTAGGTCAGAGGTTGGACTCGATGATCTTGTCAACCTAGACAATTCTGTGATACTTTGTTCGTAAGGTCTAGACCTATATTTTGCAAGAGTTCAATGCTTGATTATCCACTATAATTATTGGGTTTAAAACCTAGAGGAAAACAGGAAAGGACTGCTTGCTATAAATAGCTGTGTCATTTCCCATGTGCTGAGATGTACTGATAAAATGCAGCCTAGTCTTTTTTTTTCTTTCTTCTTCATTTTTTTCTTCTCCCCTCCCCCCCTTCTTATTTCTATTGTTTCTGTGAGTACTATTCATTTTGTTTTGTCTTATTTTTTTCTTGTGTTTAACTTCAGTTTACAGTTTTATGAATATCAGCAATGCTGCCTGTTGAACTACAACCCACAGCATTTCTCACTGATTATATATCTGAGACTAGTTTTTCAGAAAATCATAGAATTTAGATTGGAAAAGACCTCTAAGATCATCAAGTATAACCATTAACCTAACACTACTAAGTCTACCACTAAACCCTATGCAGCACCTCTACATGTCTTTTAAATACCTCCAGGGATGGAGACTCTACTTCCCTGGGCAGCCTGTGCCAATGCCTCACAACCCTTCCAGTGAAGAGATCTTTTCTAATATCCAACCTAAACCTCTCCTGGTGCAACTTGAGGCCATTTTCTCTTGTCCTATCTTCTCGTTCCTGTCTTTCTATTTCAATATGTGGTCCACGTAAGATGTAAGAAAAAGATATATACAATATTTGTGTTTAAATAAAACCCACAAACACACATTCGTACATGTAAGCAAACAGAAACATAAAATAATTTTCCTGAACTTTCTCGGGAAAGAAACAGGAATAATGTTACCTTATGCTGAACCTCATTTGAGAGACGGCCTTGTCTTTTGGGGAAAAGGGGGAGAGAAAAAATTTTGCCTAGTTTTAATGTAAAAACATTTTTTATTTGAAAATCCATGTTTGTTTTTGATTTAATTGTATGGAATCTCAACATCTTTTTTATTTCTGTACAAAACTGTCAGTCAGAAGCTGTCAGATACAACAACCTTTGGGACTGAGAAGTTTTCCTACTGCCTCCTGCTGCTGCGTTTGTTTTCTATGAAATTACATGGAAATTAAAAATTGTATATGCTCTCAGTTTTAATTGTAATGATAGTATGTTCTGCACTGGTAGTGCAGAACTTCTACTGATATGTAATCCTGACTTTCTCTATGAAACCTGTGGAATTTTGTAAATTTTGAAAGGCAAAGTCTGTGTAAGTGTACTGTACATAGGGGATAGAGAAAATAAAGTATGGCTTTTCACCCAGGCCAAATTAATTTGTCATTCTGATCTCATGCACCATTTTTCTAAATCAACCGACCATTTATTGAAGCAGACATCCATACTGTTCTAAATTGTGCCCCATGGAGACCTTATTCAGTTTAGCTTATACTCTCAATGGACAGCCATCAGTATTTATTATGAGGTCTGAACAGCAGGACGGTCATTTACACTGTTTGGAAGATTCTGATGTAATCCCTTTTACATTTTGTGATGGAAATTACCCCCCTTACACAACTTGTCAACAGAGAAACAAAAGATCACTCTTTCTGTGAACCTAACAATACTGTGATGGAACACCCAGGACTGGATATAAATAAAATGAAAAAAATACATGAACTACCATTAATTTTACTGGGCTTCACCTCAAACTTAGTCTTTCAAATCTGGACTCAATTTATTTGTGCGCATGTATCTATACACGCATACACAAAACATTACAAAATGTTTTTTCATCCTTTTAGTGATTCCTGTAGAATTTATAACACTTTTTATAGCAAAATGAAATATGATAAAATATTTGCAGAACAGAGGAGAGATCTGCAAATATTCTCAAACATTTTCGAAACCTCCCAATTCTCATGAATACGTGATATAACATGGCAGTAGACAAAAGAAATGTTCTTTCATATTGATTGTAAGACCATTTATGTCAATAATTGAACAGGTGCCTTTAACAAACAGGTATATATTAGAAAAAATGTCTT
Organism: Aythya ferina; assembly: GCF_964211825.1. Lineage (NCBI taxonomy): Eukaryota > Metazoa > Chordata > Aves > Anseriformes > Anatidae > Aythya > Aythya ferina. The sequence continues at coordinate 16,699,244 of NC_140300.1, forward strand.
GTGAAGAACATTTAATGTTCATTAGCAAAAACATAAAAAAATAAGGTAACTGAAAAAAATGTGATGACATTAAAATTAACTTATTATATCTCTATGAAACGCCGTTAATTGTTCAGGTTCAATTTTAAATTCTCCAGGAAAAAATGGAAATGTACATGTATATACTAATATTCGGAAAGAGTTATCAGCACTAAAATGCGAGTCCTATTAGTCCTGAAATAAAGTGCATACAGATATAATATTTTGCTTTAAACAACAAGACAGAGAAGATACAACTGGGATCTTCAGATTATAGCTCAGTTTATCTTCTGAAAAGCAGGTCCTCTTCTACTACTTCAGTGCTTAAAGCAGCCATTTTTTGAAGAAACAATTTGTATTAGGGGAATGACTAATTTATAAATAATACTTTAAAAATAGTAGGCAAATACTTTATAAAACTTTTACAATAATATTTTAAGAACATTTTCCTTTGGTTTCAGGTAGTCCTTTTCAGTCAGATTCATATTTACTTTACTAAGTAACATTTACAAAAAGTTAATTGGTTTGATCATGAGGTAGTTATAAGCTTTTTTATAAATGTGGATTTTAAATTATTAGTCTCAACAGCTGCAGTTATGTTAGCTTAGACCCCCCCCCCCATCAGGTGGCCAGCATACCAGGTATTATGAAGCACTCTGAGTTGTAAGCAAGAAGCAAGTGAGGAAATGACACTTCAAGAATTGCCCAACTGCAAAAAGAAATATTCTTTTACAATACTTATCCACCCCACCCCCTTTCCCCTGCATTTTAAAATAATTAGTGTTGTTTTGTGGAAGACTCCTGCAATCCTCACACTGGTGAGACAGGCTTGGATAGAGTATTGCACAGGCAAGTACTTTATGTTTGGTTCTTGACTTATCAAGTTATGGCAAAGGGCAATATATGTTCCTTCTTTCTGCAGCAGCACATTTCTGTTACACATCATTCAGTCTTTAGCTTAACATCTGATGACAACTGGCAATAAAGCAATTAGGAAGATGCTACTGCTGACTTGAATTATAAATACTCAATTAAATGCAAAAAACCTTATGCTCACTGTTCAACTGTACTGTTGCATTGTGTGCTCAAAGACTGGAAATGTCAAAGTTAAAAGTGCCCTTTACTCTGCCCCCTGGTGTATATGCATTACAATACAGTCTTAAATTAATTGATTTCAACAATTTCTGTATAATAGAGTGCAAAATTATACCATAGTTGGGAATTTTAGCTGCTTACCACAGTATTCTTTTTTACTCTTCTCCTGCACAAATTAAATGGTCATGACATTTCAGAGCATGCTCTGTAAATAATATGGTAGAAACACTTTTTTTTTTTTTTTTTTTTTTTGAAAAGAAAACAACTATGATTAAACTACATATTCATAACAAATAACACATATATATGTGAAAAGATATATTGTCAGAGTAAATGCTCCTTTGGAAATGTATATTTTAGAAAGCTCTTATTTAATTTTGAAAAATGCTTAGGAAGAAAAATCTTATTTATTTATTTATTTATTTATTTGAGTCACTGGTCAAGAAAGATCTCTATACTAAAATGTAACAAAACCTGGATTTGGATTTTGTAAGCATTATTACTGCCATGCTATTATTGTAATTACTACATCTTCTAATTTCTAAGTTATTTGCACTTTTCTGTTCCAAACATATTTAAAGAACAGGATTACAACTCTCTCCTTTTGTCAAGTGGCGGATGAAAGCATGAGGTAGGTTCCTAAGTAGTTTTAGTAATTGGACTGCCTTCTGGACTGCTATCACTGACACAGCTAGAGCTCAGGACAACATATACAGGTTGCATTTAAAAACTAGACAAGATGGACACTGCTAGTGGAGAAAGCAGCCTGAAGTTAAAAGAAAACAGCCTGATTCAAAGATACTTGCCCAAAGTCACATTGTATGCCTAAGGCTGATCTGGATGCAAGAGAAGGACTGTTTAATTCAGACTGGTATTGGACAGTGATGTCTTCTAACATGAACTGTAAAACTGAAACACAGAGAGCACTAAAGGCTAAAGAAACAGCCCCATCCCCTGTGGCTTCCTAAAAGTCCCATGAACTGGAATCAGTTCAATTCTTTTGCCCTTTTCAACTATATTAAATATGATTTAGTAAACCCCAACTACATTATCAATAATGCCAGCCAGCATGCTTGACTGAAAGTTATAGTGCATTGGCCAAGCCTGAGAGATTATTGAGAAGATGGAACTGCATAAATCTTTCCCATAGAAGCTCAGCACCTAGTAAACTTGCACTTAGTCGTTAAAGGATGAGATGCTGTTTGCGGGGCTACAATGGAATTTCAAAGCTGAATTTCTTATCTGTCCTGTAAATGAATGGTCCTTTGTTATGGCTAGTAGAAACTAAAATAAAAGATTCAAAGACAAGGATGCTTAGGTAAAACATGAAAAAGCAGTACAGAGCTGTGCATGTTGTTACTGAAGAATTTTTCCTTCCAAAAATCCTCTTTACTTTTTCACAAAGGTCAGATGGTATTTACACGTTTAAGTGGCTTAATGAGCAAAACAAACTTCTTGAAGTTATGCATACCACAGAAGAAGTGCATCAGAATGGACAAAGAGTCAAAGAGACTGTTTACATTTTGTTCTGTTATAACTATTTTTATGTTACACTTCTTAATCTGCTGTCATAAAATGATTCCATTTGATTAGTGGAGTATTATACTCTATTGAGGCAAGGTTTCTGGTGCTTGTGATGCAGATAACTTCATCTGGTGAAAATGAAGAGACACTGAAAGCATACATACAACCCCTGAATGTTCTGTTTATTTTTGCATTTGCCATCTCTGTTAATCGCAACAGGAAAGCCTAGCTTCTAATCTTAATGCAGCATATACAGTGGTTTTGAATAATGACCAGGTGGAATATGAAAAAAAAAAAAAAAAAAAAAAGGAAAACTAATTTTGCCTCTGGAATAAAAGGACATTTTAAAGGGCAAGCTATTATTCTCAGCATCTACTTGTTCTAATTCCAGAATACTTCCGCTAAATTCATTTCCACCTAACAAAATCCCCCTGATCAAAGGTCACAGATCTTCTACACATAGACAAAGTACAACCCACTCCACTTCCTGGAGAGTACCAAAAACTCTCTACAAGTTCAATTACGTGCTCACATCCCTTCCTAAGTCTCTGCTCAAATACATGTTAATAATATGCAAAGATCAAATGAGTCTAATTCAACAGCATATTTATCTTTTTAAAATGTATTCTTGGTGGAATTTGTAAGCTCTGTTGGTTTGGGGATTGCTGAGCCAATGCTAAAAGTAGAACAATCATTTAATAATTTTTATATATATATATATATAAATTATATATATATATATGAGTGCCTTAACATCATTTTCATTGTTGAGAACTGAAAGTTAATAGGAAGACAAACTTATTTTTGCCCTTTTTCTAATGCCACAGGTTCTCATCTGTATATGACAACACAAATCCAATATGTCATAAACATGTTGAAATGTTCTGGCCTTTACAGGTTTCCCAGCCTGAAATAAGAAAATGGGTTATTTAATCTCTTGTCTGGATCAGACTCATTAGGACTGCGGCATGTCTTCCTCATTCACAAATAGCAAGCAGAGACCTGATGTCTTGTTTCTCAAGGGCTCTTAATTGTGTTACATGCTGTTTTCTCAAAATAATCTCTTCCTTGATTATCTGTGCAATGTCAGACTGCCTTCCTCTTAAACACATACATTGTTATCTTTACTTTCACTAGTTTATGTGTATGGTGTAAACAACACCTTCAAAGATTATTCATCTTATGATTGTATTCATCTTATGATTGTATTGTCAAAAGAATTTTTTTTTTTTTTTTTTGGTGGCAAATCTGATTTCTTTATTGAGTGGCCCACTCACAATTTCCTTAAAATTAGTTAAGATGTATATTACGTCACATTGTGCTCTTCAGCTTGGATAATTTAAACAAGTGAGCCATCTGATGTTCAGATCTCCAAGTTATCCAAAATTGTACATTTCTGTCTGAAAAAATGCTGTGAATCTTAGTCTGCATTATAAATTAGCCAAAGACACTAGTAGGTATTGAATAAGATACCAGAAAAAGAATCTTAAGAAACTGAGCATTACCTGCCTTTTAAAATTTGTGTTAATAACATTGATTGAATCATAGCAGAGACAGATCTAGATGTGTCCTTCCTGCAAATTCATTATCTCATAAAAATTAGCAACATACACATCTCTAAACTGAAATTACTAATCAGAACCTCACACAACTCTTCAGAGAACTGAAACACACACATGCATATGTGCATGCACTTGACCATTTAACTTAATACACATGGTGCAAATACCACAGGAAAAACAGTTTTGTTTCCGAAACCTGTGATGAAAGTTAGCTAGATCTGTGGTTTGTTTTATTGGGATAGATCATGGAGCAAATTATTACTCAGTGTGAGTAAGAATACCAGAAGGAGGCCCTAAGTAATTATGCAGATGTATTACGATTAATAAATAATAACCACAATTATTGAAAAATGGCTTAACAAATAAGGTCTTTAATAAATGTTTAATAGTTAAAATCCATGATAAACAAAACCAGATGGCAATATAGCATATTGCCAAGTCCTAGTTGTGCAGCATGGGGTATATAACCTTTATTTGTGGTGAAAACCCAAATGAAACGTCTTGAATGAACTGCTGTTAAGAGAAAGTGATTGGACCATATTTTCTTAGTGACTTTGCATGAATTTACAGTGCCTGTATATCCCCAGAGCAAAGCATCCTCCCCCCCCCCCCCCTTTTCTTCTTATTTCTCAGCCAATTATCTCACTTGCACCCATTTTAGCAATTAGACCCAGGCGCCTTTTGGTGGTTTTTACAGGGCCTGTACTCTTCATCACAAGGCAAAAAAAGAATTTTTCTTAACAACAAGGACAGTGTTTTAACAACAAGAACAATGTTTTTCCTCGTTTCTTCTCTCAAGCAGAAGAAATCTCTGCTACCAGACTATAAGCATCACCATGGACTGTGCCTGGGCACTAGAACTGGATCATTTAGCCCACTGCAGTAACTGAATCTTCCCTGTCAAACTATTGGTCTATAATAACTAGCATCTTTCTGAACATCTCTTGGGTTTGTTTTGGAGTGATCACTGGCAGAGGACCATTTCTAAAAGAAAGTTTTTGTTGGATCCCCATTTGAAAATATGAACACAAACTGTTTTGGTCTATACAACTGCAGTGCCAGAGAATAGTTGAAAGTCTGTTCATCTCAGATTTGAATCAGATTGACATGGTATAGACACTTTGTTGCTGTCTTAGTCCTCCTTTTCCAAATTATTAAAAGATTCAACTGTTTGCACACCTAATGCTTCCAGGAGTGTAACAGAAAATACATTAAAGATGGTAAAGTTCTTATGTATGAAGCTGTGCATTGTTCCTTAAATATCCCAATTAGAGGTCACAAATAATTGGATTTATATAACAAAACACTGTAGAGCAGTACTGATGCAGAGCCTAGCACTGTTATAGAATGAGTAAAGATTATTTTCAGTGGCAATAATAAAGGCTATAAAAGCAGACCTGATAGAAAATAGTCATTTACATGTATATGGTATAAAATTAGCTGATGGAACCCATCATCACAAGTCTTTATTAAGACATTTTGCTCAGAAGATTTCAAACAGGATTAGGATAAATAAATAACCAATGAGGACTAAACGAGACTTGGTAAAAAATGTTTATAGGCTGCAAGCCACCATATAGTTAATAAACAAGACTATAAATAGTCCCTCAGGGCTTCTTACATCTTGTGCTCCTGAAGGTTTACAATTGAGAAGAGCATGAAGTGACCTAGAAAGAGACACGAACTCATAAATTCTAAAAACTTCCAAGATATTATTTTGAACCTTTGAGACTTGATTCTCCTACAATATTAGAAGGATAAAAAGACATTTTTGTAATATCTGGTGAGAAAACTGGTGGAAGGCAAGGCAATACCTAATTCAGTTTCAGTTGCAAAGACTAAGCAGGTGAGAGGTAAAGAACAACGGGAAGAAGTTGATGTCCAAATGCAAATCCATCAAGATGTTGTAAACACATTTATTTTGGCCCATACCACTCATATTATCTGAGACTTCAGTTCATCTGAAAATAATTTAGTGAATACTGTAAATAAATATTGATTACCAATAGTAAATACTGTATTCTAAAATTAAGGACTAATTTAAATACAAAACTCTTTGAATTTTTTTTTTACTAAGTAGAAAATTATTTAAGTATTTTTATTGAATATTTTCAAAGTATTGTGAAGAAAAATGTCCCCTCTGCTGTGGGCAGGGACACCTCCCACCAGATGAGGTTGCTCAAAACCCTGGCCTTGAACATCTCCAGGGATGGGACATGCACAGCTTCTCTAGGCAACCTGTTCTAGTGCCTCACCATGCTCATAGTAAAGAATTTGTTCCTTATTTTTGTTCTCTCACTACAAACCCTGATAGAGAGTCTCTTATCAATCTTTTCTGTAGGTTTCCTTTAAATGCTGGAAGGCTGCTCCAAGGTCTCCCCACAGCCTTCTCTAATCCAAGCTGAACAACCCCAACTCTCTCATTCTGTCTTTGTAGGGGAGGTGCTCCAGCTGTTTAATCCTTTTCATAGCCTTGCTCTGGACTTGTAATATGTCTATGTCCTTCTTGTGCTGGGGGCTACAGAGCCGAACACAGAACTCCAGGTAGGCTCTCACAAAAGCAGAGTAGAGTGGAAGAATCACCTCTCTTGCCCTTCTGGCCACACTGCTTTTGATGCGGCCCAGGGTACGGTTGTCTTTCTGGGCTGCAAGCACGCATTGCTGGTTCATGTTAAGGTTCTCATCAACCAACACCCTCCAGGTCCTTCTCATTAGAGCTGCTCTCAATGCATTCTCTGCCCAGCCTGTACTTGTGCTTGGGATTGCCCTGACTCAGGTGCAGGGCCTCCTTATAATCTGGAGGCAAATATTTAAAAGTAGATTTTTTTTTTTTTTTTTGCATGATTGTAGATGCATTTTTCTTTTTACTAATTTTCAATTTAAAGATGACAATTTAGTCAAGCAAAAAAAATAAATCATAATTAACTGAATCTGGAGAGCTTTTATTTTTTATTTTTCCCAACAACTAAAAGACTAGCTAAATGTTTAAATCATAGAAAAAGGGAATATGAAACAGATGGAGGAGGACTTAAAATATGTCTTCCTCTCTTTCTTGTTAATTTCACCTCTTTTCATGTAAATTTCCAACTATTTGCATTGCCTTTTCTATTTGTAAATTTTTTTCCTCTTTTTTTTTTTTTTTTTCTTTCTTCTTCTTTTCTGTTTATTGTCTCCTCTTGTTCTGTCACTTGCAGTCCATTTTTATTCTCAATGATCCTCACATATATATTGCTCATTTTACATCCATTCTGATTTTCTCCCTCTCTCTGTCTCTCTCTCTCTGTTTTCCCATTCCCAATTCTTCCCACTTTCCTTATGCAGAAAAAGTTTATTAGTGACTCCAAGATTTTCTTACTTGGAGAGGTAAGACAGCTGGACTGAGTCTTAGAGACTGATGTTTCTTCTGAGCAATTCCGGACAGACCAACTTGACACAGTGAGATACTCATGGGTTAAGAGAGAAGGCAATATCTCAGTCTAATGAGAAGATTTCTACTTGCAGAAGAGATGGCAGGTATAAGTGAGCTTTCTTACTTCCTTTTATGAAGTTCTGAGTGGAAATATGCAGCAATTTTTTTCTCTTGCTGCTTAGAGAAACACGAAAAGCAATGCAGCAGTGCAGTAAAGTGTTGTCCAATATATGTATTATTTCTCTTCTGTAATATCTTCATCATACCAGTTCCTAAGAGCTGAGGAAATTACAATTCTAAGAGATAGAATTACAGAATAAATATTAATATTATAATTAAAATTATAATGGATTATAAACGTATTCAGAGAAGTGCTCTAGAAAGTTAATTTCCGCTATAACAGCTGGATTTAAACTGTCAGTACTTGTGTGAGATTTTTACTAACTATGATGGAAAATGATGCTTATCAATAAAAGCACCATGGCACCAAGCCTGTCAGAGTTTAAGAAGCGTTTTGGACTGTACTCTTAGTCATATGGTCTGAATTTTTGTGTAGACCTGTGTGGAACCAGGAGTTGGACTCGATGATCCTTATGGGTCTCTTCCAACTCGATATATTCTATGATTAATATACATTTGAAATTGTACTTTCACCACATCATATCAGAAACAGCCCCAAAGAAATGAAGACATGGGCAGATATTTTCAACACATATGAAGACATGGGCAGATATTTTCAACACATTACCAATACATTCTTTGCATTATATCGTCACTTTATAGAAGTTACTCCCTTTTCCAAGGGGAGTTTCTTGCCACTGTATGACCTTGGTTCAAATCCAGTATTACTTTTCCCACTACAGAGCTTTTGTAATGTTGGCTATGGGTAATCCTTTCATGTAGGAATTGGGAAACCTCAAAGAATACAAAGTGTTGTCAAAACCAGAAATGTCTACATGTTCACAATAGTAAACAAATGCAAAAAAAAAAAAATAATTATCTGATTAAATGTGTTTCCATATTGTGTCATTAAAACATATAAAATTAAAGCTTACACATTTATTACCAAATTTCTCCCTGTAAGAAAAAGCACACCAACCTCATGTTGAAACAATGAAATGTGACACCTCCAAACTATACCTTTATTAAGTTTAAAACAAAAACAAAACACAAAAAAGGAATAACAAGTATGTGTTCGTTTCATAAGCATCTATGCTATCAGCATATCAAGTCAGGGGCTTATGTCAATAACAAAACTTTAGTAAATTTTGTATGAAGTACCCCAGGTGTGCAAAGTACTGTACAAAAAAGATCATAAACACAGTCTCTGCCCAAAATAGACTTTCTAGACATGACACTGTATGATTAAAAGTGAGAAAGATGATGCAAAATGTAGCTATGAAACAGAAATTAATTTTCCTTGTCATTTTTCTTAAAACACCTTTAGTATAAATAAAATAATTGCTGGGGAGCCGTGAGAACACCAGTGCAGTGGATGTAGACTGCACAGTGGACAGAGCCACCAGGCCACTTTGGCAGAAGCTGTAACATTCAGGTACTCCAGAAGTGTCTGTGCTGCCATCCTCCTCCTATGCTGGGCTATGCTCTTTAACACATCTCCCTGAAACTGAAGTCACTAATGTTCTACACTACACTTTTCAGCTAGATCTTGTTGGCCAACAGAGTGAGAGAGGCTTGAATGGGAATCTAGTAAGTTCCCCCTCTGCTGTAAATGACAGCATAGAAATAACTGTATCTGCCATGGAGCTGCCCCAGTGGTGTTTCAGTGTCTTTTCTCTTCCACACTGTTCCCACACTAGTTCTGTTTTCAAGGTCACTATGACATTTTTTACAGTAGACACTCAAAGAAATAACACAGAAACTGGCTGCAGTTACAATGGCCACAGTAGCAATTTCAGTTGTTTAAAAGAGCTAAAATAACCAGAAAGTTCAATTGGTCAACAGCCTATTTATCTTGTGATTCAGACATCATTTGAAGATAACGTTTCCTGGAATTGATGCATATCTGTATATGGGCTGAATCCAAGAGAGACCTCGTGATTTTTGTAATAGGGCAATCAGCTAAGCACTACACTTGTATCTGATCTGCTATCTTAGGCATCAAATGAAGAGTTAAGAATTTTTCAAGAGGTAGATGTAAAGAATTTCAAAGAATAAAAGTTGTTGTTTTTCTCATTTATTTGTTATTCTCCAAAATCTTATGAATTAAAAAGCTGTTATTCTATTCCTTGCCGTTCATGAAACTTTAGTTATTAAGGATTTTTCCCTATGGCTTTACTCTGTGGAGGGTTTCTACTTGAGTAGTATTTAGTCACATGTAGATTTGAATATCATTAATAAACTTCTGTATTCTGTTCCCCAAAGCTGATTCACGACTGCACAGAAGTTAGTTATTCTAGGGAAAAATGATGAAAAACTGTGCACACTACAAATACTACGTGGCACTATTTTAGATTCCCTTTATATTGTTGTGAATGACTTAATGAAGTGCAAAGAAAGAGGGCATCATTAACAAAATGGGAAATAGGTTTCCCCACCTGTAAAATGGAGATAATCATTCTCACTTTTCCTGAAGAGTATTAATAGCTACTAGAAAAATGTGCTCTGGTTTTATAATTATTACTGTTAGAAGACTAGCAAAATGAAATGATTTATAATATGCTTTTAAATGGATATCCAGATGATGGAACAAATACGTTTTAGGGCTGTCTGAGCACAGTTTGAACACTAATTAACTGGATTAGAATCTGATTTAATTAAATTCTCTTTGTGTGAAGAAAAAAATCTTTTGGATGAAGAATGCTCAATTATTTTTATTTATTTATTTATTTTTATTTACCAGTTAAGCAAAACTGAAAAAAGGAATAATGAATTCAAACTTAGAATACTTGTGGGAGGAATATATTAAAGTTAAATTAAATTGGTCTCTGGACCAATTGAAACCTTAAAAATAAGGTCACCTAGGTCTGTTACCTAGATATAATCTGTGGATAGTTAGGGTCTGGCGGCTGGAAGATGTCGTGTTGTACAGAAAGAAGGAGCCCTCCCTTGATGGGCAGTAGCGTGTGGTCTGTGATGTAAGCAAGTGGTAGTGACGTTGTGGGCCTAGGCTATATAACACCATGTGACTCGACAATAAACGCCATTTGCCATCCACCACAGTGGTGTCTGTGATGGACCAAGCAGCCTGGGGTTGGTCGCTGTGCCTTTCCTGAACCAGGTCGCCACTGCCCCCTGAAGGCAACAATAATCTGAGCTGTGACTGTTTATGTGCATATACCCATGCAGAGACAGGACAGGACTCTTCAGTCTAGATTGCCATCAAACTATTTTATAAACATGTTTTCCATTCAGTTGCTAATTGGGAATAAAGAGGAAGATTTTCGAGCAGAATAAAGACTCCATTTCAGTAAAACAGATTATAGTATTTTTCTTATACTGGGAAAGATTAAAGCATCTATGCATTAATTTTTACACAATAAAATCCTTGTAGATCTACCTTGATGGTGCAGGTAATAGAGATGTAATTACTTGGCCTGCGCTTCAGTTCAGCCACCATTGAGAGCACTTTGGCCTTGGAAGCTGCATAACCATGGTATCATGGTGATACGCCCAAAGCAGTAACCCTGGGAGAGGCTCCAGAGTGGCTCTGACGTACTTACACATGTATATACGCATATGCATATACGTATATATGCATATATGCATATGCACACATGCACTCATGACCATGGCCTGATTTCTTAAGTACTTCGGGATTTTGAACACTAATCTTTAAATGGGTTTTTATTTTGTACTTTCCTCATGCAGAACAAAAAATGAGATTGCAAAGCGTATGATTTAAATAATTGCGAAGGCATTTGAAAGTTCTGTTTTTACCATATAAGATGTGATTTACAGTATTCTAATCATAAAGTGTGTTTTGAAGTTACAGAAGACTTTAATGGGAGATGAGAGAAATTGAAGCAAAAATGAAACTGCAAAAATACACTGCTTTTCTTAGTTTAGTTAATTTCCCACTGTGTTTGAATTATATTGTAGTGTTTGAATCTATGTTGCTTTTGTGAATGTTATCATGTATTAATTCACATCAGAGTTATATGTGTAATTGTATTTACTAGCTTTGTAGCAAATTGCATTTGGAGCCAGCTAGTGATTAAAATATAGTTCCTGAAAAGTACTGTTCATTAAGCTTAGTAAATATTCTAGACCTGTGTTGACTTCAGCTGATTAACTAGTGACTTGTATCACAGAAGAAAGAACTTTTATTTGAAAGCACTTATAGAATATTCAGCTTGTGGCATACCGTTTACCACAGTGCATACTTCCCAAAGAATCACCCACTATAATATTTAACAATAAGGCATGAATAATGATAAAAAATCTTATCTTATGTAACTGTAAAACAGATATTTCACTTGCTTATTCAAAAATACAGTATTCTGAACATGATCATTTGTGTTACAGTGCCCTTTCACAGTATGTTCTTGTTTATAGAAAACCAAGTGTTACTGTGTTTACTATCTCATAGACATATTGAATTAAGTGGAAACTCAGGAATTAGAAACATTTCTGCAAGAGAAGGAAGAGGGACAGGGTGACAGTGACCCTTCAAAGGACAGAATATGATACTTAGCTTTCTAAGGGCCCCAGCTGCAAAACTGATGGCCTGGTTTTCAGACCATTCTCACAAATTAGTTTTCATTTGCAGGTAATGTGATTGTGGAGCTCTGATTTACCAACATGACTTTGGGGATCCTGGCTGACAGCTGAAGGTGATTCTGTTGGACCTGGTCTTCTGAAGAGTTTTGTCATGCTCAAGACAAGAAAGAAGGGTCCTCCAGGAAAGCTGGTGTTACACACTGGTCTGAACAATCAGGCTAGCTCAATGCAACTACTGGCCATAGTGAACTTCTTCTCAGTTTTCTTGAACTTCTCAAAGGCTACATCTCCATTAGTAAATGAAGAGGGCTTGAGAATGGCCCTGGATAAGAAGGCCTAGTGGAGTGGGACAGTCTGCACCCCTGCAGCTAAATGCCTCCGAGGTGCCTCCTGGGAACTGCTCTGGGAAAGCTCTGCCTCTTGAGCTGCACCCAGGATCTATTCAGGAAACTGTTAGCTGGCAAAAAAAAGCAGGATGCCAAAGACAACTCAACCAATTTATTAGTGCATGCAATTGTGTTCCTGTGCCTGGGAAAGGTTCTAAGCTTTAGCTGAACCCACTAGTGTAGGCACAGCCTACTTTCACAGCAAAAGTGCTATGTTCTAAGAGCTAGCAAGTAGACAAAGGAGGTGATTTTGCTCAATTTATGTACCTGTAACTCAAATACACAGTAGATCACAGGAATGTGTAATTAAGTTTTTGCAAACAGTGTCTCATGAGGTTGCTTTCTGCAAATGTGATTCAATTCTGATTCAAAAGAAATGTAACCATACTTACTGAGCCAGTGAATGCAAGCTAATACATTCTGTTTATGAGAAGGAAAGTCTTTAAATCATACAGATTCTGAGGTAAAGAGCATTACAGCAATGCATGTGTTGATGCTCATGGCAAAATTTTGGTCCCTCTGAAGCCATTTTAACTCCAGTAGAAGTAGGGTTTGGCCCTGCTGCAACTCATTGTAATTAAGCCTCTAATCCTCTAATGAAGAAGATAAAAGACAAAGAGACAAAGGATTTTATACAAAGATTTTTTTTTTTTTTGTAACTATAGTTTCTTGCTGTGAGGGTTCTGCAATTTAATTTAAGCATGAACTACTTCAACCTTTGCTGAAATAGCAGCTTGACTGCAGTTTAGCTCTAGGATCCCTGCAGACAAGGCTCCCAGGAGAAAAGGCCTGCCTGAAATATCTTGAGGAAAGATTAAAAGCTTCAGTAATGTTCCATTAAACCTTGCTGCTTTTAAAATAAATGGACACTTCATTGCTATAAGACATTTTACCTGTAGACATTCATTTGGTGTCTCATGTTTTTAAATGACTTTGCCCCTATTTTGCAGTCAAACCTCAAGATATTACAGGAAAGAAGGATTAAGGAGAAATACATATAATGACTGGTAAGATCAGAAATGATAAGCAGAATGAGTCAAGCTCAAATTTTAATTTCATGTGAAGCTTGGTGTGGTTTCAGGATGTTGTTGTTGTGCTTGGTAGTAGTAATTCATTAAAATAATTAAATGTGGCCTAGAAACTAAGAACATCCCACCTATGTCTCTTTGAGATGGCCAGATTAAAGTGTGTGGGTTTTTTAATAAGCACAAATGGATATGTGCTAAGTATTTTTATGGAAACCTGAAACCATACATCATTATCCTGCCCATATGTTTTATAAACAAACTATTAAAACTTGGAGCATATTTAAAACTCTTAGATCTTTCTATCTAACCTGACTTATCTTTTAAGTGAATTTAGGTGAATGACCAATTTTAACTTCAGAACAAAATTTACTTCTACTTCTATAACCTTCAATTTCACCAATATTTGTGTTAATTATTAGTGTTGTGACAGCAGATGTGGTCCCTGCTAAGTAATTAGTATATCATTGTTTCAGACAGTGTGCACCTGTATAAGAAGGGGTGCAGGCATTATTTCATAAAAAGTAAAAGTATGCTGCCTTCATGTTTTTACTAATATGTTAAAGAAATTGGAACTTCCACTTCAGCTGTTGCTCTGATGTTTTGGGTTCATTTGCGCCTGATGCTCAGAAACAGGGATGATCAAAGTACAAACACAAGTGGGGTTGTGTAGGAGGATACACTATCCACCTGTATCACTGACTGTGCAGCTTATTACAGGACTTATTTCTGTATATTTGAGCCACTCAGGTAACATTCAGGAGTAATTTTTCCATTCTCTATTTTTGCATTTCTAAAGGTAGCAGTCACCTATTTTTAAAATTTCAAGTAATGAATCTTGGGAAATGTGCAATATAATTCTGAAAGCACTGATTTTTTGATTTTCAAAAAATCATCAGAAATTATTTCCAAAGTCTTACCTAGCATTCCATAAGGTCTTGTCCTCATTGTGGCAGGCTTGTATCTATGAAACATCAGTTCCAGTGGAGAGGAACTGCTACAGAAAGCAGTAGTCATGGACAAAGAGGTGATCTCACAGATGGTAAAGGTCAGTCCCATGATAAGAGCCCAATTAGCTGGGATGACACCGTGCACTTGCCCATTTCTAATGGGGAGTCAGTGCAGAGATTGGAGCCATGCTGTGATATGCTTATGGTGGCCTCAGCTGGTGGGCAGCTGCATTTGTGTCAGATGGAGATTTCTAAGGAATGCATGTTTTCTTTCCTGGTTATGTTGCAGTAAGCCAGCACAGGAATCAAGTACGTTGGCATTCACAGCAGCCAAAATGCTGATGTCTGCCCTGGGAAAGAGCTCTGGTCAGCTTACGAGCAGAAAAGTGTGGTGTATTTGGATATCCAGGTACAAATTGACTTAAAAGGCTTTTAGGAGATGCCCCTAATATAAAGGGGCATTGTACAAAGTATAGCAGGTGATTCTACTTTGTGGATATTCCCATTACAAGTCCAGATGCTGACTGGGCACTGAGAATCCTGAGAGATGGCTCTGCACATGTGTGACACGTAGGAAAGCTGCTGTCCTCAGGTGGGTACAAGTTATTAGTAAGGCAGAGGAGTATTTTTGTTCTTAAGAAGAATCTGCCCCTCAGATATGCAATAAAAATTAAGAAATGATGACTGATCTGGCAAAATCTTCATAGCCCTAGCTGATGGACTCCCTGGGCTCTGTGGATAGGTGCTGTGTTTGACAATGTAACATAAACTCTAATATATATTGTTGTGGCTTAACCCAGCCAGCAGCTAAACACCACACAGTCATTCGCTCACCCTCCCCCCTCCCTCTCTGGAATGGGGGAGAGAAACAGGAAAGTGAAGCCTGTAAGTTGAGATAAAGACAGTTTATTAAGACAGGAAAATAATAATAACAACAATAATAATAACAATAATGATAATAATAGTACTACTAATAATGCGTACAAAACAAGTGATGCACAATACCATTGCTCACCACCCGCTGACTGATGCCCAGCCGGCCCCGTCACCCCTATATATTGTTTAGCATGACGTCAGCTAGTATGGAACACCCCCTTGGCCAGTTCGGGTCAGCTGTCCTGGGTCTGTCCCCTCCCAGTTCTTGCTGCACTCCCAGCCTGCCCACTGGCAGGACAGAGCAAGAAGCTGAAAAGTCCTTGGCTTGGTGTAAACACTGCTCTGCAACAATTAAAACATCAGCATGTTTATAGCACTCTTCACATCCTAATCTAAAATATAACACCCTACAAACTGCTAGGAGGAAAATTAACTCTGTCCTAACTGAAACCAGGACATAATATGTATGACTTTTTTTTTTTTTTTTTTTTTTTTTTGACCAGGGTTATAGAATGGGCTTATATTGACCTTCTGAAAGTAAGCCTTTTATTCAGCCTTTCAGTTTGCTATGTTTTGTTTTCTCCTAAAACTAAGACAAAATTTTAGAAGTGAAAATATTCACGAGAGCTGTTTAGAAATATAGAAGAATTCAGATCAAATGAGTTGTGATTGAATAGTCTTCACAATTGTTGTAACAGGAAAACTTAATACAGAGTTGCCATGGTGACTGGTTCTTTGGCCACTGGTCTACTACATTAGAGCCTTTTAGCTCAGCAATGTGCTATTTGCAGATGATGCCATACACGATATTAACAAGTGGGTTGCCTCCATATCTCTAAAATTACAGCACTTCTCTTTAAAGCAGAGAGATGCAAAGCTCATTGACGTTATTTAAATAATCAGTGACTTGCATGATATTATTTCATGGAAATATTGTGTTCATATAGTATTGAAACATGCTTATTGCATCAAAACTTACTCAGACATTGCAGTCATTGCTATGGAAAGGTAAGCAAGTTTGAATGGAGGCTAGGAAGATGAAAATCTGGCAAACTGACCTTCCAGGTGAACTACTCTGCTCAGTTCTAGGGTGATTTGAACTTGTTTCCAGGTGGCCTTATTCAAACTAATTCTTCATTAGAGCACTTGGCTAACACATAATGTCTTTTTACATTCCACAGTGGGAGATATCACAGTGCCTTGTCCTGTGTTTTTTCTCTTTATCCTCTTTCAGGGGTGCTTTGAATACCAGGTTTACAATACACCACAAGAAGACCAGTTTCTTTCCCTTCACAAAAGATTTATATTAATTACTGTTTAATGAAATCTTGTTTCTAAAAATTGCATGCTCTATTTTTACCATGTGACCATTGCACACTGTTCTGTAGCATAGTTTTAATGGAATAAAAGGAAGCACACTAAACAGGAATGCAGAAATTAAGTAAAGGTAAGCCACTTAATAACAGTGCTTGTAATGAATTTCCTAACTAACTGGCCCACTTCATAACCTGATAACATAGTCAAGGACTTAGCTAGAAAGACTCTTGATCAGGCAATGGGCTGAAGCAAAATGAGGCAAAGTTGTAACTATTAAAACCCATTCTGGCCAGACAAGTGCCTGGGGCACTCCATGTGAAGGCTAATTTGCCAGCTAAGTCAATATATCATTCCAGTGAATGAATGCTAAAATACAGCCTTCCTCAGTCCACCAGTACTGTTTCAAATGCAGCCTGAATACCAAAAAGATTCTTAGATTTTTGCAGGGATTTAGCACGAGGCTTTCTGAAGAACAGCTTTCAGTCATGTAGGTGACCCAGAGAGGCCACAGCCCACATTCCATGGTAGAAAGATTGGTGAAGGTCCTGAAAGCACTGCTAGCTGGCTGAATCAGAATGTACTGTCATCACAGTATGGCACTATTGCTTAGGTATCTTGTACTGGTCATTCCTGCTAGAGTGTAAAAAACATCACACTTGATTTTACTTTTTATGAAGAAATATTTATTCTCCATGCAGAAGTCAGGTCTCCAAATGCGACTCCACCATTGTGATATTCTGTAGTTTCTGGCACAGAATTTGGGTTCAAGAGTTTGGGGAAGCATCTCAGCATCCATAAGAAATTGATATATATACCAGTATCCATAGATTTTGAGATTTTGATGTTGTTAAGTGGACAAAATTCATAATGCAGTAAATGATCCAGCCATATGAGCTTGTTTGGGCAGTTATTTTTTTAAGGTTGTGTTTAGCACAAGAGAGCTCTGGGTTAAGGATTTGTATCAATATGTTTGGAATTTCTTTTCACAGAAGGACGTAATCTTCCCTTTCCAGGTATGATGTGCTTCAGCTCACTCTTCTTCCCACTATGTACGGGAGCTAATTTTATTTTATTTTTTATTATTATTATTATTATTATTATTATTTTTTAATCTACAGTTCATTTTAAACCCAGTAAAATGTATAAATAAATCAAAATGTTCCTTTGGGTTTGTCCTACATTGCACCAATTTGTCAGAAAATGACATGTTGCTGAAGCAAAACAAGAATGGGAATCTGAGACTCATTGCCGTGCATGAAGACTAACAAATTAATAACGTGAGACACTTATATTCAAATCCAGAAGTTAAGGATGATCTGGGGTATAAAATTTGGATATTAAATAAACATATTGCATCTATATATGATTATTCCAGGAATGTGAGAAACATATTTTTTCCAAAAATGTTATTTGACTATGGTTTGTTTTTGAAAAAAGGTAGACTTTCAAGATTTTTAAACATGGCAAAAAACAGGAGTGTTGCCTTATACTCAGCTTTAGTGATTAGCTACCATCAATTGCATTGCTATAGTGATTTTTATTTTCCAAGTTACATTCAATTTCTCTGCAAATCCCTGAAATTTGCCTTTGCCTATTTAATATATATGCGATTTAGATATGCAGGAATATATAATTTAGTTCTGCAGGAGTATATTCCCAGTACGGAAAATATGTTGGGCCTCAAAATATTGAGAAATGATCATTTTTTCCGTAGAGATCCTGCCTTTCTTCTAAAAAACAATAACAAAAACAAGCAAACAAAAACCAAACACAAAAAACACCACACACACACAGAAAAAATGGCACTTTACTGATAATGTGAGCGAAAAAGAGCAAAGAAGCAAAGAAACGGTATTTTGTTTTTAATACAGTGTTTGTTTCTTACCTGGTCTGCAATTTTTATATACGAATACTCTAGTACTCAATTAAATGTTATTGCAAATATATTGCCCTAGACACAATTTCTTAAAAAAATACAACTTTCCTTATATTTCAGTATCTTTGGAATATTTCCCAAAACCTGCTGAATTAGTAGGAGTACAAGGATTATAGTAACACATGGAGATAAATGAAGTCCCTGGTAGTAATTTGGCATGGATCTGCATGGGAAAAATGCCTGGGTAGTGCATGAGCGAGAAGGCTCAAAAGCAATGTATTGCTGCTGCTGTGGCCACTGCCAGGGGTCTGCCTCTGGGCAGGTGGTTGCTGCAGCATCACCCTAGGCATCCTGATGGCCTTGGGCAAAGGGAGGTTTGTCCTGCTGCTCAACGTCTGTACTATTCAGCTGGAACCTCTGTAACCCAAGGGACCTTAGTAGTCCCAGGAGGTGCTGAGCAGCTGTCAGGACAGGTACCTCCATCTTCAGGCCAAGGGACTATTGAACTCTTCAACAGGGAAAATCAAAACCCTCAGACGGTATGAAAGAAATTATTCAGATGCTTAAGAAAAAAGGCAACCTTGAATGATTAAGAACTGTGTGTGTGAGAGAGGGAGAGAGAGAGATTAATAATCACATGACTGAGCATAGTATCCAATACAATACATAATTCATGAACTTGCAGAAAAGAATGATTCACATCTCCTTGGAAAATAATTAAGAAAGATGCCTGGTGATGGTAAGAATTCACCAAAGTCCATCATTCTGAAAGAGAAGCAAAATATCTCTGCATTTGTATTCTACTAAAGCATTCTAAAATTCTTTGAAATGAAGGGCAATGAAACACCTTTCAAACAATAATCAGTCTCCAATATCAGAAAATAAGTTCCCAAAATATCTTAAATGACATAAGCAACAAAAGTAAGTCATGCAGCAATCCACAAATCAGACAAGAAAAAATATCTTTTTTTTTTTTTTTTTTTTTTTTTTTTCTAGGAAATAAAGCTTTCCTAGTTTTTGTTTTTCAAAACAAGCTGAAGAGGTTCAGTCTCTTGTCAGGAATGGTTGGCCAGTGCTGTGTTCCTAGTAATGATTGTTTCTCCTCTTCCCAGAAGGACAGGAGACGTGTTTCCTTATCAAGTTATGAAACAATACTGGAAAATTTGCAATTGTAATTAATGATGGCTGAGGTCAGTAGTTCAGTAATGTGAAAAGCTAAATTTGAGAGGTGTTGGAAGCATTTTGCGATGCACTTGCCCCAAAATATTTTCATTTTCTTCTATGCCAAAACAAATTCATTTGAGAAAAGTCTCTCCCAGTTTATTTGCTGAATGAAATACGCAATTTGGAAGTATTAGGGATGAAACACAATGTTTTTATTATTAGCCAAAACATTTATGTCCCAAATTTCAATGTAATCCACCAACGATTTCAGAAAGCAAAACATAAAAATGTGATGCCTTGCTCTTTGTAAGAGCCAAGCAAAAGAGAATCACAAATGAGTCTGAACCACCCAGTGCTTGGAGAAGGGTCTTCACCTACTTTAACAGTAGACCATGTCTACCCATGGAAATTTTGTGACATTTTGCATTTACTCTGAATTGCAAAATTTCAATGAGACGTGCAGCCATTCTCAGCCTGAGCATTTTAAGGGGGACTGTGCTGAGTGAGTAGTCACCCATTCAGATAAGGTTTTGAAATGTGCCTTTAAAGGCAACAGAGATTGTTGATAAAAATACTAAAATAACAGTGGGGGGGGGGGGGGGGGTGGTTACTGTCCTACCATGGGCAGCAAAATGGCTCCTTGCAGCTCTGGATAAACACCAAATGGCTACAGAACTTGCAGGTAATAATCTCTTTTCTCATGAGTTAGCATCACAGGGAACAAGAGATTAAATGCAGTGAGTTCTTCGGGTAAGAGGGAGGAAAATTTACTTGCATGAAATTAAAATTTACCTGGGATTTTTTTCATAGTATATTTTTTCTAATAAGCTTGTTTGTGTGAGTTTGTATTTGCATTATTAATATTTCACAATGGAAGTTAAAATTTGGTTACAAAACTCATCTAGTTTATTCTGTATGATAACAGATTAAATAACTGCTTCATTATGAAACAACAAATCGATGCTCCCTTACTGATATTATGCAGATAAGATGAATAGGCGCATGTAGGAAATATCTGCAGAAGAATTGTATATGTGCTGTAGAGAAGGTGCTTTTCCTTCGAATATGTGGTTAATGAGAGACATCAAACATATGATGTTTGCCTTGCTAAGCATTGCTTGTCAAGAAAGAAAAGGTTACTAAATATTCACACATGCTCTAGCCTAGCTGTGTGAATACTCAGAGGTCAAGACTGTTGCCTTAACAAAAGAGCACATCTCTTGTGAAGAGCAAAGACCAGCTCTAGTATTGCTGTATTTCCTCCTGATAATGGTAATTACTTTGCTTTGTCTGCTTTGCATTGCTTTTTCTGAATTTAACTAGATGAAAGCCTTCAGCCAGTAATGATAGCCAGCTCTCCTTTGGATCCCTGCCAGCAACCTATAATTAAAGTGTTTTCTTGTGAGAGGACCACTGTATAGTACCTATTGTGCATTATGTCCTTGGAACTTGACTGCAGTAATTGAAAAAAATCTCCAATTCGTACCTCTTTCTGTAGCTAGCCACCTCATGGGACTGTCACAAGTGAAATTTTATAACTGCATTTTACGAGAATGTGAACATGGACATAATAAAATATCTTAAAGTGACTTAGGCTAACTAGAATGAAGAGACTGGTTCCAGAATAGAAGTGTTTACACATGGGATTATCAGGAGTGCCTACTGATCTTGGGCACACACCCAACATTTATCTTTTGAGTTTTCTGACACAGGCAAGATGATAAAGTTCAAGTCTTTTTCATTATGTAAGTTAATATTGGTGAGCAGAAGGATTTCATAGTGGTTTCAGTCTTTTGAGAAGTTGCTGTATGCGTTCATCTCCCTCAAGCAGATGGGATTTTATTTTGTTTTGTTTTGTTGTCTATTTGTTTAGTAAGAGCCAGAAGGAAATGGTAAAGCTGGAACGATTTCTATGGCTGACAGTTGTGGCGTGTTGGGTTTAGATGACCTCTACCTTCAGTCAGTTAAGATGTACCCAAAAGTCAAGAACCAACCAGCAGTTAACAAGAGGAACAATCATTATTTGTCTTTAGTTGGAAGAGAACCGGTACAGGTACACAGGCTATGATAAAAGGAAAGCATTAAGAATGCAAATAAGAAAGTTGCCTTTTACATTAATTCCTAACTGTTGTATTGTAGGTAAAATTTATTTTGGATGGATGAAATAATACTGTGTGTATTGTTTCAGGGCAAAAGGATTGGTTTACACTGCTTGTCTGAAAGGAATACCTGGGTGAACGAACAGTCAAACCTTGCTGAAAATTTTCTAAGTAGCGATTGTAACTTCATTGTTATTATTCTATATTTTATCATTTATTATTATTATTATATTATTTAGAAAATATTGATAGGTCTGAGTGTTCACTAAATTGTTCAGGTCAGGGGCCAACAATATCCATAGAATATTGCTCCACACTCAGTATGGCTCAGTAGATATGTGGCTAAAATTAATTGCTACTGAAGCAGAAAGTACTAAGTATTTAAGTATTCATGTCTTAGTTCTTTTCCAAATGAAAGCAGGGAAATTTGATACGAAGTCTCTGTTTAAAATCCTAAGAAATCCTAAGGCTTTTTTTTTTCTTTTTTCCTTATTTTAAAGAAAGAAACTAAAAGCAAATCTATCAAGTTACAGGATGTTTGCTTCAGAGCTGTGTATTTTTGTGTTATCTAAGCCAGACATCTGTGGTAAGACAGGTTAAACACCTTGCTCCTGGTGGCTTTCTAATCATCATTTTTGCATGAATGACTCTTTAGAGGTGCAAAGTCCGACCATGTTTCTAGAACTACAAGGAAACAGAAATTCCTTTTTCAATGAGAAGTATTCAGAAGCTTTCTACAGATTTTCTGAAGTGAGCAAAGGGTTTTGGAAAAGGAACATAAACTCTGAGGATCTTTTACTCACATGGAAGCTGCTTTGACAGAGAATTGATTATTCTCTTGAGTAAATCAGGATTCCAAGTGTCATTGTGCTGGCAAAGTCTATTTATATATAGGATCTGCCAACATCCCATTTCTTTCCAGAAACAATGCCAAATAATCATAAATGATGGCAGAACACTTCAGTTTGGAGAAAAAAAAAAAAAGAAAAGAGAAAAAAGTATCAGTGAAATTAGTTTAAGAACTGTTTAGTTAAAATCTGCTGTTTAATCCTCAGTAGGGTGTTGTGCATTCCAGATTACATGGTGATCTAAGGAATCATTAAAGCCAATAGTCTAGTTCCTTTGCCCAGAGGAAAAATGGGCTCAGAAAACAAGCAACTTGGAAGACGGGCTGGAAAAAAAAGACATTATGGAGTATGTTTAAAAAACATAACAAAACACAAAACAGCAAAAACTTCATTTGTTTATACAACTCAGAGTACATTATGAACTTATTCCTTCCATGTACCAAAACATATGGTTGATAACCGTCATGGGTGGCTAGAATTCTTGGACATATGAGGTCTCAAAGATCAGTAAATTTAGTTTTACAACAGAGATTTTTCCTAGAGATTCTCACTTTTTTTGCCCATTACTGATTCTTCAAGGCCAGCCTTCAAGATGCCACAAGGAGATGAGCTCACTGTCTTCACTTCCAATGCTCTGTCCAAATCACACATCAAGCTGCTGCCAAACATAAGCTGGTCTATAATTACACTGCTCCACAGGCAGGACTGGGAGACAGGCTGACTTTCTAGGCTGCTTCAAGTATGGATATTCTTTTTCTTACCAAGGTAATTTCCTCTTCATTATTGCTGGTACAGTGACCAATACACTGGTACAGTTATTGCTGGTACAGAAGACCAAGAGACTTTCTCCCTCAGCTGTAGATGAGTGCAATGGAAATAGGGGATCTCTCCTAGCTTTTGAAGAGTAAAAGATGGTGTCTAGGTGTCTTTTCCCCTTGGCTAATGGAATACAAACCAGAGTGAAATATTTTGGAGTCCAACATGTGTTTCCTATGGATGCAGTGCCTGCATATAAAAATGGAGCTAGGCAGAGAGATTCAGTGAATATTTTATTCCTCTTTTTTTTTTTTTTTCTTTTTTTTTTTTTTTCTTTCTTTTCCAAGCAAGTATTCACCTCTTTTCACCTCTTCAGTTTCATCATTTTTTTTCTTGTACAACGTCATTATACTTATTTAGTATGTTAACCAGCTGCTTATAAATTTCTGTTATAGTTACCAATTTTATGCTTCTATATTACAACTAATTATATTGTATATAACAGCATATAAATAGCTGGAGGATGTTTCAGACAACTTTTGTGTGATCTTTTTTTATATTTACTAACTGTACTTGGACCCATTTCTTATCCTATTTCTTTTCCTTTGTTTATTTTATAATTCATTTAACTGATTATATTTTTCCCTATTTTCCACAATGAAATACACTACTGAATATTTAAGAAGGTTTTGTCTTGAGTAAAAAAAATCATATAACTTCCTGTCTATCAGACATCAGCACAAAGATTTCTTTAACACAGAAATATTAATGATATATGAGTTAAAGTAAGTTTGGAAGTCCAAGATTCCCTCTAGAGATCACTATTTCAAAATTTTTTCAAAGTCCTTATCGATCCAATGGAATTTCTTTGATTTTAACATTTAACTGAAAGTGGTATAGGAATGAGAGAACATTTGCAGAATGTAATTTTGATCCAATTCCAACAAGAACATCCTGCTTTTCTACAGATGTGCTGTAGTACCAATTGATTATTGCTTTAGCAGAAAAGCTATTTAGAAATGTTCCAAGATACAAAACTGACACTACAACACAAATTGCATGGCATTGAGCTATACTGTCTTTTCTCTTCGTTTATCTTGCTGAAATTAAATATGGCCAGAAGGAGTGACACAGCTTCAGTGAATCTTATGCTAATGCTTTCCCAGAAAATGTTTTCTTTTTTCCCTAAATTATTGATTGAGCTATTAGAGGTCTGAGATAAAAATTTAATTAGTTGTTAGAGGCTTCACAAAGTATGACCTGCTGAAACATAGGAATGGAGTTGAAAGAGAGCCATCTGACTACAGGAATTGCAGCCAATAGAACAGGACCCTTATAGGGGCAGAAAGTTAACATCTGTTGCAGAATTCTAGTGTTTTAGGCAAAGTGATTTTTAGTTGAAATCTGACTGATGTTTTTTAGCTGTCTGTATTATGAAGTATAACAAAATGTGTAATATGTTGTCTTGAATCATGTGTACTGTCATGTTGAACTGTTAATTTCATATTGGAGTGTCCTTTTCTCCACAAGCTAAAACTCATCAGTCTAACGGCATGTATTATATAAAACAGTACCCGTTGTTTTCTGCTACTGAGATTTTTATTTCTGGATGCTTTTTTTTTCTCTGTATTCTATAGCTTTTTACTTGAAATTGGGAGAGGAAAGTGGGCTGGAGTTGTGAAAGCAACAGAAGTTGCTTATGTGCTTGCCTGTCACTAAAAAACATTCCTGTAATATACTTAAAATAGAAAAAAAAAAATCATTTCCTACTTTATGTGAATTCAAATGACAGTGAGGCTCAGTAATTCATGGTTTGTCTTCTTGCCTGCCTACTTATACAGAAACATCTCTTTGTCCTACCCTATTGAAGTTTCTCATAGTTGTACTATGTGTACCCATCTCAGACTGTAGCACTGTTCTGATGATTTCATTTCAGGATGAAAGCTTGGACTTAAGCGAATATATTATCACCAACTGCATGAAGTTCAATAAGAGCAAGTGCCAGGTCCTGCACCTGGGACGGGGAAACCCTGCCTGCACGTACATACTGGGCGATGAGACGCTGGAGAGCAGCCTGGAAGAGAGGGATCTGGGGGTCGTGGTGGACGGCAAGTTGAGTGTGAGCCAACAGTGTGCCCTGGCAGCCAGGAGGGCCAACTGTGTCCTGGGGTGCATCAAGCACGGCATCGCTAGTAGGTCAAGGGAGGTGATTGTCCCGCTCTACTCTGCGCTGGTGCGGCCTCACCTCGAGTACTGTGTGCAGTTCTGGGCACCACAGTATAAAAAGGACATGAAACTGTTGGAGAGTGTCCAGAGGAGGGCTACGAAGATGGTGAAAGGCCTTGAGGGGAAGACGTACGAAGAACAGCTGAGGTCACTGGGCCTGTTCAGCCTGGAGAAGAGGAGGCTGAGGGGAGACCTCATCACAGTCTACAACTTCCTCGTAAGGGGGTGTCGAGAGGCAGGTGACCTTTTCTCCATTAACACCAGTGACAGGACCCGCGGGAACGGGGTTAAGCTGAGGCAGGGGAGATTTAGGCTTGACATCAGGAGGGGGTTCTTCACAGAGAGGGTGGTTGCACACTGGAACAGGCTCCCCAGGGAAGTGGTCACTGAACCGAGCCTGTCTGAATTTAAGAAGAGATTGGACTGTGCACTTAGTCACATGGTCTGAACTTTTGGGCAGACCTGTGCGGTGTCAAGAGTTGGACTTGATGATCCTTAAGGGTCCCTTCCAACTCAGGATATTCTATGATTCTATGATTCTGTGATTATCTGTATAATTGTTTCAGGAAAAGTGACTTTCAGCAGATAGAAAAATAAGAGTATTAGCAATTATCATGTTTTTATTGTAGGATTTGCAGAGTTTAGGAAGGTTTATCAAGTCTGATATGATGTCATATCTGAAATATCCAGCACTTAACATTGTCATTGGGATTTAAACTTTTCTCATGGAGCATAGGAATTCCAAAAAACAAACAAACAAACAAACAAAACACAGCGAAAAGCCAAGAGCTCCATGTAATAATAAGCTTTATGGTAAGCAAGTAAGTGTTTATGTGATACTTCAACAAAGGGGGATTGGAGCTGCTCTTCTCCTGGTATGCAAAGGTAGATGTGGATAAAAATAAAGCAATCTTCACTAATGATATTATACTCTTCTGCTTTTGTCTCCAGTGAGGTTCAGGTTAGATGACAAAACACACGGCACCAAAGAACAAGGGCAGCTGTTATTGGTTAGGTAAACAGAAAGTATTGTTGAATGAAACAGAAAGACTCAAGAAGAAGAAAGAGTAAGGAATCAGACCAAGGTGGCACCAAGGGTTCAGAAAAAAATAGGTTGCCACAGCAATAGGGTTGGCTGAATTGTAATTTATAGTTCACAGATATATATATATGTGTGTGTGTGTATATATATATATTCTTTTTAATTTGGCTTAGTGTCAAATTGGAACAAATCCATTCTTTTTTTCTCTTCTTTTTTCTTTTTTTGAGAAAAATTTCTTCAGAAAACAAAAATTCCAGGAAAATGTTTTGGAAACACTAACATACTGTGTTTCCAAAACCACACATTTCCCTCTGACCCTGCAGCTGCTAAATGGAACTGGCGTCCATGGAAGAGCTTTGTAAGAAGGCGAGGTCTGCAGCTTGGCTTCAGGCTTTAACATTTTGGGTCAGCCACCATGGGCAGGCAATAAATAATAGTGAACTGTAAGAGGTTTTAGATGAGAATTTGTGTTAAAGATACCTTATGTTTTATATGCATTTTTATATATTTTAAAATAAATATCCATTATAGTATCCATTTACAAATACCTAAATATCTAAACAGTATCCATTTACATTAAATGGTGTACACATATAAAGATATACATGTATACATTTATCTATTCATCCATAATAGTTTGTCTAGAAGGTTGTGGATTTGCCTATAGAAGTTTTGTGTGTGGCTGTTGACTTTTTCACATCTTTGCATAACAACACTAAGCATAATAACAGCTGACTTGCTCTTGTTTTTTTTTTCTTTTCACAAACCATTTTGAAAGATATCCATAGGTCATCAAACATTTACAATCTATAGACTAAAAAAAGTAAAGTATATGACACTCTGCAATCTCTTCCACTCATATTTTTTTTTTTTTTTTTCCCTTGGGAGATGTCAACAAGGCCTAGAATGTTAATGGTTAATTTTTTGTAACATTCCCTAATCCCACATTTTTTTTTTTTTTCCTTCAGTTTTTCTCTGAACACTTCTTTTCCCCAAAAAATTGGCTTCTCAAATCCACTGTATGATTATGCTTTTAAGATCCAAGCACTGAAACAACAGTTTTTTTTTTTGTTTGTTTGTTTTTTTTTTTTTTTTTTTTTTTGTGGTGTGTGTGTATGCCATAGCAACTAAACAACACAGTTTAAATTAAGAAAATTTAAGTGTTCAATACTCACACTTTTGTGATTTACTTGTACATTTAAAATAAAAAATAATAACAATTAGAAAATTCCCCAACAACTTGCAAGGACATAGTTTAAAATAACAAAGAAATTGCAGTCTGCTGGTGGATAATAACATGCACCAAAACTATGAATAGCACACATCAATTGCATGCAATGAATCATTCACTCAGATTAACAGTGAAAGATATAGAGAGTGAAAGATATGAAAGAAGTGGGAAACACACAGAAATTGAAGAAAATATAGAAGGCCCAGATTTTTCTGGCTAGGCATATACAAGACTTTTAGAAACATCGGCAGGCGTATTTTTGATTAAAAATTTTAGTGAGATTCTCTGTATGAAAAAAAACCCACCACAACTGATTGTCTTTTTCTTTAGCTAGCAAAAATCTTATTGCATGGGAAATTTTCAGTTGTTAGCTGATCACTGTTTTGCAGTCATCAGCAAATACTTTCACCTTATGTTCACTGTGATTTGAATTCTGAGCAGTTAAAATGATAGGGAATTCAAAGATGTTAAAATCCTGACATAAGTTGACATATTTAGGAAAATTTTCCTAGCTTTGTTGATGTTTTCTGTAAATAATAGGGTTCTTTATTAGTATTTTTTTTTTATCGCATTAGGTAACTGAAATGTTACATATCAGCTTTTCCAATGACTTAGCTGTATAAGCTCTTGAAAATGATTGAACAATGATGTCTTTGCTGGCAATGGAGACCTAAATGCACATGAAAGGTGCTTTTCTGCTTTCTCTGAGATTGGCTTAAGTATTTTTGTAATTAAGCTACTAAGACATGAATAAACAAGTTACTACATTTTAGTATTTTCAAAATATTTGAAGGCACAACTGCACTCACATTCAGTATGCTTTCACTTAGGTATTTGTGGATGATTTTGTATTAGAAGAACTCAGTTTAATAGAAACTTAATAGATTTTAAACATTCTAATAAATTTCTCAGTAGAGTAATTACACTACTACGTTTCCTCTCCCATTCTGAAAAATTTGGAAACAGTATTTGAAAATGTGTCATTTTCATTTTTTTTTTTTTAATTATTATTTTTAATAATTCTTTCTCACAGCTTGAATAAGTTTGCTTTACTGTTTGAAATCTGTGCTTTGTTCCTTAGTTATGGGACTACTCAAGAGAGTCAGTCACAGGTTATTTCCTTAGTTTCCTTAGATATTTATATTCCCTGATATAAATTCCTATATATATTCCTTGATATAAACTTTATAGCAACCTTTTGATGAATTTGGAGGAAGAAAAGAACACTTTTCTTATGTATGCTTTTGAATGCATCCAATAAGAATTTGCTTTTCTTGAGCAAATACTGAGAATTCATGAACATTTTTAAAAGTAAAATCATAAGAAATTAAAATGTATATGAGACAAATTAGGTACAAAGCCAAGCAAAATATTTCCTTGCCTTTTGCAGCAAGTCAGTAAAATACCTAGGAGAAGAATTCTGGCATCTTAACATCTTTAACCCAAATTTAAATGGAGTTTAAATTAATAGCTAATGTTAACTACCAAATATAACAGTAATAAGAGAATTTAAATGAGCAGATGCAAATCATAAGCATTCTTGTATTTCTGTGCATATCTAAGAAAAGATAAATATCTATCAGGAACTTGAATACAGATTAGCTTTCAGGATTTGATTCTACTTTACCTTGCCTTGATATTCACTTTTAAATAGGTGGGACCTCTCTATTAAAAGAATTCACTATAGCTCTAAGATCTACAAACTTTTCCACAACTCACTTTGCTGTGTACACTATTATGTACCTTTTCTGCAGTTGGTCCTTTGCAATTTTTGCTTATCTGTGAAAAATGAAATGTAAAACTGAACAGTTAATCTTGCATAAATATTTATAGATAATAAAAATGGCATGTAATTTGATACTTTTCTTAATTTAAAGAAAAACATTTGGTGAAATCTCAGTTATATTAATTGAAAAAAATTGGCAGAGTTCCCATTTTAAAGGTGTCAGTTTGCAGTTGCATTGTGATATAATCTTATCCAAACTCTGTACAATCTGTTCCAAGGCAAGGGAGATGAAGGAAGAGAAAAAACGAAAAAGAAAAATGCATATGCAATCAACAGCTAATACGTGCATGCAAGAGAGAATATTTTTAGTTTTAAATGCATTCTGTTTGGAGATATTTAGTTTGAAATAAATTTTTGGAGTGCATAACATTTCATATGATATGAAAGAGAAATCTTGTTCAATAAGATTTTCAGTGGTTGCCCTTTCTATAGTTTCACCCTTATTGTTCTCACAAGTCTCTTGATTGTATTTACTGTGAAAAATTGATTTATGAGAATGCATTCAGGGAATTTTAGTTGGGCTATTTTACCCTCATATCCCCAGATATTTGTAGAGGAAAAACCTCAACCAAAAAAAGCTGTAGCAGTGTAAAAAAAAAAAAAAGTTTTTTTTTAAAAAAAAAAAGTTTTTTTTTTTTTTTTAAATTTCTTTTCCTACACAGAGGGAGAAAAAAAAAGTGTTTTTTTTTTTTTTTTTTTTTTTTTTTTTTTTCTCCCTCTGTGTAGGAAAAGAAATTTTGCATATACTTTGATACACTTTGTTATGGAGTGGAAGACTGAGAACTAAAACCTGTTCATGACCCTCAGGTATTGTATTCAGGATATGCATTCTATCCAATCCCACATTTCTTCCTAACTAATCCTATTCAGCCAATTCCCACTTAGAATTTATCCTTCAGAAGATACAAATTGTTTCTTTTTTACTGGAAGGGGTTGTTTAAGTTGTTCTGTTTTGGCTGCACTAGCATTTGAGGAAAGAATCGTGGTAAGCGTGACTATAGGATTCTTCAGGTCTCATGGGAAAGACTTCAACTTGCTTTGAATCCTTTGTGGCTGGGCTAAACAATAGTAGTATTCAAGCATGTTATTTTTAAAATACCATGCACATAAAATAAACTGATCATACTGCAGTTATACCCATTGTTACCATATGTGTGTTGTATAAGCGCAATGAAAATCATCTAGTAGGGAGAAAAACATTGCTATGTAATGCAATGAGAAAATAAAAATCAAAGGCACTCAATGTAATTTACAACTTGGCTAATGGATGGTAAAAGTAATGAAGTTTTCTTCAGAAGAACTTGCAAGACAACACTGAATGGGGAACACTAAATAAATCTGAAGAATAAAATTCAGGAAAGAAAGTGAAGCTCACAGAAGTCCTAGTACTTGTGACATTATTCAACAAGATAAAGGCTATGCATTCTATGCATACTACTGATGTGTTCTGTAAGCTGTTGCTACATCTCTCTCAGGTTATAACCCTTGCAGCACAGTGACCTGAACTGTTCCAGTCACAGTGTCTCTTTGTGATAGTAATTTAATAGTGATTTCAGGAATATAGCGATTTCATACGCAGTCTGCAGTTAGACTAGCATCTTCTCCAGGACCTAGAGAAGTTATGGTTCCTCCTGTTGTTTTTGTAGGCTTGGTGAGATGCAGGAAACATCTGGGTCCCCTTCCCAAGCTGGAGTTTAGGATGAATGACTCTGATAGTGTATGTGAAGGCA
The DNA here is from genome assembly GCF_964211825.1 of Aythya ferina. NCBI lineage: Eukaryota > Metazoa > Chordata > Aves > Anseriformes > Anatidae > Aythya > Aythya ferina. The sequence continues at coordinate 16,730,847 of NC_140300.1, forward strand.
ATCAGGTAGGAAATCAGCAGTTTTAGGTTCTGATCACCAGGAGAAAGAGGTAAAGAAAGAGAGAATGAAGTGGAAAAAATTCAGAAAAGATTCAAATTTAAGTTAGAGATTGTGAAAACAGGAGATGCAAGAGAGAATGTAGGCTTGTTGAGTCTCAGTTAAAACTTTCATCTCTGTCCCTCATCAGTTTTGTGCTTCCCAGTCCTGGTGTTGGCAGTAGGGCATGTTCTTTCTCAACACAGTGTCAATGGTTCTTTCTGACTTTCAGAATACCTGTGGTGTAACCAAGCATCCAGAAAATGTGTAATGGAAGACAGGCTCTGTTTGCAACATCCTGTTATGCTTCCTTCTCTGTTAGGTTTGCCGTTACTGGGCAGAGAAATACCTGATTCATTCCAGTGCTCATAACCTTAGGTATGGGACTGCAGCAGAATAACTTTGAGAGATGCAAGAAAGGTAGGGAGACAAAACAAGTAAGCAGGGTGTGGAAAAACCAATGTGATCAGAAGATGGATGTAGAGGTTGAGCTGTACTACACTTTGACATCAGTTTTACGTCTCTTCTGCTCAACACAGATCCATGGCCTAGGACACAGTGATTAAAACCCGTGATTCTTCAGCTGCACTAGAATCAGTCACCCGACTGAAAGAACAATTTCTCATCACCACTAAAATTTGAAAAGGGATAGCACATGGGCAGAATTATTAGTTTCATCTTAGTTTCCCTACTGTATTAGAGAAATTGTTACTGTCATTCCTGGTTTACTTAGGCAACTTTTATGTCCCCACATCCCAGACCTACTTGAGGCAGTAAGCTAGAGTGATATTCCTTTACCTGATATATATATATTTTTTTCTCTCCTGGCTGTTGCCATGGAATCTGCCACTTTAGTTCTGTTATACTCAAACACCTGTTAATCCTCTGACCTTTTCTGCAGGCTTGATCCCTTGATCACCCTCAGTGTTGGCAGTGAAAGTACAGAAAGATCACAATATTCATTGTTGCAAGGCCTGCAGGTTTCCACCCCCACACTTCTAATTATTTTGTGACTTTATATTGCTATAACACTGTCACTTAATTTTCCAGAGAGAAGCTGCCTTGTTAGATTAGGACAGACTTAAAGAAATCTGTTTAAACCTGATTCTCATTCCACCAAGAGCCTTTTCTCTCTTTCTCAAATTTTTAATGTTACCTTAATGAATGTCTTTTGTCCTTGAGTATTTAAATGTTTTTGGCTAGCGATTTTCAAAACTAATTGACTTGGCACACTAAGTAAGTCACTAAAGTAGCAATAAGACTTTAGTCTGTGTTGCTCATTTCCTTCTTATTCTTTTCCTCAAATATTGATGCCACTGATTAACCTGAATCAATTTCTTTGTTGTTGTTGTTGTTGTGCTCCTGAGACAAACACAGCAGAAGGTTAAAACACTGACATACTGGAAAAATGACAAAAAAGATACAAACAAAAAACAAAACACAGAACAGTTAAATTGTCTACAGAATACCCTAATTTTGTGTCTTCGGTATGTTAAGTCAGTCTGAGATGAGACATCATAATTTTTTTTTTGGTAGGTTTTAGGAAACAAATGTAACAAATGTAACAATGACTCAATGGCTCAATTCCTTCACTGTTCGGTAGATTATCTTTGCAGTCAACTGAGTAAGAGTGAAGCTAAAGTTATTAATGTTTCTTTTCTTTTCTTTTCTTTTCTTTTCTTTTCTTTTCTTTTCTTTTCTTTTCTTTTCTTTTCTTTTCTTTTCTTTTCTTTTCTTTTCTTTTCTTTTCTTTTCTTTTCTTTTCTTTTCTTTTCTTTTCTTTTCTTTTCTTTTCTTTTCTTTTCTTTTCTTTTCTTTACCATGTTAGGAAACCAATGATAGTGTCAGCAGTTGGGAGTAAGTTAATGTTGCACTGTGAGAGTAGCATGTACCTTTAACTGCATTTGCTGGTTGTAAGAGTTGTTGGGAATTCTGGGATACTTAATAGATAAAAGCTTCCTAGTTCTTTGGCTCAGTTTTCTTAGTTTTAGTTTTCAGGATGTCTTATCTAGGTGCTTGCACATTTTCAAATATTTGATTTTCTTTTAAGTGTAGTCTTAACTCAGAATTTCCTGGCATTGTCAAATAAACATGGGAAGCAACCTTCCATTTTCTGCAGAAGGGGAAACAAAGCTGCTTCTCAAATTTTATACTGCTTTGGTCTCATACCAGGAGTCCCTTTTAAGATCAATAATGGCTTGGTAATCTTAATTATAAATAATTCTATTTATGCTCTTCTGAATTTGTATTTCTCTGTACAGGTGTATTGCTTAGCAATACTAGCTCTAGTGCACCTGGAACAGATATTATCTTAAAACAAATACTGAGCACTAACCTTCCTTTCCCTTCCCAACTCCTCCCAAACCTTCAGGTAGCTAGCAGCTGATAGATCTAGTTTCTAGGATACCAGTGAACCAGATGGTAACACACACACACAAAAAAAGGAAAAACATGTTTTCCTTGCACTTTTAAAATTATGTTTTCATGTTGTTCATCAGATAGGTTACGTATAACTTGTGCTAAAAACACATTTAATTCCAGGAAAAAGATGTTGCTTTTCAAAATGTCAGTAAAATACCTATAAGAGTTTTGAGATGTAAATTCCTAGCTGTTAAAATATGCTGTCATGCAATATAACAACATTTAATACATGCAACTATGTAATTATGCATAATAACTGGTGATCATTGTGTATGCTGATAGGAAGGATACGAGGGGGGTGGGGAGGCTGTTGTGTGTTCAGCTGGTCCTCTGCACCTGCAGAAAGCAGACAAGTCTTCTCACTGTGGAGGAAACAAGATAATGACAGTATGATATTAAATGAAAACATTAATTCTTTGGAGTAAAATACAAGGAAGAAGTCTATCAATTAAGATGTGTTATTGTGAACATTGAAATGCATGTCATCTTAAAGAAAGCTGAAAGATTAGTTGAATAAAATCTGTAATTCACTGTTTGCCACATAGTTGCTGAATCTATTATTTCTACTTTAGAGAAGATTTACATCATCTATTTAAGCTTCTGTTTGTGATAAACTCTTTATATACATATTAAATTCTACTTGGGTACTGAAGTAAATAATGAAATCATCAGCCTGTGTGATCTAATATTTTAGCCTAAAAGAAAAACAAGGCACTATGAAAACATAATTGTACTAATACTGTGATTCACAGCAAGTGTTATTAGCTCAGGCATAGTCCTGCATTAATTTAGCTAAATGGCTTTTGGACAAGAGGTGGATTGCATCCAGTCAATTTGGAGTGTGGGTAGGGCTAGCCCACAGCTTTCTACATCCAACACACTAAGCTAAGTTATTTATAAAAAGCAACTTAATGTGTTTGGGAAAGATTACATTCTGCTGAAATATTTGTGCTAACATTGGGATGTGGATACCTGCCATGTGGGGCTGATGAAAGAGGGCATAAACTACTCCCAGAGATAAAAAACACTTTTTTCAGAGAAGGAAGCACCCTATAATGCTGTAGCTCTCAAGAAACCAGTACATTACCAACATTTTCTCCAAGACTTTCTGCAATAAATAACATTGGAAGGAGGTTAGCTGGGAACTATTCCTCTCACTAACAAGATTTATCTATCTTTAAATTATTAATGATATTGTGTCACATTCTTTGTACTTTGAGTCTTGGACTAGGATCTTAAGCAAAGATGATTCAACAGTGCTAATGGGCAGGGTTCTTGTGGCATTTCAGAGGCCACTTCTGTTAGTTTCACAAGTAGAGCTGTCACGTGCAGATATGAAGACATAGGAGATACAAGTATGGGATGGAGCAAGCCAGCATTCCATCCTCATATTTAGGCTTCAGTCAGATGTGATGGCTAATCTCTTTTTAGTGGGAAACATGTCCTGGGGACATGGTAACAAATTAACTACTTTTCATTTGTTAATTTGGCTTCCTTACCTACTGAACTTTTAAAAAGGGCAATAGACCCTACACTGTAGTACTGACAGTGGATAGTGCTAGCAAGGTTTTCTTTTTGTCATTGTTGGTATCAGCACTGTCACCTAATTGTCACAGTAGCTATCTGAACAGAGTCTTTGATTTCAGCATAATGTGATAAGAAGGCAATGAACTTAAAAGCAAAGTTTAAAATAAACACTTTGAAAGTAAGGTCAGAAGAAATTGGCTTCAGACAAATACTGATATTGTAAGGTTAGACTAGTGTGGAGGGTCTTACTGTAGTTACTGTTTAACATTTAATCTGCTGAACATATATCAACAAGTGCATCAATAAGATAATTGTTTGTTTGCTGTTCAGCTCTTAGAACATTCCTGTAAATGCAGAATAGCCTAATGACAACCAATTAAATTGTGAAGATTTGAATCAGTAACTACGTGCAGAACCTCAGCAATGCAATCCTTACTCATTGTCATATTCTGGATTGTTGACATAGGTGCAGGAACAGTGTACAAGAATGTTTTTTATTGAATAGACAGCCCATCTGCTTCTAATAAAGAATATATTAATGATAATTAAATACAGTAGAATCAAGAGGGAGAACACAACTCATGTTCATATCATACTAGAAGAACATTACTATACAATTAACATTAATATGCAATAATCATTTTCACAAACTGACAATTCCAATCAGCACTGTAGAACTCTACAATTAAAGCATCAGTGTAATTAAGAGCAAAGCTTTCTGATAGCCCACATTACAAACAAATGACTATAAATTTGAATAATGTGCTCATCATGAAATTGGCCGTTAATCAGATCATAATCAGCGTTATAGTCAATCCCCAAAGAAGTGTGTTATCTGACTTAAGAACAAAACACTGCCCTTCAGTTAATCTACAGAGCAGATTAAATGCAAGTATATATATATTGTATCTTGGAGTCCTCATTTTCTGAGTCTCTGTTTTTCCCTGTCTATGATTCTGTGAGTTTTGTGTGCAGTTGAGGTAATGCGTGTCAAAACTAGGTAAATGGAAATGAGAAGCTAGGCACTCAGGCACTCCTGATAGATATCCAAATGGAAAAAGAAAAAAAGAAAGTAAAGTACAAATAAAGGCTACTGATATTGTTAATTTCTTTCTCTTCAGTTATGTAATTTTTGACTGTGCAGATTTTCATTAAACAGAATTATTGGTAACATCAATTTTAAGCTCACTCTTAACAGAATATTTTCATAAATGCCTTGATAGTCTTAAGTGTCATGAATGAGTTCTCAGGCTGTATTATTTCTGAAAGGATTGTGGACATGTTTGCCTACTTTTTCCTTGGTATTATCTAGAGCAATTGTGTGATGAGTTGTATCAGTTTCTTGATCTCATTGCAAACTTCCCAGCAGAATGTTTTCACCCCAGAATTACTGCAGCTGAAACAAAGCAAACAGGGTAGGGAGGGTAGGGAAGCAATATGGGGTGAGGGTTTTAAAGCAGGTTCAGCAAACCTTGAAAGTCATTTGAGAGTTATTTTGATGTCTACTAAATGCCTTGTTCTAAAACGTGAGCTTTTTGTAGAGACTGTATGTGATACATATCAAATGTACCGTATGTGAAGTTTAACAGACAATCATTATAAGTGACAGGAATATACAGTATGACAAGACTTGGAAATAATTTATGGGAAAAGAGAAATATATTCTGATGATCTTTCTCTTTTTTCTCTCTCTCTCTCTTTTTTTTTTTTTTTTTTTTTCTATTTAATTTAATTGTAGAAAACACTGAAGGTTTTTTTTTTCTCTCTCTCTCTCCTTTTTTTTTTTTTTTTTTTTTTTTTCCTCCTTACTAGTTGTGTAATTTCAAGGCAAAAGAAGCATAATAAGAACATATGGAACATGGATTTTCAAAAAGAAACAGTTGGCAAAGCCATGCCTCAGATTACTGTCAGAATATCAGCCTTTCAGCAGGCTTGGACTAGAACAGATGGGAAAAGTCAAAACTGGTAGTAGTTTTCCATGCTTAGCACAGGAGAGCAAGTTAAGAGTCTAATTCATCTTTGGCATAAAATGATTTTTTCTTTAACGGTCTTTATGGCCAGGGTCTTTCTGTACAAGGGGCAGAGAATTGCTATAGTGTATACATATATGCTAAGACCTATGGCCTCGACTATGAAGACTGAGGTAGGATATGAAGGATATGAGTCTATCTGTTGGTGGAGCACTGGGCTCCATTTCATTCACACTGCATGAAATGAAAGCAATATGATGAATAGGATGAATAGGAATAGGATGAATGGCTGTGCCTTGCTGCAGGACATGTTTCAACAGGGTGCCCAGCTTTGATAGGCTTCATTTTAATGACATGAATAATCCCTTTGATTTCAGTAGCTTTAGTGGGAAGATTAGTGGGAATCTTCATGCACTGTAATCTAAGCACATGGTTCAATTACTTGGTGCTTCTGTCTTACTGGAATGATGATGCACCTCTGTACTGAACTGACTTTACAGGCTCTCAGCACTTTTAAAATACAACTTAAACATATTTCACCTTAAAAAAGTGACACAATTGCTTCTTGCTGAAATATAATATCCTACCACAGTAGCTAGTGGACAAGGTTCTTGGCTCTTGGAACAGGAGAGAATCTGTTCTCCACAAACACGTAAATGCTAAAAAAAAAGGTGAGAGAAACAGTGCAGTTTTCTCATCTTTTCAGTGACTGTACCAAATTTTCAACAGAATGACAAGCATTAGGCTGGTTTGCAGGGCAGATGTTCTATAAAACAAACTGACAAAAAAACCACAAACAACAACAAAACCAACACAAACAAAAAGAAGCTATGGAAATATTACTTTAGTGAATCTGTGTATTTAGTGAATTTTGTGTATCTGTGTATCCTAGAGGATTGCAAGCCTCCAGTTACAAGCAGATTACATATGAGACACAAATATCACTTGTTTTGTTTTCAAATTTAAAATATTGAAAGCAAGTCACCTCTCTGGATAACAGTACCTGTTTCATGTCTTTAAGAGAGTAGAGTAAGGGAAGCATGTGATGAGAGTTGTAGTTGATTGCCTTTGTAATGCCTTAGTATAGGATCAGTCCAAATGAGAAAATAATAGGAAATCTTGCAAAATATCACTTTGCAATTCAGTTTCTGATTGCCTGCATCCAAAACAACATTTAGGGAGGCAATTGGTAAGTTGCTATCTCAAAAGTAAATAGAACTTGTCTTTGAGGGACTACTGAAGATTTGATTGTCTTGCAAGTTTCCAACATCCACCTCTGCAGTGATTTCAGTAGAAACTTAGGATAGTGAATATCTTGCCAAATTAGGTGTTCTTGAACAAATGGAAGCCTTCTGGAATAGGGATAGGTTTCAGAAAAAGGGATATTATGTTATCAATTGGCATATTGATCTTAGATGTTTTTCCCTGAAGGAGGGAAAAACCTTTCCCTGGAAGGGTTTGATTAACACAACACCTGTGTAGACTTTACCATTTAGCCTTCTATGGTAGTCGGTTAGCAGTGATTGCTATTGTCACTAATTCACATTGCAAACACCCTACTTATCCCAAATTAGCAAAAAGCAACAACATAAAATATGCTTATAATATACTACAACACATATTTAATAGCATACATTTTTTCAAATAAGACTAATTGGTGTTATCACTGTTTTCTGATATTCCCCAATTCCTTATATTTTAACCAAAAGTACATGCTTTTGAGATTAATATCTGTCTCCCACTGCCTGTATTACTGCAAAAGAGTTTTTGTATTAGACCTTTACTAGTGGTTGGCAGTAATCTGCCTAAAAATACCTCTGAGTGTTGCATGTCCATGAGATATAAGACTTGTTTCTCTTGTGGAAAGGTATTCAGTGCAAAGACTGAGCTAACTGAGAAAAATGATACATCCACACAGTTCATTGAAGTACCTCTCAGAATGGCCTATTAGCTTCAAAGAGTTGATCTAGTATCTGATTATAGCAATTAAGAGGCAGGAGATGGGTTGGGAAAGCTTGCCTTTTTCTTATTAGCTGGAGTGTGAGAAATCTGAGTTTCTCAGCCTGAATCTAGATCCATGGGCCAGGCAAAGATGGATCATTAGGAAATAAGCCTTTAGGGCTGTGACAAGTTATCTTGAAGGGCTAAAGACACAGGTGGTTAGACTATAAGGTTAGGGTTATATTACAAAAACATTGATAAAGATATGTTTGACCATTTGTGTTAGCACAAGAAGGCTGTTAGTGGGTTCCTACCTGCCTAGAATCTCTGGAAATACACGTGATGTTACTAATGTTCCTATGAAACAATGATATTAACAATGATGATAACAAGAACAACGCTTACATGATAGGAAGAGTGCCTGAAAACTGCTATGCTAGAATTGTTTGTTTTTTTTCTTCATCCATTTGAACTACTGTTTAAAAGATGTTTACAGTAAATTCTTTTAGAAAACTTTCTTTTTCTGTGCTCACAATGCTAATGAAAAAGAGAACTTACTTTCAAATGACCTCCACCACATATTTTCAAGAACATGCAAAGGAAAAAAAATAATCTACAAACAGATCTCTACTTTTCATTTCAGTTACTAACAACAACTCATTGCAGTTTAATCAGCATGGACCATTTTGAAAGCAGCAGTATGTTGCAACTAAACAAATGTTCTGTACTATAGCTTTGCACGAAGCTTTTCAAAATAGATTCACTTAAATGGAAACTATAAATAGGACATTCAGAAATGAGAATGAAGATGAAACTACAGAAGCAAAACCTGTTATATGTTACTTTCTTATTTGACTCTTAAAGAATAGCTTTTCCAAAGAATAGATCTTTTTCACAAATTTTTAAACATGAAGTCAAAAGCAATCAAGGTCATATACTAACTTTGCGAAAGATGCCATTTACTTCACAGTGTCCTGGAATTTATGTAGTTTGAAAGTGTCTTCCCTGGTACCTTTGCTTGACCTCTATCCTACTCTTCCTGAGACAGGCATTTTTCAAACTTTACAACATGCTTGGGTTTTATACCTACTTTTGTGAATTTTACACTTGGAAAGTAAGAATAACATTTACAATCCTTTAGTGATATACCATGATACAACATAATTATCTGAGTGAACATTTAAGGAAATAAAATCACTGTTATTGGAATAGCACTTCAATTGCATTAAATTTACATTTGAAAATTGAACTTTATGAATGCACATAGAACTGAACAACTCAATTTGTTTTTGTTTTGAATTATCTATCCATATATATTTGAATTTATTTCCCTTTTGCATTATTATTATTTTTTAAATATTGGAATCTTGTTAAATGTCTAAATGTAGCAGCAAATACATACAGTAGATCTAAAGCTGCTGAGCTTTATTCAGACTTGGATCATGAAGCAAGAGTGTTTAGGATGAAAGACTGAAAATACTTAAGTAATATAGTTTAATTTTTGTTACTACAGAATCTCAGAAATCTGAGAATCTCAGAAATGAGATTTCAACCAATGCATTGTTTCATATTTACACATAGGCCTTCTGGCTTGAGCCTTTCTGCTATGGTTGTTACAATGTTTTCAGGCTTACATCAGGAGAAGGTATTTTTAGGAGAAAGAGGAAGAATACTCTTGTAGAAGAGGAGGTACAATACTCTTATTCACTCTTCCCTTGGCAAAAGGAATTGTCTAATTAAATGATAATTTGTCTGAACCAGAGATATTTCATTTTATTTTCTATACCTGCATGAGAGTACACAGAACACCATATCAAAGGTATAAGGTAATTAATAAGAATTTCTTGGCATGCTTCTGTTTTTCGTGTGTTAACTGTGAGGACAGTTAAATTTGATACAACTTCTAATCACTTCCCACTTTAAGAATTTATGAAGGAATGCTAACTCTAACTCTGCAACCACTGAATTTGAACTAGTAAATAATATGGCAGTTCAATGAGTAACTTCTACATTCCTTCAGTTTATGTTCTCTTCTCAAATGTGTGCAGAATCATCAGGCATGCTGTTGTTATGAATGCTGTAGTGTAATGTGGAAAAATAAACAATATATTCTCTTCTTTCTCTATCTTGCTCTGCTGCTGTGTCACTCAGACCTCAAAATTTTCCTATCAGAATGATGCTATAAGGCCAATTATGATGCACTTCTTAGTAAATAAGAACAATAGGGCTAGGTAAAAATTACTTTATGTAGCCTTACACATCTTTCGGTGTAAATTCTACTAAGCAGATTGAATTTCAGGAATGCCATTTAGCAGGTAAATATCAAAAGATTTTACGAGGAATCTGTGATTTTGCAAACATGAATAGTCATAATGTTATCCCAAAGAAATAAGACCACTTAGCAATGTGTAAATTGAAGAAGGATCCTCAGAAGTTGATAGTTTTGTGAAACAACTAAGAATATTTTACATCATGCTCTTAGGAAGGATTCACACTTTATCTGAGCTTGAACTTGAAAACACAGTGTTTCAAACTGTTCCAGCATTTCTAAAAGACATACAAGGGAAACACAGATCAGGAAGAGTCAAAATATGCTTCAATAACTAAGTTTCTAATGCCATGTTTATTTAATGTTTTACATTACATTTGGTTCTTTTTGGAACATTTTACTTAGTTTACTGTTCCATTACTGTATAGACTTTTTTTTTTTTTTTTTTAATTAATTTATTTAACTAAGAAGCTCTCACAAAGCACCTGAGCAATGATTTGTTAAACGCTCCCAGAAAAAATAATTCTCAATTTCAGTGCCTAATGTGTTGTTGCTGAAATGAAAGTATGAATTTATCATATTATCTGAAAAATATATATATATCAGTATCATTATATCATAATATATATTTAAAATATATAAAATATATTAAATATAATAAAATCAGAATTATCTGATTTTATACCTCAAAGACAGAGTTGAGGTGTGGAAAAAATCTAAATACTTTTACGTAGCTACTTAGGCAATAGGAATGTTTTTTCCTTTTATTTATTTATTTATTTATTTATTTATTTATTTTCCCTTTAGAGTTTGAAGGTAAAAAATAACCTTTTAAATTATGCTGGAAACAACTTTTTGCACAAACTGTGGTTCATACCTTTATACCTTCAAATGACAGTTCAAACTCTTGCATTTTAACTCAGTTTCTTGTAGAATAAGCTAAAATGAACAGATCTCAAAGGAAATGAAATATTAACAGAAAAAATAGATCTGTGCCAGATGATAACATGTGCCACAGAACAGGTAAGTTAATAATTGACAGAAGAGTAATTTCTTTAACACACTGAATCATAGACAGTGTACTGTTGTTAAAAGGGAAATGTTCTAGGGGTCAGGCAGTACTGTCGGATGACCTTGGTACTATTAATTAAAAAAATTAAATTAGATAGATTTGTAACTAGAGTCCATTAGTGAGAATTTAATACTTAATGATGAACCCCAAGAATTTTTATTATTATTTTCCTTTTTTTTTTTTTTTTTTTTTTTTTCATAGTGTTTTGCAAGTTGTAACAAGTTATTGTTATAATTTACTCTTTTGATGATCAATGAGGCAATGTTTGGAAAAAACGGGGTGAAAGCCAGGATCTATTTTTGGATATCTAAAAGATAAGAAATGAATTTTCTGTTCATAAAATGAGCTAACACAAGGTCTCAAAACCAGTACCATTAAACAGTTACAAAATGTATCTGGTCTTATGTTGATCCTACTAAAAGGGGTTACTTCCAGTTTTAATAAGAATCACCCATCTGGATGGATCCATTTCAAGTTCCATTCGATTTAGCATAATCATTTGCTAAAGAGCAGGCCTGAATTCTTTAGGCAATTTCTGCCATGTATAATTTTTCTTTTGTACTACAGTAATCTAAAACATTAGACTTTCAGTATCAATTTTAGCTCAGTAAAATCCTTGAATATCTAGTTTGTGTCTTAACAATGCTAGCTGTTGTTTGGTCATAACTCTTGTAATAAGAACTGTCAAAGGTATTACACTCTGTAGTGGTATGGGAAAATTAATATACTAGTCAGTTAAAAAAAGGCAACTGTTTTTGCAACATCCCCTCCACCAACATCAACTGTTTGCTCCTTTCAATATCACAAGCAGTATTACCTATTTACCTTCACCAAGAAGTGCTCTTTTGTTTGTAAATCCAATTTTGGATTGGCATTTAAGAATCTGTTTACTAGTTTACTCTGAAAATCTATTTATTTATGCCTGCGTTTAAGATCATGGAAGCCATACATGTAACCTAAAATGCAAACATTCTTGTAAGATCAATGAGACTCAAGTCTGTCCATGTAATTACAAAGGAAGTAGGCAAAAAAATGCTTTTAGTATGTGTATGTGAGAGGTATCTTTGATGAGGACTGCATCAAGGATGACAACTGGCAATGAATAAATGGGTTGGAACTCCTCATTATACCGGAGACAGAGCAGATTGTGGTCAGGCCAAATCTTAACTTTTTCTGTTTTAGTTCGGTTCAAACATTTTCCTAAGTGGAAGAAAAACTGAATGAATTTTGAGTTTATTGTCTTCTCCTGAATGCAGGGACTCAGTGGAATTATTAGATTTTTTTTGGGGCTGCAGCATCCGAGAAAAAGCTCTTTACTTCACATTTTTATTATAATGTTTACAAACAAAAAGAACCAAGTGGGATTAGGAAAGATTTTAGCCCCTCTCATTTAATATGTTGGTGACTGGAATAACGTAACTTTTGGTCTCTGACTTTTCTTTCAAATGACCTTTCTATCTATTAGATTTCTCTTAGGTGATTGAAGAATTACTGTAAGCAGTATGAATCTTTCTTGGGAAACGATTATTTTCCACCTTGGGATGAAATGAAAAATGCATTTTTTCATCTTATTTGACTGTGGAAAAAAGCAATTTTTATAATACAACATTCTTAGTAGCATTATGTCACCTGAAGTAATCCTAACAGATCAACAGTAGCCTTGATAGATCTATAGCTCAAATAACAAAATTAATGATTTTGTTTTTTGAATTTTTGATTGATACTTAATACCTGTGTGAAATATTTGTTCTCTGAAATGTTATCTGCCTTTTGAGACTTGAGGAAAAACATGTAATAGAGGGCCATTCTCTAATGTCTGCAGAGATGATTGCCTAAAAGTAATTTTTACCTATCTTATTCTGTTGGTAACAACAACAACAATAAAAGTCACCTTACAACCATCTCTATGCCATTGTTTTTAAGCATTTGTTAAAGCAGCACAAGATCTTTCGGCTGTATATAGTATTTCTTTTATTTGCTATTATAGTATATAGCTATAGTATTGAAATATTTTTGCTTATTTAATTCCATCATATTCCTACAAACATATTAAGAATAGTTTTCATTAATGACTGAAAATGAGATAGTCATTATACTGTGACTAACTGTCACGACTGGTACTGATTCAAAAAAATAAGTAAAAGACTGGCTGGGTGTAGGAAATCTACATATGGGTTAATGAAACAGCTTCTACAAAGTAGAGTATAGGATAGTTAAAACAGTTTGTCTGATTGTCTACAATGGGGGAAAATCCTCAATGAGGTGAAATCAGAATTGTTTACATAGGTTGTATATTACCAGACAGCAAGGAAGGTAAATGATGGCTGATTAATTTTGCTTTAAACATGACTCCTGGATTATTCTATCCACTTCTGTTTGCAGTCACCTACCACTGCACCATGAGTTGGTGGGTACTTCTCTGTAAAAGGAAAGATACAGAGATACAGAGCCTGTGATACCTTTAATCTCCATATTGTCAGCTGACACCCAGCACAGATTGAGAATATCTGGCACTTATTTTCAATGATTTCAGTATTTAAGATGATTCCGTGATAGCCTATTAGTTTGCTTGACGATAAGAAAATGGGCTCCAGTCAGCACTCTGAGGAAAAAATAGAGAAGAGCTGCAATGCAAATTCATAGCTTCAAGAGGAAGAGAGGGAAAAGAAAAGAGGAGATCACAAATCAGACCATAGGACTTTGACGCTCCGGCAGCAGGGACTGCTATATTTTGAGCTTTTTTCTTTTGCTTGTGTGCAGAGGATTCCTGTCTCCAGAGCTACATTTCAAAACTTTTCCATTGGCATGAAATTCATAGAATATTGGGGATTTTCACAACTAAAAAGTCACTCTGGTGTCAGGACCCAGAGTACAACAGGATAAAACTGACCCGACCAGCTTCATGTGTATCCTGCCCATTTATCCAACATATGCCATTAAGCTCAGGCGTTTGCCCTTAGTCCTCACATGAGCTACGTTGTTTGTCCAGTCTTGGACCTTTCTGATTCTGCTTTGACTTCCTGAATCAACCCTGGATTTCTCTTTATCTCTGTAAACTTTATTGGACTGTGAATTGAATCTGGTTGTCATCATTAGACATTCTCTGGTTCTGTTGTTTGGGTCATGTGGGACTGTACACTGTGTCTCTGCCCTTGTCTGTCTTTCATGTATTTGTAGCTCCTGGATCACCTTCCAGGAGCTCATTGACCAGCTTACTTTATTACTGGAGGCATCTGAGCCCAAGCTGTTATTCAGGAGTACTGCTATTAAGAGGAAGCAATAGGTGATGATGACCAGACATGACATTCTTCCACAGGGGATTGAAGCGTCCAGGATTTGCTGCCTTGGAAGATCTGCTGCTTGCCTGGGCCCTAGATGTGGCATGTTGTAGAGAGAAAGCTGGGATGTTGTAGCAGCATGGGAATCTAACAGAAGGAATTAGACGCTGATGTGCAGAACTGTGTCCTCACTGGGATGACATAGATGGTGAGATAGCTCACTGAAGCACAGCAGTGGAAGCACAAGCCCTTTAGGAAGAAGATGTGGTTCCTCACATCTCTCCCCCCAGTCTCTCCATTCACCCTTGTTTAAAGGATTTATAATCTTTAAAGGATTTGTAATCTTTACAAATTATGTAAAGAAGATGCATGAATGCATGGAACTTTTCTATGGAAAGAATCATAGAATCATAGAATATCCTGAGTTGGAAGGGACCCTTAAGGATCATCAAGTCCAACTCTTGACACCGCACAGGTCTACGCAAAAGTTCAGACCATGTGACTAAGTGCACAGTCCAATCTCTTCTTAAATTCAGACAGGCTCGGTGCAGTGACCACTTCCCTGGGGAGCCTGTTCCAGTGTGCAACCACCCTCTCTGTGAAGAACCCCCTCCTGATGTCAAGCCTAAATTTCCCCTGCCTCAGCTTAACCCCGTTCCCGCAGGTCCTGTCACTGGTGTTAATGGAGAAAAGGTCTCCTGCCTCTCGACACCCCCTTACGAGGAAGTTGTAGACTGTGATGAGGTCTCCCCTCAGCCTCCTCTTCTCCAGGCTGAACAGGCCCAGTGACCTCAGCCGTTCTTCATACGTCTTCCCCTCCAGGCCTTTCACCATCTTCGTAGCCCTCCTCTGGACACTCTCCAACAGTTTCATGTCCTTTTTATACTGTGGTGCCCAGAACTGCACACAGTACTCGAGGTGAGGCCGCACCAGCGCAGAGTAGAGCGGGAGGCCAGTCAAAAGTTTATATGTCAGGATCACAGCAGAGATCATGATATTACAATGGATATCATTATCTACAGATATCAAGTGAAGAGCAAGTGGATTAAACTTTGCTTAAATGACTGGAAAAACTATAGTTTTTGTAATACACTTCAGTCACCCTGATGCCTATTAGGAAAGTAAAATTGTCAGGTGTAAGCCATCCAGAAATTTCTTGGTGTGCATAGAGGACAAAGTTTGATGGAGATGGTAGACACTCTGAATAAGGGAAGCACTCTGCTAGATCCACTAATCATCAGTCAGAAGAACCGGTCAGGGATGTGATGACTCCACAGCTGGTGGAGTTTAAAGGAAGTGAAGAAGGTAGTCAGCTGAATAATGACCCTGGACTGTAAGAAAGAAGACTTTGTCTTGTTCTGGAAACTAGAAGATATGCTCTCTTTGCCTAGGGGAGACCAGGGGTCAGATAAGTGCTGGGTTCCATGATGAATGGCTGATCTTCAAGGAAAACTTTCTCAAAGCACAAGGCTGCACTGCACTGTGCAGGAAGTAAGTGTCCTCCCACCCTGGCTGCACAGGAGACTCCTGATTTAGCTCAGACTCAGAAAGAAAGACGGAAAAGGCTACAAACTACAAGAAGGAATATATTGTCTGGACACAGATGGATGAAATTGTGAAAGTGAAAGCCCAGCTGGAGTTGAAACTGGTGAGGGATGAGGAGAGTAATAATTCTATAGGCACCACAGCAACAAATGGAAGACTAAGGAAAATGGGGAGCCCTTGTGACAAAGGACATAGAAAAAGATGAAGTGCTTTCTTGCACTGGCTTTCAGGCCTCCCATATCCCCATGGTTAGTGACAGACACCAGGAGAGTGAAGTACTACCCATACTAGAGGAAAATCAAGTTAGGAACCACTTCAGCAAATGGAAAAGAATAAGTCACAATGGAAATTATTTACACTGTGGAAAGTTCTAATTAGATATGAGGAAAAAAACCTCTCATGTTGAGCTAGGTCAAACACTGGTGGAAGATACCTAGAGTGGTTGTGAAATCTCCATCTTTGGGTACAACCAAAATTTGTCTGGACACTGCTCTGGGCAACATGGCTAAACTGCAAAATTGGATCAATCTATGATCCTGCATAGTCAGCTGAGGCCACTTACTGGATTTAGGAACTTTCTGTCTTATTCTACTGTCATGGGGTTTGGAGTAGCTGCTTGATTTTTCTCTGCTTGATACAAAAAACCTGATAGAAGAAAGAAATGAGGATAAGCGGTTTAGTGGGACTGAAAGCAGAGTCTATAATGAGAGCAGGTGAGAGAATCAATTAACTGCTGGGGTGGGACCAGAGCCTGGAACAGTTTGGAGAAAAGGCACACAGTGATGCACTCTTCTGATCCCCAGAGCATAATGTATTGGGTAAGGTGTCGGGAATAAGCAGGAACAATATGTGATTAAGTAATTAAAAATCTATTTAACGCCTATCCAAAAGGGAGGTGAAATGAGTTTTTCAGATGAATGTAATTCTGGAATGTCTAATTGTTTGCACAATGCTGTAGCTAGCTTTATTTTTCTTCTAACATACTTGTGTGTGATTCTCATTTGAAGTATTTTTCACTACACATAGAGGTTGGTTTAAATTATTTTTAACTTGTATTATGGCAGGGCTGGGTTAAGTGTCTGGTTTCAATTGATGGGAACTAAAAGATAGTAAACAGCTCTAAGTGAAATATACATTTTAGTGGAATTGCATTCCTGGTAGGGATTATTTCACACTATACCATTCCCCTGAACTTTAAAAATAACATAAACAGACAAACCACACAGTAAGGGAAATTTGCCCTTAAAAATAAGCAAAAAATCTTTCCTCAGCAGGCTTGCAAAAATGGTATTTAAAACCTCACTTCTTCCCCACTGTTTTAAAGGCTAAAACACTGGGCACAGATCTGTTTCTGATCATTTATGAGCTAATTACTGCACTTTGTACTGAAATAGCTCTCTGGGATTAAAAATTCTGGTTGCAGCTGTGGAAAGAGAAATTCAGAATATTAATGAAGCAAAGATTTTTGTAATCTTGAGTATTTTTATTCATTTATTTTGTATTCTATCCCTTTTCAGTAAAAACTGCAAGAGAAATATAGAACAACAAAAACAGAGAACTGCTATTTGATTTTTAAAAAAAACTTTCATAACAGAGAGAGGAAAAGCATATGTAGTTAAGATTATTGCACTTTAAATACAACTTCTACACCACCTTAATACCATTGGAATAAGTGGGGAACAGCGTAATGCACTGCAAAACTGAGACAAACTTTTCAAAATGTATTTTGCCTTTTTAAGACTTAATGTAAATTAAAACAATTAATTGGAAAGATATCCAATGAATTTAATCCATTTCTTTTTCCTGCAAAATATTTACTGGGCTGACATTTGTACCTATAATCTCTGGACATCTTCTTTTTATACTGGTTTGGTATGTGTCCCAGAGTGAAGACAATATTACTGGGGGTTTTTGCTTCCAGTGCTAGACTTCAGCCTTAGTTACGGATTGTTATCCATACACAAAAAGGTGCACCTTCAGCTGGAGAGGCTGCTGCTGCTGAGACACCATGATTAAAACTAGTGGAACATGATTAAGCTACCCCGTGGAAAGCAGCACTGAAAACTATCTCCCCAAACTTTATTTCCGTGGTAGAGGAAGTTCTTCATCTCAGCACTCTAACTCATCCCTGTGGCTTCTGACTGACAGCTGATTTTTGAATCGGCAAATCAAGACATACACAGTCTGACCAACTGCATTTTCCGGCTGCCCCTGCCTGGTGTGCAGAGCACCTTGGAGAAGTGGCAGCCAGGAACAGGTTGTCCTGCCAGTGCATCTCCTGTTGCCGGCAGAACATTTTCCCGAGCTTCCTGAGACCAGAGCAGGAGTGGGATCTGTGCTAGCTGACCTTGGCATGCCACATCCAAACTGTGACAGGAGTCTGAGCACTGTGCTGTAGACAACTCCCATAGCTCTCCAAATATTCTTCTCTTAAAAGTGAAAGGAAACATCTAATAAACTGTTTTTTACTTCTGTCACTAGACTTAACAGAAAACTTTCTGGAAACATAGTTTTCAAAGAATAAGAAGGAAAAAGATTATTTTAAATTTGTCACTCACCGTGTTATTGATATAGGTCTAAACTTTCAGTAAACTCAGGCAGACAAAAATAGTTCTGCATTTGTTGTTAATGGGGAGAGCTGTAAAATACTTGAGGAAATAAACATATTTGAAAAACCATGATTTTTTCTCTGCAGTGTTTTCTCAGAAAGAAGAAGGAAGAAATATTTTTAGTGGCATTAACGATTACAGATTTACTCGTGAATAACAGCTTTTCCTCTAGGAAGAGTCTCCCATGATATGCCTGTTCAAATGCATAACATTTTTCTAGATCTCTTGAGGCTTTTAGTATTGATAGAGACAAATTGGGCTGAGCTATGGCTATATAGTGGATTACAACAGAATAGCACAAGTACATCAGGTAAAGTGTTTTGAGCAGCAGGACCACATGCTTGCAGAACACTTCCCCATATTGCTGTAGAAGAGGATTACACAGCAAAAGTTACAAAATAGAGGACTTGTCCATGCATGCAGTTGTTAGGGAGGTCACAGAAACATTTTAACCACAGTGCTCTGATTAAACATGAATTAAGCAAAATGGTTTTAAAACTGCTTTGGAATGCCATTTTTCCAGAGTAAAGAACTTTTTGCATGCATTTAACTTTTCTATGAATACTCCCATTGATTCCAGTGGGACTGCCCTCACAAGTAAATTAAACACTTCTAAAATTCTGCAAGATTAGCACTTTTCCCACTGGAATTATTTTGAAAGTATATTGGTGCACGTAGGGATGTGATGTTTGACTAATTTGTCTAAGAAATACTTCTCAGATAAGGTGATACACAAAAATCTGTTTCTAAACAGAGTTCTGAGACCCTAAATTTCAGTCTAGATTTAGAATAGGTGCTGTCCTCACTGTGCTTCAAGACTCCCCAGGCTTGGTGTCCTGCATGTTAGATTCAGATTCTAAATGTATGTTTAAGATCAAGCTGTAGTTCCATTACTGGGGATACGAGAGCTTTAGAAGAAATACTACTTTAAGGAATACCTGCCTCTCTCCAACATATGTGTGTATGCTTGGATATCTGTATAAATGTATACAAAATCTATGCATACATAGATTAATCCAGTTCTTGACTCACTGAAGAGTTCTGCAAACTGTTCTACTGGAACACCATAGGAGCTATGCTATGTTGGGAACTCCATAAGCTCAAAATTCAGCCACAGCTTCTCCACTATAGAATTGTGGTTTTGATATTGCCATGGCTGGCTCTAAGCAGCCAGAACCTAGAGGTGAAACCACAATGTTCAGTGAAGAGCCTCAAGTCTCCGAAAGATGGAGTTAGATGGTTAGGATTGCAACATGTAACACCCACTAACACGATCATACCAAGGTCTGCCGTTGTGAAATGGAAGAGAGAGTTGTTTGTGCATTTTGCCGGAGGAAAATCTTTTTATGAAAGAATAATAGCAAAACATAAAATGCCAAAAGAGAAAGTAAATTGTTTTAGGGTGAATTGCTTAATATCCCAGAGGTATAAAGAAGAGAAGAAGAATGTGATTTAAAGTGTTTTATGGAAATACACTAAAAGGGTATTGAAAGAAAATAGAAGAGAGAAAGTTCCTGTCTACTCTTGTAAAATAGAGCAAAATTAAGCAAAAATAGCATGCCAGTAATTAGAAATGCATAGTATCATCTTTCTTTGTAAAGCATTTTCATCACAGTCAGTGGAAGTCTGTTGCAGGGATCAGTGACAACTAGTGACTTTTGAGGAACAAAGGAAACCTTTAAATATTCTGCAACTACTGATAAAATCAGGTAAGGGGATACTTGGAAATTAGTACCTGTTCTCTCTCCCTGCAGACAGAGAGACAGAATTTCTCATACCAATCTACTGTCAGTTTGATTGATATACCTGTGGAGAGGGAGTTCATGCTTAGTTTGCTTAGCAGTTTTTTATTAAGAATGGATAATGGTACCCCATGACAGATCTATCTCTATTGTGGTAGATGCAGTCCTTCCCAAAAAGCTGACATTTATGCAATAATAAATAACTATAAACAATGAACAGCTATTGTATGGCAGGAACCTAAAGAACATTTATTGTTTGCTTCCTCCCTGGAGTCTCTTGTTAATTTATGTTTGTGACTTTCCCAGGAACTGCATTTTACACTTGTTTCATAGAATCTGTTTCTAAACAGCAAATGCTTAAAAAGCTTTGTGCTTTTAAGTTAAGAAGGTACATCTTCAAAATATTATTAAGCTGTTATTTACAGGGGCTGACTTATACTTGGTTCTGTCTCTCTTGGTTCTGTTAGGAACTGCTTGGAATCACAAGAGAAGATGTTAGGCAAAAAAATGCCAGCCTCGATACATTTCTGGATGATGGGTTTCTTTTTTGTTTGTTTGTTTGTTTTGTTTTTGTTTGTTTGTTTTTGTTAAATTAAAATTAAAAATTGTACTCTGTAATGTAAAATTAAAATAATTAATTCATACAATATATTGTAATGCAGAGAATACTGATTCAAATAAAGGAGAACAAATAGCAAAGGTCTATTAATGATTGTATGTGCAGCAAATCTAGTACAGAGGAATGAATGATTGCACGTACGCGCGCACACATGCACACAGTCTTCCACTCCCACACATGCTTGTTTGCATTATAAATTAATGTGGAAGCCTTTCATTGGTGAAATGGGAGAGCCAGTTTTTTCCAATCACATGCGCAAGTGAAAGCATTGGTGTAATTAATTATGCAGTCACTTGTGTCTCAAAAGGAAAAAGGATTAACTCCCTGCGTGCTGTCTTTTTCTCCTTCAGCAGCAGAATACAGTCAATTACCATTTTAAGTCTTCTATATACACAAGAAATGTCTCTTAAACTGGAAATGTCAAAGAAAAGGCCTATGAAATGTTATTTTTTGGGGGGAGGTGGGGGTGTATATGGATACACAATGAATGGATTTCTTTGTTATAATTGAAGCTGGGTTAGATTGATGTAAACATAAAGAGTAAAATTTTAGAGTGCTTTGTAAGTATCAAAATATTTACATATATTTGTATAATCATAAATATAATCTTGGAAATGTACTTTTAGATTGTTGTATATGGTTTCCTTAGCAATACATAAACATTACAAATGAAAATCTGAAGTCTTTCTTCTTTCAGCCTGACCTCAGTTTTGGAATTAGTGGAAATCATCCTTTCACTGTGTCTTTTTTTTTTTTTTTTAACCATATTTAGTAAGATTTTGTTTAATAAACAGCTCTAACATAAATTTGCTTCACAGTGTCTTAATTGTCTTGTATTTTAAGTTATAGGTTTTGAAGAGGGATTTCTTCTCTATAGACCATTAAATAACATGTGAAGGTTTTCTCTGAAACAATTTTATTTAAATGAGACCATTTCTATTTGTTTGAGTGGTTGTGGCTAACCAAAGCACACTTACACTACTACATGATGCATGCTTCTTCCTATTTAGATGAATAGACTGGAATCTCATTTTGTGTCAAATGCTGTATTTTCCAAAATGTATTTTGTTAGAGAAAATTGCAAGGAGAAAAAAAAAAAAAAAAAAAAAGGCAAATTAAAGACCATATTGGTTATGTCCATTTAGTATCTTGAAGAGTTTGGGAAAACAGGTATACATTTCCTTTTCCACTTTCTGTGTTGCATTGTTTCCAAGCTGGAGCATCTGCATGCTGCTGTGTTGTGACACAGATTCACATGTTTAGGGCACTACTGGCTCAGGCATCTTTTCTGTACTTTTTGGCTATGAACTGAGAAAAGAAATCCTTTCAGTCTTTGTTTAAAGCTGAAGCAGAAAGTGAATTTGAATGTGCTTTCTCATCTAAGTATTGTAGTCACCGGGCTAAAGGGTATCAAGAGTGAATCTCCTTGAGTCTCTCCTGTCTGGTGCTATTCCATTTTGCATAGAGTACTTTCATGTTCATTAAAGCAGACAGTGTGAGATGAGTGTAACATTTTAGCCTGTGGGTTAAGACACCTGGGTTCCAGCCCCTGGTCTGGAAAATGTTTAATTATTTATGCTAAGGGAACAGCCTCAAAAGGAAATACTGAGGGAGCCTG